>NC_062547.1:64944377-65258153 GCF_016906955.1 Phacochoerus africanus | reverse complement strand
AACTCAGTCACTTTGCTCTACAGCAGAAATTGGCACAACGCTGTAAATCAAGCAAACTTTCATTTAAAAAATTTTTTAAAAAATGGGCCCTGAATTCAACAAGTATCCTTATAAGAAACCAAAAAAGACACAGAGATAGAAAGGGGGGATGGCCACAGGAAAATGGGAACACAGAGATTGGAATGATGCAGCCACAAGCCACGGAATGCCAAGGATTGTTGGCAGTGGCCAGAAGCCAGGAGAGGTGCATGGAACAGATTCCTCTTCAGAGCCTACAGAAGGAACCAAACTTGCCCACACCTCTTTTTTTTTTTTTTTTTTTCCTTTGGTCACTTTGGGCTGCCCCTTGGCATATGGGGCTCCGGGGCCAGGGATCAGAACATAGTCGCAACCTAAGCCACAGCTGCAGCAACACTGGATCCCTAACTCACCATGCCAGGTTGGGGAACGATCCTGTGTCCCAACAGCTCCCAAGATGCTGCTGATCCCTTTGTGCCACAGCAGGAGCTCCCCGCCCACGTCTCTAGAACTGCAAGAGAACACATTCCTGTTGTTTTAGTTAAGCTGCTCAGCTTGTCGTACTTCACAGCCACAGGAAACTGAAACAGAGGTCTCTGTTTCCTGGAAGACTGAGCTCCAAGATCACTCCCCCCACCCCACCCCCCTGATTGCTTTGTTCGTCTCTCGCTGGGTCCCCTGAGGCTGAGTGTTAAGCAGGCCCTCAGGAACTGTGCCCAGTAACTAATACATGAATTCTGAAGTAGGAATAGGATCCTAGGAAAGAGAGGCTTTTCTGGAGCCAGAGAGAAAATCCACTTCTTGCAGGTGAGAGCTGGAGGAAGTGGGGTGTGGAGGATCCCTCCCCAGGGAGAACCACAAGGAGACCTCAAGGCTGGGTTGTTCTTCCTCCACACACTCCCTCCCTGACATGAGCAGTGACAGGGCCAGATCTTCTTGTCTGAACCATTTTTTCACTCAATTGCTCATTCAACAAACACTCAGTTCTGGGCCAAGGGCCCAAAGATTATTAGGACATGGTTGGCAAACTCAAGGAAACTTGGGTTACTGATTGGGGCAGGGTGGCAGGTGGTCTTCTGGAGTGTTCCTGAGACTGTCTCTCTTTCATTACAAACAGTGAAGTTGTCTGACTGAATAATCACAGAGTTTGAGAACGCAGAGAAAATCAGACACTCCGTGCCACCACCTCACTCCCCCCAACCCCCAAGCATGGAATCAGCAGACCATGAAAGCATTCTCAGGTTTGTGGGAGGGAATATGAGTTTATGTACTTTAAGAATGAGATTTTGATAGAAAATATAGATGCTTATTGTATGCGTTGTGCTATTTTAAAATGGAACGTTGGTGTGTTGCAATCTCAAAAGACTGATGATATACTCAGGTACCTGAAGTTATTATATAATCAAATAACACTCCCCCCTACCCCCTCCAACAAAGTAAAATTAAGATAATGCAAAATCCAAAACCACTGCAAGCTTCTGTCTCACTCAGAAAAAGCCAAAGTTGTCCAATGGTCCACCAGGTCCTGTACCATCTGCCTCATCTCATCCTGCCTTTGCCTCCCACTCACCCCTCTCTTACTCTGGTCCAGCCTCACTAACCCTTGGCTGTTCCTTAAACAACTCAAGCACATTCCTGCTTCAGTCTTTGCACAGGCTGTTCCCTCTGCCTTAGAAGTTCCTTCCTTCGGTATTCACATGGCTTTCCCCTTACCTCCTTGAAGTCTTTGTTGAAATATCACCTTCTTGGAATACCCATCGTGGCTCAGTGGGTTAAGAACCTGACTAGTATCCATGAGGATGCAGGTTTCATTCCTGGCCTTGCTCAGTGGGTTAAGGATCTGGTGTTGCTGCATGCTGCGGCATAGGTTGCAGATGAGGCTCAGATCTGGCATTGCTGTGGCTGTGGCACAGGCCAGGAACTGCAGCTCCGATTTGACTCCTAGTCTAAGAACTTCCATATGCTTCAGGTGCAGCCCTAAAAAGAAAAAAAAAAAAAAATGTCACCCTCTTGGTGAAATCTTCCCTGACCATGTTACTTAAAAACTGCACCCCAGGAAGAGTTCCCATCATGGCTCAGCAGTTAATGAACTTGAGGATCAGTGAGGATACAGTTTCGATCCCTGGCCTAGCTCAGGGGGTTAAAGATCTGGCATTGCCATGAGCTGTGGTGTAGGTCAAAGATGTGGCTTGGATCCTGAGTTGCTGTTCCACTGGCGTAGGCTGGTAGCTACAGCTCTGATTGGACTGCTAGCCTGGGAACTGCCATATGCTGCAGCTGTAGCCCTAAAAAGACAGAAAGCCAAAAAAGAAAAAAGAAAACTGCACCTCACATTTTGTACCCACTTGTTTAATATTTCTCCTTCACTCGCATCACAATCTAGCATGTGCTATGATTTATTTATCCTTAATTTTTTCCTTTCTCACTCCATTTGACTGTCAGCTCTGCAAACATTGGGATTTTTGCCAGTTTTGTCCACTGCTGTGTCCTCAGCATCAAGAACAGGACTGGGCACATGGTAGGTATTCAGTGTTTACAGAATGGGCACTGCTTATTATGTGTGAGGCACTATGCTGTGTGCTTAGTAATTAACAACTGGGACTTCCTGTCGTGGCTCAGCAGAAATGAATCTGACTAGGAACCATGAGGTTGCGGGTTCGATCCCTGGCCTGCTCAGTGGGTTAAGGATGCGGAGTTGCCACGAGCTGTGGTGTAGGTTGCAGACGAGGCTCGGATCCCGCGTTGCTGTGGCTGTGGTGTAGGCTGGAAGTTGTAGTTCTGATCAGACCACTAGCCTGGAAACCTGGATATGCCAAAGATGAGGCCCTAAAAAAAAAAAGACAAATAAAATAATTAACACCTAATGAGAATAATCAACATTTAAGGTGATCTGGGGCAGGTTTTCCCCCTTAGTACTTTAGAAATATTTGCTCCTGTTAATCGCACACTTTCTCTTTACCAGGCCTGTGTGAAGCTCTTTTCAGGGGTTAGCTGCCTGGCTGAGTTCTGGCTCTGGGGGATTGAGAAGGGGGGAGTGGATATGATTAGTCCTCTTTCACATGGCAGGAAACAGGCTGAGAGTGCTGACATTTGCCTAGGGGAAGGCAGTGAACAGAACTTGAACTCAGCACAGCCATGCTCCAGAAGACAAGTTTTTTTATTTGTTTGTTTTAGGGCTCGCAGCACATGGAAGTTCCCAGGCTAGGGGTTGAATTGGAGCAACAGCTGTTGGCCTATACCACAACCACAGCAAGCCCAGATCCAAGCTGCGTCTGTGATATACACCATAGCTTGGGACAACATCAGATCTTTAACCCACTGAGTGAGGCCAGGGATGGAACCCTCATCCTTATGGATACTAGTCAGGTTTGTAACATGCTGAGCCACAATGGGAACTCCCAGAAGACAAGTTCTTTTTTTTTTTTTTTTGTCTTTTTGCCATTTCTTTGGGCCGCTCCCGCGGCATATGGAGGTTCCCAGGCTAGGGGTCTCATCGGAGATGTAGCCACTGGCCTACGCTAGAGCCACAGCAACGCAGGATCCGAGCCGCGTCTGCAACCTACACCACAGCTCACGGCAACGCCGGATCCTTAACCCACTGAGCAAGGGCAGGGACCGAACCCGCAAACTCATGGTTCCTAGTCGGATTCATTAACCACTGCGCCACGACGGGAACTCCCCAGAAGACAAGTTCTTAATGTCATATTCTTTTACCTCCCACTGCCCTAGCTCTTCACAACACTTCTATGAATTTTCTACTTTCATTAGCCCTGTTTTCAAAGGAGGCCACTAAGCAGGTGAACTTACTTACTTAAGAACACAAAGCAGCAGAGTGGTAGAGGTGGGAGTCAAACCCAAGGTTGCTCAGTCCTACAGCCCAATGCTCCACTGCTGCCGTTGAGTGAGCAGGTTCCAACAAGACAGATGGGAATGATCCTGTTTCAGGCACAGCTTCCTCAAGCTGGGTGAGGGCCAGGGGTGGAGCTTAGGGACTCAGGGGTTTTCCTTGAGATGATTTGGTTCTTGGGGCTCAGCCAAGAGCATTGACCTGAAAGACCTTGGATTCACCCCAGTCTTTGGAGTTACCAGCTGTGGGCTGAGAAACTTTCATGTTGGGATGTAATGATAATAAGTGACCCACAACACTTGTTCTGTGCCAGGCCCTGTTGCGCATTTATATTTCTATATCTGAAAATATTTACAACCCTAGAAGAAGTATTATCATTATGCCTATTTTACAGTTGAGACTGAAGCACAGAGAGATTAAGTCGCTTGTTCAAGGCCACACAGAGAAAAAGTGGTCGAACTGAGATTCAAACCTAGAAGCAGGAACAATGGTAGAGGAGAGGCAAGGGCCACCAAACACTGAACTAGACCTTCAGACCCAGACCCATCTGGGCAGGCCTGGCAGAATCAATGTGTAGAAAAACAAATGAGGGGAGTTCCCGCTGTGGCGCAGTGGTTAACGAATCCAACTAGGAACCATGAGGTTGCAGGTTCGGTCCCTGCCCTTGCTCAGTGGGTTAACGCTCTGGCATTGCCGTGAGCTGTGGTGTAGGTTGCAGACGCGGCTCGGATCCCGTGTTGCTGTGGCTGTGGTGTAGGCTGGAAGTTGTAGTTCTGATCAGACCACTAGCCTGGAAACCTCCATATGCCACAGGAGGGGCCCAAGAAATAGCAAAAAGACAAAAAAAAAAAGAAAAACAAATGAGGAAGCTATTTCCATGACGTGTGAGAAAAAAAGAAAAGGCAAAATGTACAGTATGTACCACTTGTGTAAAAAAAGAAAAATGTACTTTTGCAGCATCTCAGGAAAGGCACAAGAGAAAATGGGAACATTCACTGGGGGTGGACTTGAAAGCAGGGTGGGAGGGAGAATTTTTACTTGATGTGCCCTAAAAAATTTGGTACTGTGATTACAAGCTAAAAACTGAAACTGAAAATTTAGAAATTATGCTTATATAAGGAGACTTTCAGAGGATGCATACAAAAACGTTTAAATGAAAAGGAAAAAAATCTCTAACAACATGGCTTGTCTACAAGGGGCCCAAGGAGGAAGGGGACTTTTCACCACAGGCCGAAAGTGAATTTTGAGTTGTATACTGTTTTGTTTTTGTTTTTGTCTTTTTAGGGCCATACCAGTGGCATATGGAGGTTCCCAGGCTAAGGGTCAAATAGGAGTTGTAGCTGCTGGCCTACACCACAGCCACAGCAATGCGGGATCTGAGCCACATCTGCGACCTATACCACAGCTTATGGCAATGCTGGATCCTTAACCTACTGAATGAGGCCGGGGATTGAACCTGCGTCCTCATGAATGCTAGTCAGATTTGTTTCTGCTGAGCCACAGGTGAATTCCGGAGTTTTATACTGTTTGAATCATATAAAAATGACACTCCCAGAGCAGTGGATAAAGATGAGGTGGGTCCAAAACACAGGCAGCTAGCTCTATGCACACTGTAGCAGGAGCCCCAAAATGTGCTCAGACAGGCAGTGTGGGAAAGTCAAGTAAATCTCCTAAGAGGAAGCTAAGGAAGTGAGGAGGGAGAAGTTTGCTTGTAAACTTGACACGCAGCCAGGACCAGGGGTGGGCAAAAGCTATGCATCTAGGAGCAGGTTTTCCATCCACTTCAGTCCTTTTGTCTTTTTCACTGTAAATATTTTCCTACAAGACACACTGCCCCAACCATTGCCCTGCATAGGTTATTTCTTGAAGTTCCCAGACCTGTGACACACTGAAGCTCTGTGCATATTTGTGCCAAGGGCTTTCTGATATGAGGTTGATAGGGACCTGCGATGTAACATGTAATCAAGGAGACTGTAGTGAGGGGGAATGGTGGCCTTGAGGGTCTGTGACCCCAGCTGAGGGCCTGGGTCAATTCTGCAGTAAATGTCATCTCAGCCCCTGAGATAGCTGTGTAATTACATCTTGTGATAAGGTCTCTTTTGGTTCTGATAGTCCAGGGGTGACCTCCCAAATAGGACGGCCTTTCTGGGCTCAACGTGGCTGCTGTCCTAAGAGACCTGTCTTGGATTTGGGGTTAAAGCCCTCTGTGTTATGCCATAGCCTCTGCAAGCCACGTGTGGCTGGAGCTCTCAAGCAACTTAACTTGAAATCTTTAAGAATGTCTGTTTTAAAGACAGAGAACATTCCTATCCCTGAAGAAAGTTCTCTTGGACAGCACTGCCCTTAGACTGCTTTCAGTAGTTAAACTGTTTCAGTGGGAAGGCAAAGCCACTCCTAGATTGGTTAAATATGGTGTTTTGTAGCAAAATAGCAATAGGTTGTTTTCTGCCTGTATAATCACTTACCTTATAATAAAACCAGGTCCTTACTAAAAGTTACAAAGTAAAAGCAGTTTCAGTGGCCTGCAAATAAAATAGGTCTTCTCCAGGGCAGCTGGAATCCTAACCTGGTTTGGCCAGGGCCTGCCCAACACCAGCTTGTTCTAGCAAGAAAGGAATGGGGGAGATCATGAAGGTAGAGTATACACCTCCCCTAGGTCCCAGCAACTAGATCTTGGAAGACCTGAAAGAGGACCTGCTTAACTCTGGCCCCAACCTTCACCAAAAACACAAGCTCTGAATCCACAGGGCTCTTTGGATACCTAGATCCAGGGTCCAGTGGGTTGATGTTGTGCAGCCCACATCCAGCTGAGGAAGGCAGAAGCTCCTGACAACCTCTCCCTCCCACCTACCCTGGCTGCCTTTGGAGGGATGCCCAGACTCCACCCCAGCCCATCAGCAGAGCCCTCAAACAGAGTCGCAGGACTGCTCCCCTGAGGTTTAGCATCAGTCTTTAATGCTGTCACGCTGCACATTGACAAGTCACACGCTTTGGTCTTGTGTTGGCAGTGGCAACTTACAATGAGTCTAAAGGTCTGAGCACCAGACTGGCCTGTAGGGAACAGACATTTGTTCCGACACCCTCCCCGCTCCCACCCCCACCACCAAGTTTCCTTCTGAATTCCATCATGGCCCTATACAGAGAACAGCAGCTGCTGTGGACTAGTTTCATTTGAGTGCACACCAACTTTACATGGAATTATAAAAACATATTTACAGACGTTCCACAGTGCTCCTGTAATCAGAAGCAAAGACCCTTTTATCAAAAGGGATTATATCTAGGGCTGTGCAAAATTCAAAAGGATTAGATCCTTTTGAGAGAGTCCAGAGTCCATTAAACAAAAATTACCTGGGCCGGTGGTAAATCCCAGGTGTGCCAAAAGATTGCCTTAAAGAATAGGAAGGTGAGTGTACTCAGCCTCAGAACCAGGGGTTGAGAGGGCCCCCTGCTCCAGCCAGGGCCTCTGACCCTTGAGGGAGAGGCAGCTGCACGTTATTCACTTACTGGAGGCTGGCTCCCTTGGTCCTGCTGGAACAAGAGGTATTGCTTATGGGAGCCGGCCAGGCAGTTCTGCAAAATAGTCTAGGTTCTCAATTTGAGATGGCAAAAGAGAAAACAGGATTCTTCAGGGGAAGAGCAAGATGTGGGAGACAAATACAGAATAAAACATGAACTGATCACACAACAGAAACAGGAGTGTACAGGGTCTGGTAACCAAGATGGCAGGTCGACACCATCTAACATCCGCAAGCAAAGGGACTACAGAGAGTTCAAGTCCAGCTGTGGGTCTGCCTCTCGCCCTGGGCAGGGCCTGGAGGAGGAAGGTGTGGGCCCATCCTCAAGGGCTGCAGGACCCAGTGGGGCAGACCGAACTGCCTTCTCCTGCTGTCCCCACCACCTGCCGCCCTATCGCTTGAAAAACCACTTTAGTCTAGTGCACGACTTTGAAAGATTGTAATATATTCTCTGGAAAACATTCAGCAGTACGAAAGCCCTCCCTGGGCCCTCCCACACTCTCGCGGATCCACAACTGGTGGAACGGTCCAGAAATCCTTGAGCTCTGGAAAGGTCCCTGGTCAGTCCTTGGGGAACATGGGTGATTATACCGGAAGAACCTGCTCAAGAACGGTTCTTGAGGTCTGGGGAATCCTCTCAGGGAAGATTACTTCAAACTCAATAATGAGGTCCCCGCGTTTCTCAGGTGTTTTGGGAAGAGGGAGGCCTTCTCCAGGAACTTTTCGCCGCATGCCAGGCCTGATGACATCTTTGAACACAACGGGTATGGTCCTGCCGTCCAGAGTGGGGACGTTCACTGTACAGCCACACAAAGCCTTGGAAAGCAAAGGGACAGCATTAGATTGCAAGAAGCTTAGGAAGCTCACATCCTGCCCAGAGGCTATTTAGTGGAGGGTAAATGCCATCAGGCCTTTGCAGCTGACCCTGCCCCAATCTACCCAGGTACAGCACAGAAGCTCTGGAAAAACAAAGCCTTGGAGAGTCTTACTGTTACTGCACGCCCCAAGCCTGGCACACACCAAGTGCTCAGAAATATCTGTTAAGCAAAATACAGAACTGCTTCCAAAGGCAGCCTTCTCCCTCCACAGACACTGCCCTGCCTAGTGCCTTACCTCCCGAAGGGTAATCCTGGCTGGGTAAATGACATCAGAGCCATCTCTCTTAAAAATATTGTGTGGCTTGTCCTTTAAAACAAAGACAATGTCGGCTGGAATGTTGTTGGAGGTCTGGTCTCCTTCCTTGGGGAAGGTGATTTTGGTCCCTTCTTTCCACCCCCGCTTCACTTCGATGGTCAAGATTTTGTCTTCGTTGCGAATGCTCTTTCCATCGGGGTTCAGCCGCTTATGAGAGATTTTCATTTTCTTGGTACAGCCGCTATAGATCTCTTCAAGTGAAACCCTAAGGTCATGGGTGACAGGGGGATCTTGCTTCTTTCGGGTGGGTTCTTGTGCAGGGCGGGAGCGGCCAAAGTTTGCAGTGGTGAAGCCACCCATGCCCATGGGGAAGCCAGAAAACGGGTCATCAATGTCCATGCCTTCCTCCCCGTTGCGCTGCCCAAAAAAGGTGTCAAAGGGATTTCGGCCACCGAAGAACTCAGCAAACATGGCATGAGGGTCTCCATGGAATGTGTAGCTGAAAGAGGTCCCGTTAGCACCGCTGCTCCCACCACTTGGGCCACCACCCTTCAGGCCTGAAATGCAAAAGCAAAAGAAATCAGATGGCTGGCCAGGACCTTCTCTCTCTAGGAGCTTTCCTTGAGGGAAAAAAAGAGTTGAGAGCCATCAAGGAAGAATTTTTTTTCTTTTTTTGGCTGTCAGGAAAGAGCAAGGAGGAACTCCAGGCTTTTTCTTCCCACTTGCAGTCTCAGAAACAGAACCACCATCGCCCACAGGTAGTTAGTTAACTGTGGCATGACAGTAGAGAAGGGCTCGAGCTCTGAGATGGCCATCTCTTGGGGCCACCACCTAGGTCTTCACATTTGAGTGACCCATCTTTCCTACAATGTTACAAGGAGTACAAAGAACTCAAGACAGCCAATGAAAAAGGTGTGACCCAGGGTCAGTTTTCACCAAATGTTTACTCTGAAATACTTTAGAGCTAGAGACTGTAGGGAGAGTAGAAATGAAGGTGAAACAGCAATCGGAGATTTTGAAATTCTCACGCTCTGACACTAAGTGCCACCATTCTTATATATAAAAAGTCATTTCTTTCTTAAGACCAAACCGAGAAACCAATCTGAGTCATCAACAGGCAGCTGGACAACAAGAAAGCTTCTCCTCCCGCTCCCCCGCCTCCCCAAGAGAGCTATCCTGGTGAGGCCGGGCAGAGGCGGGCCCTACTGCTCCTTGCACCTTGACCACCGACTACATGTCTGGCACGGAGCTAGGTAAGCATTTTACAGGGATTACCTCACTCCACCCTCAAAGACGCCCGGGAGGTCGCTGGGCGCTAATTGGCACTCTCATTTGCAAGCTCACTGCAAGCAGCCTGCGCCCGGCGCTCAGCCAGAGGCCTCGCCTTGCACCCTGGGCGGGCAGAGGCTGTCACCTCGCCCAGGTGAGCCCAGCGCCCGAGGGGCCGCAGCGCCATCATCAAGGCTGGGCACTCTACCCCCTCTCCTTCTGCACCCTCTCCCCCCACCGACGGATCGCGGACGTGGGCGGAGACGGGCGGCCCCAGACATACTAGAAGCTTCTGGGCGAGCAGCACCGCCAGGACTCCTCCTCCCATCGGGAGGCCGCCAATCGAGGGCGGAGGCCTGTTTGGCCAAAAGGCGGGGGCTGCTCGTCCCCCGGTCCCTTAGCGCTACCCCGGGGACGCCGCCGGGGTACCGCAGTGCCTCGATCTCTCCGCCTGTCAAACAGCAGGGGCGCACCCCCAGTTGCGCGCGCGCACACACCTTCCTCCCCGTAGCGGTCGAAGATCTCGCGCTTGCGCGGGTCGCTGAGCACGTCGTAGGCCTCGGCGATCTCCTTGAACTTCTCCTCGGCGCCGGGCTCCTTGTTCTTGTCCGGGTGATAACGCAGCGCTTGACGGCGGTAGGCCCTCTTGATCTCCTCGTCCGAGGCACCGCGGGCCAGGCCCAGCGTCTGATAATAGTCTTTGCCCATTGCCCCCGCCTGCGGCCTGCCGCCCAGCTGTCGCCGTCCCCCGGCTCCGCCGCCGCCCCGTCCCGGACTCTATATACCCGTCCGGCGGAAGCTTCCAGAGCCCGCCAGCCCCCTCCAGAACCTTCCGCCCCGCCCCCCACGCGGCTCCGACCAATCGTCGCTGCCCAGGTTGCGACGCGCGACATCCGGGGCGGGGACGCGCCGCCAACGGCTGCCCGCGCGTGGCCACACCCCTTCCCGCTCCGCCCTAGGCAACGCTTCTCCGCTGCGCGGGCACTGGGCGTCTGAGGCCCCGCCCACTCTCTGAGGGAACCAATAGCGACCTTGCTTCAGTGCTTCCGGGGACCGGGCCTGCCGCGTACTCCGCCCCTGCCTGGGTCAACAGGTTAAAGTGCGGGTGCTTCGATGTTCTTGTCTTGGCTCAGTGGTTAACGAATCTGACTGGGATCCCTGTCCTCGCTCAGTGGGTTAAGGATCCGGGGATTCCGTGAGCTGTGGTGTAGGTCGCAGACGTGGCTCGGATCCCGCGTTGCTGTGGCTCTGGCGCAGGCTGGCGGCTACAGCTCCGATTGGACCCCCTAGCCTGGAAATCTCCATATGCCTCCGTGCGGCCCTAGAGGAGACAAAAAAAAAAAGGGAAAAAAAAAATGCGGTGCTTCGAGCAGGGCGGGGCTGCGAAAGGCCCCGGGCTGCGAAAGGCCCCGCCCTTCCCCTAGGAGGTGCTTCCTTCCCCCATCTCGCTGGGCGGGAGAATCAGTTTACGCCAGGTGATTCAAGGCTAGTTGCCTAATCGCTCCTTGCCCCAGATACCTGCTTCCATCCGGGAATAAAAATACCCCTCTACCGGTCGTGGCGCAGCGGAATTGCATCCGACTGGGAGACATGAGGTTGTGGGTTTGATCGGGTGGAGCCATGTGCCCCAAAAAGCAAAAAAAAAACAAAAACAAAAACAAAACACCCCACTCACCCTCAGTGTTGGGAGCCCCAGAACTGTCCCTCTCCTCACCCATACCGACCCTGTAAAGCGAGCCAAGGACCCTGGACCAAAGCTTACCTCCCTGGAGAGGTCTCCTCAGTCTAACCCCTCAAGCCTTTTGCTTTATTACCATTTTCTCAAGAATACCTCCCACTGAAATTTGGAATTATCTTGTTCCTTGGTTTTCATGCTAAATGTCACCCCCCCCCCAGCCTTTGATCACTATCAGAGCAGGGCCTGACCTCTGTCAGTGCTGAGTCTCAGTGTCAGAACAGTCTGACTCTTCCTAAATATTCCCGGCTATGTTTTTTTATTTGTTTGGCCACAGGCGGCATATAGAAGTTACCTGGCCAAGGACTGAACTCCACGAGTTCCCATCGTGTAACTAGAAACCATGAGGTTGCGGGTTCCATCCCTGGCCTTGCTTAATGAGTTAAGGATTTGGCATTGCAGTGAGCTGTGGTGTAGGTTGCAGAGGTGGCTTGGATCTGATGTTGCTGTAGCTGTGGTGCATGCCAGCACCTGTAGCTCCAACTGGACCCCTAGCCTGGGAACCTCCATAATCTGAGGGTGTGGCCCTAAAAAGATTAAAAAAAAAAAAAAAGCATAAAAACACTGCACTCCAGTTGCCACCAGTGCTGCGCTACAGCAACTTGGGATCCTTAACTTCTGTGCCACATGGGAACTTTCTAGTTCTGGCTTTTTTTTTTTTAAGGGCCACAGCTGCGGCATATAGAAGTTCCCAGGCTAGGGCTTGAATTGGAGCTGCAGCCGCAGGCCTGTGACACAGCCACAGCAACACCAGATCTGTGACATATCTGTCACCTACGTGCCACACCTCATGGCAACGCCTGGTCCTTAACCCACTGAGTGAGGCCAGGGGTTGAACCAGAATTCTCATGGATGCTAGTCGGATTTGTTACTGCTGAGCCACAATGGGAACTCCTATTCCTGGCTATTTTTAATGCACCTGCTTCTTTTTCTCTCCCCACTACCTTTATGATTTCGGGGAGACATGGGTGTGGCATACACCTCTCAGAGCCTCTGCTTCCTCATCGGCAGGCAACATGATCCCTTTTGGCTTTCAGAGTCTGGGGAAAGTCTGTGGTCAAGGACAAGGCTGATAGGGAAAGGAGGCTCTGAAAGGAGTACAGCCTGAGAAGGGAATAGGGAAGAAGGGATAGGTGGTGGTGGCCTGTGAAGGGGAGAGATTCCTGGAAGAACTGCTTGGGAGATCCAGGCAGTGTGACACTGGCTCTGCAGCCAGACAGCCAGATTTTCATTCTTGGTTACAGCACTTCCTGGCTGTGAAACCCCTTGGGCTGGTGACTGAGCCTTCCAGGGCCTTAGCTTCTTCATGTGTACAATGGGAGTTGTAGTTGTACCTGACTCATAGGGCTTTGAAATCGACATTGAGTCAACATTTGTAAAGTGCCCAAGACAGGCCTGGCCTAGAGGAAGTGCTGTCAAAGTGGTGACTAATCATCTGGTTGAATGGTGGGCTGCTGGGCCATCCCTTTCCTGGCAGCACCTCAGCAAAAAGCTTCTAGTAACTACTGCCCAGGCTGGAACTCCTGAGAAAGACAACCGTGTCCTTCCCCTGCTATCTAGCAGGGGTATTCTGGCCGTTCACTGACTCTAGGGTAGCCATATCAGTAAGGTCTCTGGACTAGGACACACAGTAGCTGACCTGGGAGGATGCATCTTAGCCTGGGTGCCCAGGGGCACAGCATGGTAGGGGTCCTGAACAAATCATGGAGGGGAGAGAGTTTGATTTTTTTTTCACACCCAAGGCATATGGAAGTTCCCTGGCTAGGGGTCGAATTGGAGCTGTAGCTGCCTGCCTACACCACAGCCACAGCTGCGGGATCCTAGCCACATCTGCAGCCTACACCACAGCTCATAGCAATGCTGGATCCTTAACTTACTGAAAGAGGCCAGGGATCAAACCCGAGTCCTCATGGATACTGGTCAAGTTCTTTAACCACTGAACCATGACAGGAACACCTGATTTTTTTTTTTTTAAGTTACATAAATAGGTAACAGGGGAGTCATCATGGGGAAAAACCCAGAGCTTGTGGACTTCCTCACACTTATAAACTTAACTTAGAGTTACAAATGTGGGGGCCTCCGAAGGTCTTCACATAGCTCTGGGTAGGCCAAAACATCATGCAAGCTGTGTCCTTATGTTTAAAAAATGAAGGCAATCTTAGGTCTGGGAACTCTCCTTCCTTGAATAAGCCTGGGTCATATTCAGGAAGTTTTGTTTAAGAACTGCCCCCCCCCGCAAAAACAAAAAACAAAAAACCTCAACATTTCTTCTTGTGGCTATGATTCTTTGACCTGAACACTTACTGGGCACTTTAGATTGTTATTGGAAAAGTGGCCTCCACAGAAACCTCAGCAAAGGTTTGAGCTCTCAGTTCAGAGAAGATATGATGAACAGGTTTTTTTTTTTATTTTGTTTTGTTTTGCTTTTTAGGGCTGCACCCATGGCATATGGAAGTTCCCAGTCTAGGGGTTGAATTGGAGCTGCAGCTGCCGGGCTACGCCGCAGCCACAGCAACACAGGATCAAAGCCTCATCTGCGACCTACACCATAGCTCATGGCAACGCCAGATTCTTAACCCACTGAGTGAGGCCAGACATCAAACCTGAGTCCTCATGGATACTAGTCCGGTTCATTACTGCTGAGCTATGATGGGAACTCCCTGATGAGTAGTTTTATGCATGCACTTGGCTAGGCAATAGTACCCAGTTATTCAATCAAACGCTAAGTACTGCTGTGATGTGGTTAGGTTAACATACTTTAAGTACAGGAAATGACCCTCAATATTGGGGGTGGGCCTCATCCAATCAGTTAAGAGATTGATTTTTTTGGGGGGGGGGGTCTTTTCTAGGGCCACACCTGTGGCCTATGGAGATTCTCAGGCTAGGGGTCCAGCTGGAGCTGTAGCCACCAGCCTACTCCAGAGCCACAGCAATGTTGGATCTGAGCCGTGTCTGTGACCTACACCACAGCTCACGGCAATGCCAGATCCTTAACCCACTGAGCAATGCCAGGGATCGAACCTGCAACCTCATTGTTCCTAGTCTGATTCGTTAACCACTGAGCCACGACAGGAACTCCCGAAAACTGATTTTTTTTATTTTAATTTTTTTTTTCATTTTTGGCTGCCCTGTGGCATATGGAGCTCCAAGGCCATGGATCAGATCTGAGGCACAGTCACGACCTAAGCATAGCTGTGGCAACACTGTATCCTTAACCCACTGTGTTGGGCTGGGGATTGAACCTGTGTCCCAGTGCTCTCAAAACACTGCTGGTCCCTTTACACCACCATGGGAGCTCCAGTTGAAAGACTTTAAAAGCAAATACTGAAAGGGCTTAGAAGCAAATACTGAGGTTTCCCTAAGGACAAAAGCATCAGTTCCTGGCCAAGAGTTTCTAGCCTGCTGATCTGCCCTGCAGATTTCAGACTTGCTTTCCCACAGTCATGGAAGCCAATGCCTTAAATCACATAACACAGGCGCAGTCACAAACGCATATATCCTATCGGTTCTGTTTAGAATTACTAAACAAGTGAGTCTGGAGTCAGTCAGCCTCAGCCGAAATGCTGTTTACTTACTTACTCCCCGTGTGATCTTGTACAACTTGCTTTAACTCTCTGATTCCTTAATATGTCCTCCATAAAATGGTAAGACCTGGTGGCTCTGCAGATGAACTTGAGAGGGGACAGGAAATGAAGATTATAATAATAGCAAACACTGACATATCCTACTTTGTGCCAAGCCAGTTCCAAGCACTTGATGTGTATTAACTTATTTAATCCTGACAATAACCCTTTAATGGATGGTTTATCAATACCTCTGTTTTACAGGCAGGGGAAATGGAGGCTCTGAGAATGTCATGTGACTTGCCTGAGGTTGCTCGGTGAATAAAATGCTGAGCTGTAAGGTGTTCAGCAAGCTGTTTATGGTAAGCACTCATCGTGTGAAGATGTGATTCAGATGATGATAAAGTCGTAATTTAAAAAAAGCATCACCAATTTTTTCAATGCTTCTTCATCAAAAAAGACTTTCAAAAGCATTACAGCCATACAAACTAACAGTCTTCCCCGGTGAAATACCCATGTGAAATAAAAACCCATGTTGACATTAAAAACCCATGAGCAAATGTTTATCAAGGCTTTGTCATTATCAATAGTCATTAAAACCTAAATGTTGGAGTTCCTGCTGGCGTACAGATGGTTAAGGATCCAGCGTTTGGGCATAGGTTGCAGTGTATCTTGGATTTGATCTCCGGCTCAGGAACTTCTATATGCTGCAGGTGCAGCCAAAAAAACAAACAGAGGAGTTCCTGTTGTGGCTCTGCAGAAACAAACCCTACTAGTATTCATGAGGATATGAGTTTGAACACTGGGCTTGATCAGTAGGTTAAGGATCCCGCATTGCCATGAGCTATGGTACAGATTGTGGAGGCTGGTCAGATCCTGCATTGCTGTGGCTATGGCATAGGCTGGCAGCTGCAGCTCTGATTCGACTCCTAGCCCGGGAACTTCCGTATGCTGCAGGTATGGCCCTAAAAAGCAAAAACAAATCAACAAACTAAAAACCCCCCAAACCTCTAAATGTTCTTCAGTGGGTGAACTAATAAACAAACTGTAATCTGGCCACATGAAGGAATACTATTTGGCCATTAAAAAGGATCTAGGAGTTCTTGCTGTGGCAAGATGGGATCGATGGCACCTCTGCAAGGGTTGGGACACAGGTTCGACCATCAGCCTGACACAATGGGTTAAGGATCCAATGTTGCCAAGCTGTGGCCTGGTTTGCAACTGTGGCTCAGGTCTGATTTCTGACCTGGGAACTCCATATGCTGCAGGGTGGCCAAAAGAGGGGGAAAGCATCAGTTCCTGGCCAAGAGTTCCTGTTGTGGCTCATCAGGTTAGGAACCCCACATAGTGTCCTTGAGGATGTGGGTTTGATCCCTGGACTCACTAGGTTAAGGATCTAGAGTTGCCACAAGCTGTGGTGTAGGTTGTAGATGCGGCTGGGATCTGGAGTTGCTGTGGCTGTGGAGAGGCCGGCAGCTGCAACTCAGATTGGACCGCTAGCCTGGAACTTTCATATGCTGCAGGTGTGGCTATTAAAAAAATAAATAAATAAAATAAAAGGATCTGGCTACCAACACAGGAAACAATGCAGATAAACCATAAATGCATTGTTAGTGAAAGAAGCCAGACTCAAAAACCTATTTACTGTGTGACTCCATTTTAAAGGACCTCTGGAAAAGGCAAAAGTATTGATTCAGAAAGTAAGTAGATCAGTGTCACCAGGGGCTTGGGATCTGCTACAAAGGGATATAGAGGAATTTTTGAGATGATGGAAATGTCATCTTGACTGTTGGTGATGGTTACATGACTCTATTTATACAGAACTGTACACTAAAAAAAGTGTATTTTACTGTATGTAAATTATACCTCAATAAAAAGAAAGAAAAAATCCCATGGACCTAAAAATTAAAATTAAAAAGACAGACAGGATAGGGTTGGGAAACTTCTCTCTGGGGCTCCAGAAAGTTGCTGACCAGCCCTGGCTTGTCTGTTATAGGCTTTCCCTTCCCTCAGACTGCTCTGAACCAGCTTGATCACACACCCAAAAACAAGCCAAGCAAGGTTCCTGGAAGAATTAAAATCCTATCTTCCTTGCACGTGAGAAATAGAAAAAGAGCTCGTGAGAAGGACACAACCAAACACACCAGATCTTCCACATCCCAACGACCGTAGTTTCCTCCAAGTCTGAGACCCAAGGAGGTCCCACTCATCTCTCAACGCCACTACAGCCGAAGATCTTTCTGGAATTTTCCCTTTGGAAACTGCTTTAAGGGGCGTGTTACATTTGGCTCAGCAAACGCCAAATGTATTAACTTGTCACCATTAGGAATCAGCCACTGTGCTGGGGAACCTGGCTGAACTCTGTACAGTCAGAGCAATGGTACAGGGTCATGAATGGCTTCAACAAAGTGGTCAGTCTTCATTCCCAGGGTGGATTTGGTTTCTGCCGACAACCTGCTTACTAAGAACCAGACAAGGCCATCGAGGGGTCCTCATCCCTGTTAATGCCCTTCAAAAACAAAGAGGAATTATCCTCTGCAGGCTGGATCATGCCTTTCTATGAGTTTTTTCCAAGTGAGGAGGCGGGGTGGAAATTATCTGTAAGCCCCAGCTGGCCTGGAGCATAATATGTCCACCAAATGATTTGGTGCTATTGAGTAAGTTCAGGGCTCAGGAAAGCAGTCATGAAGGGGAAATTCCAGAATGTTCCAAGCCTACAGGAATGTGTTTAAAATCTCCAAAAATGACATCTCCTTGGACACCACACACCTTACCTAGCTGAAACCCAGCAATAGGGAAGACATACCTACTTAGATCACACTGGAGAAGCTTAGATCACATTGGCAGAACTGGCAAACTGTGGCTAGATTTGAGGGGTTCAGCTCTGCCCCCTTAGCATCTCAGAAATAGACACCTCAAGTAACTCAACTTGGGAGTTCCCACTGTAGCACAACAGGATCAGCGGCATCTTGGGAGTGCCTGGACGTAGGTTTGATCCCTGGCTGGGAACAGTGGGTTATGGATCTGAGTTGCTGCAGCTGTGGTTTAGGTTGTGACTGCAGCTTGGGTCTGATCCCTAGCCCAGGAACTCCATATGGCGAGAGGCGGCCAAAAAAGAGAAAAAACAAACAAACAAACAAACCCCCCCCCCCACACTTGTGGCCTCTGAGTGAGTAGTCTCCCATGCTCCTTCATAAGGCCAGGGAATGAGGTCTGTCACAACACAAAGAATCTCATGATACTGTGAACATCACAACTGCTAATAGGAAAAGATCTGTGCTTTGGAAAGTACAAGTATAAAATACTTTGTGTTTTCATCTGTTTTGCCCAGATAGGCCCAGTGAAAAAGGTAATGAATTACTGAAGACCACAATCTTAGCTTCCTTTACTCGGAGACGAAGTCCCCAAAGGCTGTAGCCTCCGAAGTTTCTCAAGCCTAACCTGGATGACTAAGTGCCAGGCATTGATTCACCTTCTCCCCGCCCTCCTCCCCTGTGAATCAGTGCTCTACCTTTGGGGACTTCTCACCATATCCCTGATGCCAGGTCTCTGGGTTTTGGGAAGTTTTGACAGTTGATGAAGGCTCAAGGGGCAGAATCTGGAACCAGGAGAAAGAGGAAAAGGTTAGAGAATGTGCCAAGTCCTATCCTGAGTGTGTGCATGAGTGTGTGTGTGTGTGTGCGCGCGCGTGTGCATGCACGCGAGTGTTATTGGCAATCGACCTCCCCAGCCAGCTCATGACAATCAGTGAAGCAAAAGCATGACACGACCCCAAGACAGCACTATTCAGTAGAGCTAGTGTGGGAGGTACAACTGTCAGCCATATCCAAGCTGTGTCTGTGACTTTTAAGTGTTCCAATAGGCATATCAAAAAAGTAAACATAAACAGGGAGTTCCTGTCGTGGCACAGTGGAAATGAATCCTACTAGGAACCATGAGGTTGCAGGTTTGATCCCCAGCCTCACTCAGTGGGTAAGGACCTTGCGTTGCTGTGGCTGTGGTGTAGGCTGGCACCTGTACCTCTGATTAGACCTCTAGCCTGGGAACTTCCACATATGTTGTGGGTGAGGCTCTTAAAGAAAATGTAAACATAAACAAGGGAATTTAGATTTAATAAGGCATTTTAATCCAGTGTATCCAAAGTATTATCATCTTAACGTGTAAGCAACATAAAATGTTATCAATGCTATACATATTTTTAACATTGTCCTTTTTGTACCACATTTTTGAAATCGGTGTGTGTTTTATGTTTACAGCACATTTCAGTTTTGACCAGCCACATTTCAAGGACTCATTCGCTGCATGTAGCCAGTAGTGATCATATTGGACAGTGCCGGTGGAGACAAATGTGGGCTCCCTGCCCACAAGGGTTGAGCAAGGTTGGGCAGTGCTTGCATTGAAAGGGCCGTGAAGACATACCCAGAATGGGGCGAGAGCTTAGACTGCAGGTTGTGGGGGTTCCAGAGGGCTTTTCACCACCCAGTTCCCCTTTCCTTTCCTCCTATCATGACAAATGGGGGGGGGGGTCCCCTCGTTGGAGAGGGCCTCTCCATCCAGGTGGCCCAGCCCACGCCTCCAACCCTAGCCCTCTCCCGCTGCTTCCGGATACCCGGGTGGGGCCGCCCACCTCAGAATTCACCCGGTCGAGGTGCCTGCCACGTGGATGCTGCCCTCCCTGTTACTCGACTGCTTGCTCCCTCCTCGGGTCTTGCAGACACCTTCGCTTCCCTTGGTCTCCACAGCGACGCCACCAAAGGGCGGGGCAAGGGGGCTCGTGGTGCAGAGGGCCCCTTTGATTGGTGGGTAGACAAGCCCCATCTTTTCCCCACCCGTCCCCCGCCCCTTTGCCCACGCCTCGCCCCCTCAGTGGGTCCCGTAAGCTGATTGGCTAGACCCCTGGCGCGGCTAGTTCCTGCTCCTGCTGTCCCTGCCCCGCGGGGGGAAAGGTGGGAGCCTCCCTCGTTGATTGGCTAGAGGTGGGGCGAGCGGCAGGGAGGGGCGGGGCCGTCGCGGAGCCACGGTTAGTCTCGCGCGGCGGTCGTGAGCGCGTGAGTTATCCAGTGCGGTCCCGCGCGCAGGTAGGCGGCAGCAGCAGCAGAAATAGTAGCGCCGCCTGAGAGAACCATGAAGCATTACGAGGTAAGAAACGAGGAAACGGGGACCGAGCGGCCCCGGCAGACCCATTCTTTTTTCTACTTGAGATAACAGGACCTCCCCTTTCTTGCCCTGTGCCCTAAAGGAAGAGCCGGACGACGCAGGCGCAGTAGGCGCGTGTTGTGCTATGCGGCCGCTCTTAAATTGAAGTGCGCATGTGCGGGGGAGGTATTTATAATTCTGCAACCCAGGCTGTTTTGGGGGTGCCTTTTCTTGGGGTCTCTGAAAGACCTGAGAAGCTTGCAGGTTCCTTGCAGCTACCCCTGTGGGATGAGTTGCAGACTTAGGCAGGGGGAGGAGCGAGGGTGTGGGGCCTTTGCTCCCAAACCGAGGGTGTCTTTTACAAACCTTGCAGCATGCCTCCGCCTTGGGTTTAGGAAGGGGCTTTGCAATCTGTCCTCTCTGTCATGACCTTCGGACCCCTTCCCTTGCCCAGGACATCTGCCTGAGAAGCTTGGGTGGTGAAGGAGGTGAAGCTCCAGTGCTGGCTCCCACACTACAATAAAGATGATCTTGCTTTCTGGTAATCTAATAGATCATCTCAGTCAACCCCTTGCGTGTCGCCGAGGGAGAAGTGTGACACCCATAGCCACTCTCGAAGTCCAGGTCTTCTGACTCCTAACTTGGGCCTCTTTTTCCCTTAAAACGAAGTGTTCTGATGCCCTTACAGACCTAGCCGTCATTTAATTATTGCTGGCTTGCAGGTAACCTTAAATAATAAACAAATTTATTAATAAAGTTCATAGTAAGAATAATTTAGAGAGTGCTTACTTTTGTACTAGTGAGATTCTGTTACCTTATTTTCTCATCCTCACACCCCTGTGAAGTAGGAGACTACTAATTATTATTCTAATTTTCATAGATGAAGAAACAGCCTCAGAGATTTCAAATGACTGGCTCAAAGGTCCCCAGCTAGTAAATGCAGAACAGAGACAGAAACTCAGGACTCCAGAGTCTCAGTTGCTAGCCACTATACTATGCTGGTCCCTAAATGAAAATTAGTTTCTTCCCCAATTAAAAAAAAAATGTGGTGGAGTTCCCGCTGAAGCGTAGTGGAAATAAATCTGACTAGTATCCATAAGGACTCAGGTTTGATTCCTCGCCTTGCTCAATGGGTTGAGGATCTGGCGTCTGGTGTAGATTCCAGACGAGGCTCGGATTTGGTGTTGCTGTGGCTGTGGTGTAGGCTGGCGCTACGGCTCCAATTCGACCCCTAGCCTGGGAACCCCCACATGTCGTGGATGCGGCCCTAAAAAGATAAAAAAAAAAAGTGGTAAAATACACATAAAGTTTACCATCTTAACCATTTTTAAGTGTACAGTTCAGTGGCATGAAGTACATTCACATTGTTGTGCAACACAACCATAACCACCATCCATTTCCAGAACTCTATTCTTGCATAACTGAAACCCCGTACCTATTAAACACTAACCGCTCCTTCTCTCCTCTGCTCAGCCTCTGGTAACTGCCATTCTACTTTCTGTCTCTATGAATTTGATCATGTGAGGTGCTTCCTGTAAGTACAAGGAGAGATTTCTTGTTTTTATTCATAAGTGGAACACCACTATTTTTGCCCACCCCTTTACTACTACTATTATTTTTGGTGGTAATTTACCCAGCATCTTTTGAAGCTTTTAACCTATAAGTCCTTGCTTGTTTTGACATGGTACACAAATAAGGAGGTAGGATTCAATAATCTTTCATTCAACTTTATGATTACAGAATGAAATTCTTCTAATAAAGTTCTTCTAATATAGTTTTCCCACTCAAACCCTCTATGTAGCCCTGGAGGAAAAGCCACATTCAATTTGAAAGATGCAGGATGGAAGATAAGTGTGGCCTTTTATAAAACGGAGTTAGTTTTGCTAGTTGGCATGCAGATAAGGTAGGCCTCTGAGGACCCTTGGGGGTGGCCACTTTTGTTCTAGGAAGCTGGGCGGCCCTTGGCTTGGACTGGAGGTCACACTCTACCTTACTCAAACCTTTTCCCTCCCCGAAGGAAGGTGGGAACTTCAGACCCACTGTTTAAACTGACTTTGGAGGGGAAAAAAAAGTTGTTATTTTGACATGTTCCCTGATGGCATTCTCTTCTAACATTTGCCAAGTAAGTACTGAGGTGATAGCTGCAGAGTTTCTGTACGGGAGGAGCAGTTGTCTCCCAGCCCAGTTTGCACAGCAGGCAGATGAGCTTTACTTCAGGTGTTTGTTGCAGTAAAAATAGCAGAGATTCTTTCCCTCCCATTTAACAGTTTGAGAAAAGGTTTTAGTTATCCACGTCAAAGAATGTGTTTCTGTTTGGAAGTAAGTCCATCCTTCCACACCCAAGTGACCCCCAGTCCACTGAGAGATTAATAACCCCCCCACCCCAAAACCTTTTTGACTCTGAGACCTTGGAGATTGTGAAGTGTAATTTACAAGTGGTACAAATGATGCTCAGGGAAGTGTAGGACTGGCTCAGTGACACACAGTTAATGAGGCAGGAAGGATTCCAACTGGAGGGGAAATTTGTTGCTATTTCTGATAACAGTTTGCCGACACTGCCAATCTCCCTTCTGTGATGTGAGCGGAAAATGTGGCCTTTCACAATGAGATGAGACAAGCAGGTAGAACAGGTCACTCACTCTTGGGCCATATCTGAAGCAGCTCTTGGAAGGCAGAGCAGGCCTAGGGCTTGTCTTGGGGTCAGAGCAAGGTCAATAAGGGAACTGCTTATCCTAGGCTCTAGGATTTTAAAAAAAAATTTTTTTTTTGTCTTTTTTAGGGCCATACCCATGGCACGTGGAAGTTCCCATGCTAGGGGTCGAATTGGAGTTGTAGCTGCCAGCCTACACTATAGCCACGGCAATGCCAGATCCGAGCCGTGTCTGCAACCTACACTGCAGCTCACGGCTACATCAGATCCTTAACCCACTGAGGCCAGAGATCAAACCCGAGTCCTCATGGATACTATTCTGGTTCCTTACTGCTGAGCCAGACGGGAACTCCTAAAAAATTCTTAAATTTTGTTTTGCCATTGCAGGTGAGAGGTCACAGATCCCAGTAGTAACTGGAAAAACAGCTACAGTAGCTTGTAAATGAGTCTGTTAATTCCTGGGAAGTTCAGTCCTTCTTAGCCTCCTTGAGCTCAGGTCACTGCCCATTTCCTACAGATAGGTACCCAGAAGCAAAAAAGCTCATCCTCTTGGGCTCCCCGCTGCCCCATTTAGGATCTTCCACTCCCTCCCCAACCCTCTACCCCAAAAGGGTAGCTCTATTGGTGCTCATCTTGTGAATAATTCTAGACCAACGTAGTTCTTGCTTCAGCCTCCTCCACAGGAATAAGTATGTGAACCTTTCTGGAAGTGGTGTTCTGGTAAAGAGGCAGTTGTTTAGGGTCAGGAAACTGGGTAGGAAGGTGAAAATTAAGGAGAACACAGACTCATGTGTACTGGTGTCCTAGGTGTGTGGGCTTTGGATGGGCCTGGCTCTGCTATTCACTAAATAACTACGACCCAGGGCAGGTTACTTAGTCTCTCTCAGCTCCTTGGAGCAAAATCTATTTAATTGTTTTTTTTTTCTTTTTCTTTTTTTGTCTTTTTAGGGCCGCACCTGTGGCATATGGAAGTTCCCAGGCTAGGGGTTGAATTGGAGCCATAGCTGCCAGCCTCCAACACAGCAATGTCAGATCCAAGCCTCGTCTTTGACCTACACCACAGCTCATGAAAATGCTGGATCCTTAGCCCACTGAATGAGGCCAGGGGTTGAACCCACGTCCTCATGGATACCAGTCAGGTTCTTAACCCATTGAGCCACAAAGGGAATTCCCTAAAATCTATTTAATTGTGACAGCAAAGGCTGGTACTTTTTTTTTTTTTTTTTGGTCTTTTTAGGGCCGCACCCACGGCATATGGAAGTTCCCAGGCTAGGGGTCAAGTTGGAGCAATAGCTGCCAGACTACACCGCAGCCACAGCAATGCCAGGTCCAAGCTTCATCTGTGACCTATACCACAGCTCACGGCAACGCCAGATCCTTTAACCCACTGAGCAAGGCCAGGGATCAAACCTGTGTCCTCATGGATGCTAGTCAGATTTGTTTCTGCTGAGCCATGATGGGAACTCTCTTTTTTTGGGGGGAGGGTCATGCCTGAGGTATATGGAAGTTCCCCAGGCCAGGGATTGAACCTGTGCCACAGTTGCAACTTGCGCCACAGCTGTGGCAATACCGGATCCTTAACCTGCTCTTCCACGGGGGAGCTTCCAGCAAAGGCCAGTATTAAAGAAAATTGTGGAATTGCTGGAAATAGGTCATCAAGGGTTATGCACAAAAGGGGAAGTGCTAGGAAGCAGTGGAGCTGGGCCATAGACTCAGGTTTGCCTGACTCCAGTTTCTTTCCTTTTTTTAAAATTTTTAAATTTTATTTTTATTTATTTAAAATTTTTTTGATTATAGTTGATTTACAATGTTCTGACAGTTTCTGCTGTACAGCACAGTGATCCAATCATACGTATATATACATTTTTTTTCCTCTTTTTTTTTTTTTTAAGGCCACACTCACAGCGTATGGAAGTTCCCAAGCTAGAGGTCGAGTCAGAGCTGCAGCTGCCGCCCTGAGACATAGCCACAGCAGCACCAGATCTTAGCCACGTCTGTGACCTGCATCAAAGCTTATGGCAATGCCAGATCTTTAATCCACTGAGCTGGGCTAGGGATTGAACCTGTGTCCTCATGGCTCCTAGTCGAGTTCGTTACCGCTGAGCCACAATGGGAACTCCATATACGTTCTTTTTCTCATGTTATCTTATCTTCTATCATGTTCTGTCACAAGTGATTGGGTATGGTTCCCCATTCTGTACAGTAGGACCTCATTGCTTATCCATTCTAAATGCAGTAGCTTGTACCTACTAACCCCAAAGTCCCAGTCCATCCCCCTTAGCAACAAGAAGTCTGTTCTCTGTGTCCATGAGTCTGTTTCTGTTTTGTAGATTGGTTCATTTGTGTCACATTTTATTTATTTATTTATTTATTTAGTCTTTTGTCTTTTTAGGGCCACACCCATGGCACATGGAGGTTCCCAGGCTGGGGGTCTAATCATAGCTGTAGCTGCTGGCCTATGCCAGATCCGAGCTGTGTTTGTGACCTACTCCACAGCTCATGGCAACGCTGGATCCTTAACCCACTGAACGAGGCCAGGGGTCAAACCCACAACCTCATGGTTCCTAGTCAGATTCGTTTCCGCTGCACTAAGACAGGAACTCCCATTTGTGCCACGTTTTAGAGTCCACATGTAAGTGATATCATATGTTATTTGTCTTTCTCTTTCTGACTTCATTTAGTTTGAGAATCTCTAGTTGCATCCATGTTCCTGCTATTTTTATTTATTTATCTGTGTTTTTGGCTGTGGCGTGTAGCAGCTTGGTGTGGGGATCTCAGTTCCCAGACCAGGGATTGAACCTGGGCCACAGTGGTGAAAGTGCTAACTGCTGGATCACCAGGGAGTTCCCCAGACTCCAGTTTCTGTCCCTGCTGATGCTGCCCTGAGGTGGCTGGTGGCTGTGCTGTTCTGAGTCCATAGCATCCCTGGAGGAGAGCGGGAGGGGCTCTGGGCCAATGTGGTTTGCTGATCGAGGGAGTCCCTTGGCCCTCAGATTGGATGGGCTGCCCCTCAGCCTTCTGGATGTGAGAGCTAGGTGGGGACTGGGGAGCCTGGAAAGCAGGGTGAGCTTTAAGGACCTTTCTTGTGTTTTGTGTTGGTGTGCCTCAGGCCAAGAGCCTATGGGAGATCCTAGCTTTTCCACACCCTGAAGGCTTCTTGCTCTGAGCAGGTGGGTGGTAATTCATATTGGCAGAGTCTCCTGGTGATTCCCTTTTTCTAACCCTTGGTATTGTTCCTCTGTACTACAGCCACCCACTCCCTGATTGTGGGCACTTAGAATCTCAGAGCCTTTGAGCCTGAATGAGCTTTAGAACTCTCTAGACCTCTCAGATGAGGGATCTGAAGCTCAAGAGAGGAGGGGCTTTTGCAGGGCCACACCGTTTCCCTTTGGTTGGGTGGTTTCCTCCCTGGGCAGACAGCAACGGCTGCCAGGCTTTGGATCAGAGCTGGATTCAGCTCTGTACAAGGTGTAGAGCCTGCCCTGTACAAGGTGTGGAGCCTGTGGACCAGTTTTGTAACTTCTCAAGCCAATTTTCTCATAAAGATAATTGGGGTCGGGGTGAGCTTGTGCTCTAGCTGGCTTGCATTGGCTTTGATTGTACTTATCTTCCCAGCTCTGCGTTCAGGGCCGTCAGGTTGATAAATCAGCCATGATGGGATAGTGGAGGCGGTGGGGCTATTTACACTGTAGGAAGAGGCAAGTGCTACTACAATCAGGCCCTTCCCCCTGTTCAGCCCCAATTTGCACATTGACCAGCACATTGCTTGACACAATGGGCCTTGCTTCACCAGGTTATCTCTCCGAGGGGTTGTCGCTCTGGTGAGCATTAGAGGAGCAGTTGCAGGGAAAGCACTCAGCTCAGTGCAGGGCACAGCACAGCAGCTAACATTTAACAAGTTCTGCCAAGCCAAACCTTGGTGCTGAGGTGGAGGAGGTGGGGTGGAGGTGGAGGCCAAGGTGGAGGAGGTGGGGTGGGGGAGGTGGGTGGGAGAAGACCAGTGGTGGGTGTGGTTGGGTGGGTGCAGGGTGGGGCAGCAGTTGGAGCCCAGTGGTGGGGGCTGAACCCAGTGGATCCTCTTGAATAAGTGGTTCCTGAGGAGTGAGAGAGGTGGAGAGTTGACAGTCCTGAATGAGGGCTGTGCTTCTGGAAGACTTGCACCTCTGTCAATGCTGTTGACTTTGGTTGGGAAACCCTGCACTTTCACCGACAGAAAGGCCAGAGACCTTGGGCTGGTTGGTTAAATTCAGGCTAGGTCTTAACACCTTCTTGCTGATATTGACGGTGGCAGCTGAGAATGTTTTAATAAAAAAAATAACCTGAGTATATAGCCAGAGCATTGTCATAATAATAACGAAAGCCACTGCTAATATGGTGCTCACTCTTTTTTTTTTTGTCTTTTTGCCTTTTCTAGGGCCGCTCCTGCGGCATATGGAGGTTCCCAGGCTAGGGGTCTAATCGGAGCTGTAGCCACCAGCCTACGCCAGAGCCACAGCAACGTGAGATCTGAGCCGTGTCTGCAACCTACACCACAGCTCATGGCAACTCAGGATCCTTAACCCACTGAGCACGGCCAAGGATCGAACCCGCAACCTCATGGTTCCTAGTCGGATTCGTTAACCACTGCGCCACTCCGGGAACTCCGGTGCTCACTCTTAAGTGCTTTTTATCTATTAACTCGTTTACCCCTACAATAAACCTATGAAGTTGGTACTATTCTTTTTTTTTTGTCTTTTTGCCATTTCTTGGGCCGCTCCCGCGGCATATGGAGGTTCCCAGGCTAGGGGTCGAATTGGACCTGTAGCTGCCAGCCTACGCTAGAGCCACAGCAACGCAGGATCCGAGCCGCGTCTGCGATCTACACCACAGCTCACAGCAACGCTGGATCGTTAACCCACTGAGCAAGGGCAGGGATCGAACCTGCAACCTCATGGTTCCTAGTTGGATTTGTTAACCACTGCGCCACGCCGGGAACTCCTAGTTGGTACTATTCTTATACCTATTTGAGAGATGGGGAGACGAAGCAGCATGCCCAGGGTCACACAGCTAGTGTGTGGCAGAACCTGATTCTACTAGACCCAAAGTCGGTTTTACTGTGGGTGGGTCCAGGCAGTCATGCACTGTGGAAGGAAAAAAGTGTGGTCCAGTGGTTGTGGCCTTTGGAGGCCCCTGGGTCTGCTTGCGGGACAGTTATTTAACCTGCTTGAGCTTTGGTTTTGTCATCCATGAAGCCAGGATAAAGATACCTGTATCAGAAGGCCACTGGGAAGTATGACGTGCCCAGCATGCTTCCTGGCCTGTAGTCAAGGTGCATACAACATACACATTGTTTTGTGGATAAGGACAGGTCTGCATCAGTGAAATGCTGTCTGCATGTGGCCTCTTTTGAACACCTCAAGACTTGTCAGCGAACAAGGCCCAGCAGGCTCCCGGAGGTGGATTCATGCTCAGTGACATGCCCAGAAGATGGAGGAAGAAGCCTAGTCATCAGGATCAGTTCTGATAGAATGTCACACATCCAAGTCACATCTTGGGTTGCTCTGCTCTTTCCTTCTCTATGGCAAGATCCTCAGTGAAGTCCAAGCACAGAACCCACTTTTTAACTTATTGTGACAAAGGACCATTCCAGGAAGTGGGTGCTTGAAGTGGGCCTGGTCATCTGATACTTATTATGGCCTTTTTACTCACAAATGCATCGCTTCTATTCTTGCCCCCTGACTCTGTCCCCACCCAGCAGCCCCCAGAAAGTCTCTCCACATAGAGGGGAGGAGCTTAGCACTCTGGTGCTGAGAACATCCTCTGAGATTTCTGGTCCTTCTCTAATCCCTTGCTTTTCATGTTTTCATTGCTGCATTGCTTTCATCTCAAACATCCTCAGCCATGGTTGTGCCCTGCGCATAGGCTGTTCCCTTAGCAGGAATGCTCTTCCCTCTTGTTTTCCCTATAGTTGCTCCCTTCTTGTTATTGAGAGCATGGCTTCAGCGTCATCCAGAGTCCTTCCCTGATCGTCCCGTCTGGAGTGTGACCCCTGCACTCTGTTTATTTTCTCTGGTCCTCCTTGGGCTGTGGTTGCGTTTTCATTTGGGTACCTGATGGTCTTTCACTTGGACAGACCGTGAGGCCCGTGAGGGCAGGGACTCTGGGTGTCTTGTTCCTGCAGCTTCCCTGATATCTGACCAGTGCCGACTTGTTGAACAAATGATTCTTGAATGGATAGGTGAATGCAGCTTCTCCCTGTGGTCAGGTTCATGGGAAGTGAAGGGTGAATGGGGGCCTGCTGCAGGGACCTCATGAGCCCAGTGTCTCGTGTGTTGGGCTGAGGTGGCCCCGTGTGACCAGTCCTGAGTAGTCCTGACCTAGGGAAGCTGACTTTATGAGGTGGCTGTAAGCCCCTGATCCACTCCAGCCTTAAGTGACCTATTTCCTATTGTCTTACTTCTTGTGGAACCTGTGCACTGTATGTGGGCCTGTCTTTCATTGCAGAGGTGGCTGACAGGTTCCGCTGGTTTGGGTGCTCTCTTGTGGTAGGCTCTGCTCACCTGTTTTTCAGTCCATTGTGTATTTATTTGTTCATTTGTTCCAACTTTTTTTTTTTTTTTTGCTTTTGAGTGCTGCACCCTCGACATGTGGAAGTTCCCAGGCTAGGGGTCTAATTGGAGCTACAGCTGCCAGCCACAGCCACAGCAACATGGGTTCTGAGTTGTGCCTGTGATTCACCACAGCTCATGGCAACTCGGATCCTTAACCCACTGAGCAAGGCTGGGGATTGAACCTGCGTCCTCATGATTACTAGTCGGGTTTGTAACCCACTGAGACGCAACGGGAACTCTGGTGCCTGTCACACTAGGAATACTGAGCTAAGTGAACCACAGCCTCTGTCCTCAGGGTCTCTTCCACTAAGCCCATGTCTGAAAGAGGAGGTCTTTCAGGAAGGGAGGAGAATGGCAAGTTTAACTTTCAGAGGGCAGTTTATTGTTAAGTCCTTGGCAGGGGACACGCATTTGGTGTGTGTTACGTAAATGTAAATGTGTGAGAGTACTTGTTCCTTATTATTGATGAGTGTGCTGTGGATGGTGTTTGGGCCTCTCTGCTTCCCTGCTGCAGTCCCGTGGTTAGTTAGAGGTGGACCATGAGCCTTTCCCAGGCCTCTGAGGAATAAAGGGCCTCTCAGTTGCTCGCTGTGACTGGCAGGCTGGCACAGCCCTGTCCCTGTCCCTGTTCGAACTGGGCTCTTACATAAGCAGAGCTCGTGGGCCATTTAGGCAGCCAGGAGATTGCAGCATTTGTGCCATCTCCTGGGCCTTCTGAATTCTTTTTTTTTTTTTTTTCCTTCCTCTTTAAAAGGACCAGGGAGCACTGGCAGGGGGCCGTGCCAGTTGTGTGGGGCCCGAGGGAATGGCGCCTGTTCTTAGGGTGGGAGTGGGTCTGTCGAGTTGGGGGGAGAGAGCTTAACATTTGCACTGGGGCTTCATGGACCAACAGGAAGCAGGTTGAACTTGAGGGGGTCCAAGCGCTGCAGCCGCCAGTCTTCTTGTGAGGAGAAGCTGTCAAGAATTGGAATTCTGGAGCAGAAAGAAGTGTGTGTTGGGAGAGTTGCCAAATTGATGCTTCTGGGGAGGTGGGGTCAGGGGAGCATCTCTCTTTGCTGGGGGTGGTGAGGGTAACAGTAGAATTCTTGGGGAGATGTGTTTAGTCTGAAATAGTATGTTGTTGAAACTCTTCAGATAATTGAGTCTCACAAAATCTCCTGGCTGGAGGTGGGGAGAGCCCCATGGTGGGATGGTTCCAGGAGCTGTGGCTCTGCTTGTCCCATCTGGGAATCCCATCATTCAGGTCTCAGCTCGAATGTCACCTCCTCCGAAAGTCTCCCTTTGACCTACCCAGGCCACACTTGTCACCCTGTCACCTCTCCTGTTCTGGTTCTCAGCGTAGTGTTTGGCGCCTTCTGTAGCTGTTCGTGTCAGGCTGTCCTCGGCAACTCCTGCTGAGGATCGAGTGATTGTGTGCATGACTGGAGACTCACACACAGGGCAGCTCAGGCCCAGGCAGTTAGCCACGTCATCATGCCCACACCCCTATCCCTGCCCCAGCACTGCTGCCCAACAAGGAGGAGGGTCCCAGGAGGGTTTTAGGCTCGAGGGGTGCCAGACCATGAGCACATGTAGCTTCGAAGTGTTGGTTGGGCTCCTGCTTGTCTTTTGTCATTTGGGAATTTGGTCATTGCTCCCTCGGCCCGTTTTTGACCCAGTTACCTGAACTCTGAGTTTTCCTCTAAGGATGAGATAGGGATCCTATAGGAAGAACTAACCATGACCGACAGGCCCCAGTAAATTTCCTAGCAGGCTCCTCTAGACACCGCCGTCTGAGACATCGGCCCAGGAACAGTCCTTTTCACCACATCCTGACTCACCCAGGGCTTCAGTGGATGGCACCATTTCCAGTCTCTCCAGCTGGGCCTGGGGACCTGTGTACCACCGCAGGAGAAAGCATGGGGAGGGCTGTCTGTGTGAAGACTCTGGAGCTCATTTCTTCTTGCTTCATGCAGAGCCGATCCTCCAGACCTGTGGGGCCGGGAGAGGTGCGAGGGCCTTGGCCTGAGGAGCTGCTCGCAGGTAACACTGCAGGGGGAAGGCCAAAGAAGGGCAGCTTCCCGCACCCTTCTCTCGACAGCTGCAGCTGAGTGTTGTCTTTTAAATTTCCTTTCCCTTTATGGACATAGTAAGGCCTGTTAAATATTCCAGAAAACCTGCACTCTGCCAACATCTCTCTTACTTGTTACTACTCTCCCAAGGTTCACATACCTGCAGCACCCCCTAACCCCATATTTTCATGTTCCTTAAGTTGGGGTGGATATCAAGACTTATGTCCATCTACCTATTTATCTTAAGTTGATATATGTGTCATTCCCCCCTCCCCCAAATTTCCAGCTTGTTTTGAATCAGTGGCACCTCAGGATCCAGGAACTAGGGTGTCTTTTCTACCACTTGCTGCCTCTGTGCCCTAGTCAAAGCTGTCACGGTCTCTGGCCTGTCTTGTTTCCGAGATTCTCACTCCTGTCTCTGCTTCCCTGCTTGTCCCCAGCAGCTGGGGGGGGGGGTCCTCAAAACCTGATCAGCTTGTGGCACCCCACCAACTTGCCATCACTCATCGCTTTTTCAGACCCAGAGTTCTTGTCTTGGCCTCTGCTCCAGCCTCCTCTTCAGTTGCGTGCCCTCAAGTATGCTGTGCTCCAGTTTTTTGTTGAGCTGTGCCAGGCTCTGTGTTGCCTCAGCGCTTTTGTACTTCCTTCAGGGAGCCTCATGCTGGTCCTTAATTTGGCTCAAATCAGGCTTCCTTCGAGAGGCTTTCTGTGGACCACACAGCCTGTGACCTTCTGGGCTCCCTGCCCTGCTCTTTTCTTCCCAGTGACTGGTACATCCTTGAGTTACGTGATCGATTCTTTATGTATATTCCCCTTGAGTGTAAGCAGGCCTGGTGGGGGGGCTTGGCTGTTGTATCCAAGCACCTGGGTCACCACTCAGCATGCCACTGTCACATATCTGAGGTCTTTCTGTCCATTGTCGAGCCCAGCGCCTAGCACAGGCCTGGCACATCCATCGCAGGGCTCCGTAAGCATTTACTGAGCAAGTGCAGGACGGGAACTTCTCAGTCAGCAGAAAAGGCTTTTAGGGGTTCCAGATGCCCTCTATTTGTGGTTGAGCCCTTGCAGGTCTCTGTACAGCAAGCACATCCTAATTCAGCTTGGGCACAGATATGTTTCCAGGGCTCTGGGGTTCTCTGGCCTGAGCCTGGCATCCCTGAGAAGTATGCAGAAAACAGGAGTGCTCTGCAGTAGGCAGCTGCAGCCACCCTTAGGCAGAGCCTTCTGGCTTGTGTATCAGAAGGTTTGATGGGCTTGCTTGGAGTTCCTCTGGGCCATGTAGAGTCTGGGAAATGAGTGGTGCCTGGGGCTGAGTCTGAACTTGGAGATGGGATCAGGATTTCTGACCCTGACTGGTTAATGCCTACTGTGCTACTGGGCTCTTAGGGACCTGCATGGGTGTGAGAAAGTGAGCAACACCAGGCCCTGGGGACTGGGTCCTGTTGTCAGTCCCTGGGACCAGGTCACAAGTCACTGCTTTCAGAAAAACAGTGGAGTGGTGCCTAATGGGCTAGTCAGCTGGAAGATCCTTACAAATGTTTTCGACATTGAATCACTCTGTGACTTTGGGCCTGTAACTCAGAAGGAGTTTACAGGAGTGAGATTTTTTTTTGTTTTGCTTTAACAAAACTCTGTTCATTCTCATCTGATTATTTACGTGAACACAGCTTCTTAGTATTTAAAAAAAAAAGAATAAAGAACTGTCAGAGTAAAGGATTTGGCATTGTTATTGCTGTATCAGGGTTTGATCCCTGGCTGGGAACTTCCGCATCCTGTGGGCATGTCCCACCACCCCACCAAATGCCCTATCTTATTCTAGCAATAAGCAAAATTCACCTTGGCTACATGAACTAATTGGAAAAAAAGGTGCATCCGTCCCACTGAGATAGTGCCAATATCCTACTTTTTATGGTGTTTTTTTTTTTTTTTTTTGCTTTTTAGGGCTGCACCTGCGGCATATGGGAGGTTCCCAGGCTGGAGGCCCAATTGGGGCTGTCGCCACCGGCCTACACCACAGCTCATGGCCATGTGGCATCCCTAACCCACTGAGCAAGGCCAGGGATCGAACCCACAACCTCGTGGTTCCCAGATGGGTTCGTTTCCTCTGTGCCACGATGGGAACTCCAATAATCTACTATTTATGGTTAATGTTTAGCGAATAGATTTATACTACACTGATGATTTATACTTACGATGTATGTTAAACTGCTATTGTAATAACTCATCCTGAAGGATTTTCTTTTTACACTTAGAGCCTTAGGTCATGAAAATGTTTTTTAAGAAATTAAATTTCAATTTGAGCAATAGGTAGGATGCTTAGTAATAACCTTTAGTCACAAGCACGTATTTGGATAAAATTCCATGGGGCAGGGGAATAGGAATGGAACAAAAAAGGAGTTAATATTAAAGAGCTTGTTTATAACTTTTTAAAGGGATGATGGTAGGTATCAAATTAGTCATGTATTTAAACTCTATTGTGAGATATAACAGAACCCAAAAAATGTTTATATAGAATTTGTGTTATCTCCAGTAGGCCAGAGGTGACATCTTTTGCAACTATTCAGGCTCAGGTAAAAAAAAATACTGGATATCAATTTTAAAATGTGGGAGGGGAGAGTTCCTTTTATGGTTTAGTGAGTTAAGGACCTGACATTGTCTCTGTGAGGATGCAGTGTGTTAAGAATCTGGCATTGCCTGTGAGCTGTGGCATAGGTCACAGATGCTGCTTGCATCTGGTGTTGCAGTGGCTGTGGCATAGGCCTGCAGCTGCAGCTACAGCTCCTGATTAGACCCCTAGCCTAGGAACTAGCATAGGCTTTGGGTGTGGCAATTAAAAAATGTGGGGGAGGGGTATGCACAATTTGCAGACTTACCTTATGCATTTTTTAAATGGCTGCACCTGTGGTATATGGAAGTTTGGGGCCAGGGATCAAATCTGAACTGGAGCTGCCACCTACGCCACAGCTGTGGCAACACCATATCCTTAACCCGGGCTGGAGACCAAACCAGCGCCTGCACAAAGACTAGCTAGATCATTAACCTACCGAGTCACATTAACCTCCTATAGACTCATTTTAGGGATACATGGCCAAAAAGTGTTCAAAGAATGCTGAGTTTGTTCACTTGCAGATGTTTCCTTCTAATTCCGGGGGGGAAGGAGTGGTATTTCTCAGCTAGATCTCTTTGGAGCTATTTCACGGGCATTTCAGACTTAGTATGTCTAAAACTGAACCTGGTCCCCATCACCAACCTGCGTTTCCCCACCTCCTCCTCCCCAGTCAATGGCGTTCCCAATCTTATTACCAGGCTCCAGTCTGTTTGACTCAGCTCTTTCCCTCACACCTCATGTCCAAAAGTCAGCAAATCCTGTTTGCTTTCAAAATACAGGTGGAATAGAACCACTTCTCATCAGCTCTGCTGCCATCCTGAGGCCCAGGCCAGGGTGTAGCAGCCTTTACCTGTGGAGGCCCAGCTGGTAAATAAATAGCTTAGACTTTGCTGATCGTACAGCCTCTGTGACAGCTTCTCAACTCTGCCTCTATCACAAAAGTAGCCCTAGATGATTGTCAACGAGTGAACATGGCTTTGTGGGTACTGAAATTTGAATTTCATATAATTTTCCTATGTCATAAAATAGGTTCTTTCTGATTTTTTTCTGACTTTAAAATATAGAAACTGTGGTAGCTTGTACAAAAACAGGTGGTGGACCAGAATTGGCCTGTGGGCTATATATAGTTAGTTGACCCTTTATCTAAGCCATCCTTTGATTTTGAGAACCTTAGTGGGCTTCCTGCGTCTATCCTTATCCCCCTACAGTCCAGAGGGATCTTTTTTTTTTTTTTTTTTGTCTTTTTTAGGGCTACACCTGCAGCATATGGAGGTTCCCAGGCTAGGGGTCTAATCAGAGACGTAGCCACTGGCCTACATCGCAGCCACAGCAACGTGGGATCCGAGCCGCATCTGCGACCTACACCACAGCTCACGGCAATGCCGGATCCTTAACCCACTGAACGAAGCCAGGGATCAAACTCACAACCTCATGGTTCCTAGTTGGATTCGTTAACCACTGAGCCATGATGGGAACTCCCAGAGGGATCTTTTAGGAACCCAAGTTAGATCACATCCCTCCTCTGCCTAGAACCTTGTATGGCTCCCACTTCATTCAGAGTAGAAGCTATGGCCCTCACCTTGCCTAAGAGATCCTGTGCCACCCATCACCTCCCTGTCCCCCCTCCCCTCCCCAGCCACGGAAGCCTCGGCTGCCTCTCAGGGCCTTTGCACAGGCCATTCCCCTGCCTGGATGCTCTCCTTAGATCTCATCTGCCCTCTCCTTCACTGCCTTCAGGGCTTGGCTCAGCAGTCCCTCAAGGAGGCCTTTCTTGACCCCTATGAGCAGTGAAACTGCCAGCTCCATTCGCCTGCCAACTCTCTGCCCCTTTCACCTGTCCCCTTTTCCAGCTTTGTTTTTCCCATGGCACATGTCATCTAATATGACATGAACATATCTATCTTATTGTCTCTGTACCCCAATAAAATGTTGGCTCCACATGGGCAAGGATTTCTTTTTTTTGTTGTTGTTGTTGTTGCTATTTCTTGGGCCGCTCCCGCGGCATATGGAGGTTCCCAGGCTAGGGGTTGAATCGGAGCTGTAGCCACCGGCCTACGCCAGAGCCACAGCAACGCGGGATCCGAGCCGCGTCTGCAACCTACACCACAGCTTACGGCGACGCCGGATCGTTAACCCACTGAGCAAGGGCAGGGACCAAACCCGCAACCTCATGGTTCCTAGTCGGATTTGTTAACCACTGCGCCACGACGGCAACTCCGGCAAGGATTTCTGTCTCCACAGTTGAATCCCCACAGCCCTTAAAAGTACTTGGTGTGTAGTAGGCATTCAGTTACTGTGCAGTGAGTGAATGAGCCTCAGTGTCCTCATCTGCAGAAGGGGATTAACAATAAAGGAGATAAATTGTATGGAGGACGTGCCATCCTGCCTGCACCTTGTGTGCATGCGGGAGGTGTTAGCTGCTTGTGGATATCTGGCCTGCTGCGTGGGCCCCAGACTGGACTGTGCACAAGCTGTTTTCTCAGGGTGTACACTGACCTGCTTGCTGCACCTGGGCTGGACGTGCTGGGCCCAGGTGCGGGGTTGGCCTTCTGCTGCCCTGGTCAGCCTGCAGTCAGCCTGCGTCCTCAGGGCTCAGCTTCTCCGCCTCTTCCAGCTTCCTGGCCTGACAGCGCCTTCCAGCCCAGAGATGCAGAGAGACCAGATGTGGTCATCATCCTTGACCCTGCCAGGGGATGCAGAGGTGTAGATCTGGACCATCCTCTGGGGATCTGGGGCTATAGAGACAGCCCCAGAGAAAGAGCGTTCAGTTCCTTTTCTTTTTCTTTTTTTTGTCTTCTTAGGGCAGCTCCTGTGGCATATGGAGGTTCCCAGACTAGGGTCGAAGTGGAGATATAGCTGCCGGCTACACCACAGCCATCGCAATGCTGGATCCTTAACCCATTAAGTGAGGCCAGGGATCGAACCTGCATCCTCATGGGTACAAGTCGGGTTCCTTAACCACTGAGCCAGCATAGGAACTCCATGTTCAGCTCTAAGGAGCAAAAACAGACAGTCAGATCTCTGCCCCTGGAACTTTTAACTCATGTGTCCTTGGGGCCAGTGACTTCTGCTCCTGAGCCTTGGCTGCCTCGTCTGTAAAACTGTGTAACAATGTCACTTTAACAAGTGATCATGAGCTGGTGGAGGTTGGGTGCTGGCCTCCTGCTTGGTGGTGCTGGAGGAGGGAGTAGGGGAAGGGGTGGGGAGCAACTGAGGGCCCTCAGGGAGGGTCTTGGAGGGCAGCATCAGTTAGGAGGGTTTTTGGCACAATCCAGAGGGCAGGAGCCTCTTTGAGCAAGGCTCAATCGAGCCCAGGTTGGGTTGGCCTGGCTGCGTCCACCTGTCCCTGGGAGGTTTCAAAGCTGTGGATGCTTGGCCCTCCATCAGAGATCCCAATTTCCTTGCCTGATTTGCCCAGGCCAGCACTCTTCAGGCGAGTTTCATAAGCAGGCAGGGTTCAGGACCACTGGGCAGGGCCTCTGCCATCTGCTACAGGCATCATCTCTGTCAGGTCCTCTTATAAACATTCTCATTTACCAGGTGGAGAAGCCAGGGCTCAGGCAGGGAGGTTGGTCTGACTTTGGCCTCTGCAGTTCTGCCATGTGCTCAGTGTTGGGGACTCCCTCACACCCGCCATGGCATTGGATTTGCAGGCTCATTAGTGGCTTTAGTGGTTTTTCCTGCAGAAAACCATGCAGGAAGTATGGAGACAGCTGCTGACCCTGTCTGAGCCCTGCTGGGTGGTATCGGGATGACAGGCCTTTTGCCCTTGGCCTGGCCTGACTCTGCTGGGGCCAAGAGAGGCTGGGGCCGGGGGAGAGGTAGGCTCAGCCTCCCAAGGGCATTCCTTGTCCAGGTGGCATGTTTTGCACAGTCCGGACCTCCAGGGACTAGGTGTTCTGGAGTAGGAAGGTCAGCAGGGAGGGGTTGCCTTCCAGATAATTGGGTCCAGGGTTTGTTCCCCTTTTTTTCTTGTGAGCATCTAGCCCCAGGGCTGTGGGCACTAGGGTGAATGGTTAAAGAGTATGGTCCTCTGAGGCCCAAGATCCAGAGTCCCATTGTGTTGGTCCAGCATCTCTTTCTTCTTGGGACTTCTCTGGTCCCAACCACCAACCAGGACACCTGAGTCCCCTAATGTCCCCCAAGGCTGTGTGGGGCTCTGCCAGCTTCTCCTGGCCCCAGATCCTAGAGCCTTGGGACACTGGCATTCTTAGCTGGTCATTAGGGACAGGAGGCAGGAGCTGGTAAAGGGCCTGGGAGTGGGTGGTCAGTCTCTCTCTGCCCATCCCACCCTGGGTGCCATACTCTCCACCTCAGTACCTCACGGAGGCTGATGCAGTTGCCCCAGGCACCTCGGAGAAACGGGGTCATGAGCTGAGGCCACTGGGAAGGAGGTATTTCTGGCGGAGCAGGTGTGGCTTGTGCTGGCTTCTTGGCAGCTGAACCCAGGGTCTTCTCAGATGCCCTGGCATGAGCAGTGTGACTTCGATATTTCTGGAAAGTGGAAAGGAGAGGGAGCCGAAAGTGCTGAGCTGCCGAGTCCAGGTGAACATGCTCAAGCCTCTGCATTTGTGCAGTAGGTGAGCTGGTCCGGCCCTGCTCTGCTCAGGGCCAGGCCTCCATCCTTTGGGTGCGGCAGCCCTTGTGCCCCTGTTGGTGGGGGGTGCTGTGGGGCCAAGGGTGCCCGTGTTGGCTGGCTGAAGGACCTGTCAGGCCCTCTGCATCTTTGCCTGGAGTCCTTTGCTTGGCTGCATGGACCAGGGCTTGCACCCACAGCAGGCCTCTTGTGCCTCAGCTTTGGAAGAAGATGTCACCCACCAGAGCCCACACTCCCCCACAGGCCCAGTGCAGGCAGTGGTTGGGTTGTGCCAGGCTGCCCAGCACAAGATAGCCTGATTGAAGTACTCTTTTCTGGCAGGCAGAGAACCCTCTGGGGCCCCAGAGAGCTGAATCTGGACAGGATGTGGTGTCAAGCGCACTCACTGTGTGGGGGCCTCTGCAGAGCATGCGCTGGCCTGGGGGTTGCGGCCCCAGAGGCCTGTATGTGGTGGAGGTTACTCATCTAAATGGAATTAATGGCTGCTCCTCCCTGGGCAGCAGGCCGGCAGCGAGGTTTGAAGGGAGAGGGTGAAGAGGGGCGTCTGTAGTTCTCACCATACCTATTGGGCGGGCTCCATCTTAGGAGTGGGAGATGATGAGGGTGACCAGGAACCCAAGCTGACTCTCAGGTCTGTGTCTGCCCCTTGTCCCAGACCCTGGGAAGGAGACTGTGGGGAGGTGGCTGTGCCTTGTTTAGATGGGAAGGGCCTGAGGAACACTGGGCCAGGCTATGTATATGAAAATGGAGAAACTGAAGCTTGAGAGGGGCCCTGGCTCCTGAATCTGGAGGAGGCCTTCCGGGCACTGGTGTCTGGGCCCTCTGCCATGCCTGCCCGGTGGCTCCTGCAGGGCAGAGCAACAGCTGCATTCTTCTGACCTCAGCTCAGGTGGTGCCCACCCTTCCTGCCACCCTCCTTCTTGGTGCTTCTCCCTCTGCGGCTCAGGTCACCCCCACATCCAGACTATCAGTCCATCTGGTCAGTTCCATCTTCCTAGACTGCCACTTTTTACCTTTTCCATGGCCACCTCCTTGCCCCTGCCCCTGTCATTGCCTGCACCCTGGTCTCCCACTTCCCAGGGGGTGCCTATGAGCAGCTGAATCAGGTCACATCCTTCCTCTGCTCAAGAACCCTCCATGGCTCCACCCCACTCAGAGCCCCCAGGGGCCCACAGGCCCAGAAGTCAGTCTGCCCCTCACTTCATCATATCTTCCCTTGCTCCCCCTCTACACGCTGCTCCTACCACTCTGCCTGCTTCTTAAATAGTCCCAGGGCCTCTGGACTTGCTGTTCCCTATGCCTGGAAATCTCTTCCCTAAGACGTGTGCAGGGTTTGTACCCTTATTCCTTGGGCCTTTGCCTTGGATGCCCCTTCCTCTCTGCTAAAGTGGCCATCCTCTCCACTCCTTACTCTCCCACCCCACCCTGTCACCTTTCTCTGTTTTTCTCCACAACTCTTGGTACAAAACTCGCCACCATTTATTGTCTGTCCCCGCCCTTGCTCCCTCCCCCTGCCGGCATACAGTTCCGGAATGCAGCCTCTGTGCAGGCAGCGGTTTGGTTTTGCTCAGCAGTTCCCAGGGGAAGAGAGGAGGCAGGAAAGGATGAAGGATTAAGTATGAAGCAGTGGCCCCCTGAGGGCTTTTTTTCTGGTTAAGTGGTAGAGCCAGAGGTAGTGCCGACTTTCTTGACCCCGTCCTGCCCTGGATGTACCTGGGTCACTCACCTGGGCTCGGGAGCTGCTTTGGATGCCTTTCCCGCCGGTGGAGCAGAGGCCACGGCCACAAGGGGGCAGCAGAGAGCGCGGCAGTCTCTGCCGCCTGCCGCCTTTGGGGCAGTGGTGATGAACTAAAGTAGGGACAGTTGCAGGTCCCGCCTCCACCACCTGCACGTGTCTTGCTATTGTTAGGGTTCAGGCTCACTGTCACCAGCTCATGGCACCACCTCTCTGACCTTGGTGTGGTTGGGCTCCTTCATGGCTGTGGTCAGGAATTGGGGAGAAGGAGCCCTGACTCCCTGTGTGTCTGCCCCTTCTATTTCGCTAGTATTGGTGGAATAACATGGATCCCTTGTAAGAATTATTCTAGACAGGACATGTTTATGTGCTTTCACAGGGAGGCCTTCCCTGAGTTCTGTGTCTAAAATGGCCATCCTCCACACTCCTGACCCTACTGCTCCTCCACACCCCCCGCCCACTTCTCTTTTTTTCTGCACAATTCCTGCAAAATATGGAAGAATTATCTGTCCCTGCCCTATTTCCCCACCTGGTACACAAAGACCAGAACGGTGGTTGTTATTATCTGTAATCTTGCAGTAACCCTGTGAAATAGCAGCTGGGGGCAGCCCAGTTTGTAGGTGAGGAGAGGGAGCCTCAGAGAGGTTGGGTAACTTGCCAGGGCCACACAGCCAGGAAATAGGTGAGTGTTTTTGAGTTTGCAGCCTCCTTATGAGGGGCCGCTAGGCCTCTGGTGCTGCCTCCAAGGGCCCAGGCTGTGTAGAGCCTGTCAGTGTAGGGCCCCTTCTGTGGTGGGGTGGCTGATGAAAAAGGACAGAGGGGTTCTCCAGGAGCTGGAGCTGGCTCATCACTGACCCTTTCCTTCAGTGAGCCATGCCCTAGGGTCTGGGAGGAGGGTGTGGCAGCCCACAGGGTCACCAGAGCTGAATGGTTGTGTCTGCAGGGCTCACAGAGGCTTCCCTGGAGCAAGGCCCCTGGCTCAGGTCAGGGAAAGACCCCTGCAGCAGCTCCTGCACTGGGGTGCCCACCTCTTCTCTGGGCTCTGGCAGGCTACTTCAATCAGGCTGCCTTGTGCTGGGCAGCCTGGCACAACCCAGCCAGTGCCTGCACTGAGCCTGTGGGGGAGTGTGGGCTCTGGGGGGGTGACATCTCCTGAAGCTGGGGCACCAGAGTGCAGTGAAGGAGGAGTAGGAAAGGCCTTGGTTCAGAGGGTGGTGGGGAGGGGGCTTTGAGGCCTTGCCTCTGTGACCTTCGTGCCTTACACAGGTGTTCATGGAACGCCGCTCCTTGCCAGGTTCTGGTCTGGGTGCTGGGAAATAACAGAACAAGGTAGTCCCTGCCCTCCGGAGCTGACCGTCCAGTGGGAGGCAGGTCCAACGGGAGGCAGACGATAAATGTCTGGGTTGCTATTTTAGGTTGACGGTCAGGAACAGCCTCACTGAGAAGGTCTGAGGAGGTGAGGGAGGAGCCCTGGGGGGTCTGGGGGAGAGCAGTTCAGGCAGTGAGAACAGCATGTGCAAAGGCCCTGAGCCTCTCCTCTCGAGCTCTGGTTTTCTCATCTGCCACATGGGGGCCATCCTTGGAGACTTATCTCCCTGAGGCTCTGGGCACCCCCGTTAGCTTGAAACAGAAAACAAGCCCCTCTTTTTCTGCTGCAGCTTCCTTGATCAGTGGCTCTGGGTGCCCCAGTCTGGGTGGGGCAAGCCTGCGGCCTGCTCCTCCCCCACTCCTCTTGCAGGGTGGGCTGTGCCCTACCCCTCATCTGGCCCTCCCCTATCCCCTTAGCCCTGACCTCGTGCTGCCCCCAGTTGCTGTTGGCCGGTCCTGGAATCTGGGGCCTCTGGGTGAGAATTCCTCCCAGGCTTAGGGAACTGCCATTGCAGAGCCATCATCGTGCCCTGTCCTTGTCCTCTGGCCATTGTGCCTGAGGCTTTGGGGCCACACCCCCTGCCTGTGACCGGTGCTGGACCTCAGGTTAGTGACACCGGGATTTTCTTCATTCATCCTTTGTATCACCCTCTTGTCTCTCATCTCCCCCCCAGCCTCTTCCCTCTGTGGGTGCCCCTGGTTCCCTCAGGATGGCCCACCACTCACTCCTCCCTGTCCCTCACCTGCCTTGTCTCCAGGGTGGGGCCTGGGCCTGCTGCCTCTCCTGTGCTCAGGACTCCTGCCTGGGGCTCTGCCCAGAGCCTCCTGTGCCCTCTAACCCCAGTCCTGGGCTCCTACCCGAGGCTGGTGTCAGGCCTGGGCAGGCATAGGTGTGTGTGTGGGACAAGCGTAGGGGTGGGAGGGGTGCATTCAGGGATAAGCTCAGGGACTGAAGACTGGGAGGCACTGGCTCCGGGCCCCCCACAGTTAGGCCCTCAGTCAGGTGGGGGGAGGGGGAGTGGGGAGCCTCTGCTGCTTCCTTCCCCTGGACCTTTTCTTTCTATGGGTAATTGGGACTGGTTTGTTAGTACACTACCCCCCCCTTAAAAATGATTTATTGAAGTAAAGTTCACATAACATAAAATTAACTATTTAAAAGTGAATGGAATGGTTCAGTGGCCTTTCGTACATTCATAGTGTTGTGCAGCCGCCACCTCTCTCTAACTCCATAACTTCTTCATCTTCCCAAAGTGAGACCAGGTCCCCATTAACCAACCCTCTCATTTCCCCTCCCCTATCCTTGGCAGCCACCAATCTGCTTTCTGTCTCCTTCCATTTACCTCTTCTGGACATTTCACATAAATATGTCGCCATTTGTATCTGGCTTCTTTCACCTAGTGTGTGTGTGTGTTCCCCCCCACCTGGCATTTAAAATTTACCTTTCAAAGTAATGATAGAGACACAGGCAGTTGCAAAATAGTAGAGAGGTCCTGCACCCCCCTTGCCCCAGCCCTGCAAGGCTTTTCAGAACTCTGGGTGGAGATTTGGGGGCAGGACATGGGAAGAGAGGACTGGTCCTGTCACAGTGGCTCTGAGCTGCAGCAACCCCCTCCCCAGAGGGCCGGGCCCTTGAGCACTGTCCCATGGCTGGGCTTACCTCTTGTGAGGGTGCTGCTGCTCCTCTCCACACGCCGTGGGCTGGCCTGGCTGCGGCAGCGGCAGCAGCTGCGGTGGCGGCTGCTGGGAGTGTGGCCCCTGTACCGGCCGCCCCCTCCTGCCTCCCAGCTTCCTTTCCCAGCAGTCAGTCTGGGCCCCCGATGGCCCATCATCTGTTCCTGAGTCCTGGTCCAGTGCCCGGGCTGGGGGGAGAGGGTAGGATTTCAGCCCTCCCCCGGCAGCTGGCCGGCAGGGAGAGGGGCTGGTTGTATTTTAAGCTGTTGAGTGGTTCAGCAGGAACTCGGAGGCCTGCTCTCCCAGTAGGCACACTGCTGCCTTCCTGCAGACTACACGGGCTCCAAAGGCATGTGGGCACTGCCCGCCTGGGACCCAGGCACTATTAATATACCTGCAGCCACAGGGCAGGCCCAGGGACCTGCTCTCTTCGCCCTTTCTGGCACATTCCACCTGTGCCCCTTCCTCTTTCAAGTCCTCTTAGTGGGGCCAGACACTCCAGGCGGTGTGACCAGCTCCCTCTTCCTGGCCCTTCTGCCTGGGCTTGTTATTCTTGTGATTCAGAGGGGTCCAGTAACCTGCTCCCCAAGGCCACATGGCTGCACAGAGCCCCCAGTTGACAGCAGGCACACTCCAGTGTAACAGTAGCCTTGGCCAGGACTTCTTGGGCTCCAGGCCCTCTCCTACCCTTAGTCCGTGATGCGAGGTGGGAGGAGCATAGATGGGCAAACAGGCCTGTGAGCTGCAGCTGCCCACTGGCCGGCAGGGGAGTTAGGACCAGAACCCAAGCCCATCCCCTTCTCTTCATCACAGACTCCCAGAGTCTCCTCCCGCCTGTCCTTGTGGTTTGGGTGTCTGTCCGGCACCACCCAGCCCTTGGAAGTACATACATTCCCACTTGTCTTGGCTCAGGCTCCAAGAGAAGTGAGGCCAGAGTCACCCTGTGACTTCGTGGCAGGGCCAGGTTCAGTCTCTTGTGTTGCCCACCTCACCCTCTGCCTCTCCCACTGGTGGTGGGGTCTTTGTGAGGGGAGCCCTTTCCTTTGAGTGGGTGTGTCTGGAGTCCTACCCCGAGGTTCCCAGCTCTGCCCCAATGCTGCCTCTGACTGACAACCTAACCAGGCGGGGAAGGGACCTCAGCACCTGCTGCCCAGTGGCCAGCTTGGGGTCAGACCCAGTGCTGCCTGCCACAACCCCACGTCTAATAGGAGCAATGCCTCCTAGCCCTGCGCTGGGGCTCTGAGGCCTTTTGTGATGGGCTGAGGCCTGCGGGGCCTCACCCCAGCTCCCCTGGCAGTTTACACCATTCACTTCTGGCCTGGATGCCTTCTCAGGTCCCCTGGAGGCTCCCTCCCTCCCAGCCTGTTCCTTTGTACCACCACTGCCTTGAGCTCAGGGAGAGCAGAGTGTGCATGTGGGGGGCCCAGGCTTTCTGCTCTGGGCTTTAGGGGGCACAGAGTCTGGACAAGGGCTGTGTTGGGCTGACATGGTGGGATGACTGCCCAGAAGGTGGCCTTGAAGAAGGCCTGGGTGGACCTAGTGAGAAGTAGATGGGAGAGGGAGTCTGGGGAGATGGGAGCCAAGATCTCAGCCTAGACTGGGGGCGCTTGTTGGCAACTTCCTGGTTTCCTGATCTTTTCCACACTTAGAGGCTCTCTGCACCAATAACTATGGAATCTGTCACCTCCCTGGGAACACAAATGCACAAGGAAAATAATCCAGAGTGTCTCTTAGAGCTCAGAAGGGGAAATGGATGATCTATCTCATGGATTCTCAAAATAGCTGGGATTCCTCCAAGCCTAGTTGACTCTGCGAGCCTGAGCTGGGTTCTGGGGCTTGGGCTCTGGCTGGTCTTTCACCCTCCTCCTGCTGACTGGCCCTCTTTTGGCGCTGGGCGGGGAGGCCGGGAGGCACCTCCCTGTCTGCCTCTGGGACTCTTCCTTCCCCTGTGCTGTTGGGGGTCCATGTCCATTCAAAAGCCCCACCTTCAGGGCACCCCAGCCCTGGAGGGGGGCTGTCCCCCCTCCTCAGAGTTCTGTGGCAGGCTCCTGGGGGGCTCAGTGTGGGGCAGTTTTATATTTAGCTGGGCCATGGCCGTTGGGCCACTCGGGTTACATCTGCACAGAAGCCGGCAGTGCCAGGGCAGGCATGGGCTCCTTTCCAGCACCGCGGCAGAATTTGATCGCGCCAGCCCGGCCCAGAGCACTTCGCGTGGGGAGGTCTGTGGAGGGGGCTGACGGCCGGCAGCTGGGGCTGCTGGCCACAGCCGGCAGAGCCGGGCAGCATGGACCTGAGCATGAGCATGGTGGCCCGGGAGACCAGCCAGGGCCTCGGCCCTGCCTTTGGCCTCAATGGCCTTCCCCGGCCTGCACCCCCCAAGACGACCAAGAAACCTAAAAAGGCCGTTCTCTTCTTTGAGGTGGAGATTCTGGATGCAAAGACCCGGGAGAAGCTGTGCTTCCTGGACAAGGTAAGATCGTGGTGCAGACTGTGCTGGGCCAAGGGTGCTGGGCCTCGGACCCACCCCTTCTGGGTGCTCCTGGCCCCGAGGGAGATGGGAGTGCCCCTCTAACCTGTCCCCTGATACCCACACCCCTGCCCTTGAGGGTCTGTGTGAGGGGGTCCTGTCCTTTGGTGGCCCCAGACAGCTGGCCCCTCAGGATAGTGCATCGTGGCCCCTGAGTGTGGTCTGGAGCTGGCCTCCTAGTGTGGGAGGAAGTGGAGCTGGCCTTCTAGTGTGGGAGGAAGTGAAGCGGCCTCCGTGGACCCCACACAGCTCTGGGGCCTGGGAGGGAGATGGAGTTGAGACCTGCTCCTTCTGAGGCCAGACCAGGGGAAGGGGCTTGTTCCATCCCAGAGGAGGTCTGCAGTAGACTGAGGACCTTCACTCTGGGGCAGTTGTGGGTGGGGGTGGAGAGAGGAGGCAGAGAAGTAGGCCTGACTTCCCATGTTCAAACCATCTCCCAGCTAGTTCTGGGTTGTCCTGGCTGCCTGGCTAAAACGGCCCTCAGGCCCATGGCTGTCCTGTCAGCCATGGGGGCTGGGGGGCTTGGTCCCACCCACCTGTCCAGTAGCAGCTGCCTGGTACCCCAGTTCATCCCACCTCATCAGGAGGGATCCTGGGTCCTGGGCTCTGCCCAGGGCTGATGCCTCTGCGGACTGTGCTTCTCCCAGGTGGAGCCCCAAGCCACCATTGCCGAGATCAAGAACCTTTTCACCAAGAGTCGTAAGTCTGGGGCCTGGATGCACTGCCCCTTGCGACCCCTCTGGGCAAGGACCTTTAGGTGGGACCCCATTTTGCAGAGATTCCCCCTGTGTGGCCCAGGCTTCTGTGGGCTTGCCTGGAGCAGGCGCCCCCACGTGGCCATTGGTAGGAACGCCCTTGCTGGGCTGTCGGAAGGACAACGTCCGGCTTTGCTTGCTCTTCCGGTCTGTGTCCTGGAGCTGCACGGGCTTTTGCGGGGCGGGGCGTGGGGGGAGAGGAGTTGCTGTAGGGAACTTGGGTCCCACCAGGCTATGCGCTGTGACATCTCATTCCCCACAGATCCGCAGTGGTACCCTGCCCGCCAGTCCCTCCGCCTGGACCCCAGTGAGTACAACTGTCTGCCTGGCTCCCCCTGGGCTTTTGGGTGGCAGTGGGTGGAGGCCCAGGCAGCCCCTGAGCCCTGGCCCGCCTCTTGACAGAGGGCAAGTCCCTGAAGGATGAGGACGTTCTGCAGAAGCTGCCTGTGGGCACCACGGCCACACTCTACTTCCGGGACCTGGGGGCCCAGATCAGCTGGGTAACGGTGAGTGCAGATGCCACTCTCCCAGTAGCCTTGACTCTCATCTGCCACATTGCGGTGACTCACTTTGCCCCTCCCCAGGTCTTCCTGACAGAGTATGCGGGTCCCCTTTTCATCTATTTGCTCTTCTACTTCCGGGTGCCCTTCATTTATGGCCACAAATATGACTTCACGTCCAGTCGGCATACGGTGGTGCAGTGAGTAGGGCCAGGTGGGAGCCGGTGGCAGAGGGAGGGGAAGGCCTGCCGGACCTGCCCCTGCTAAACTGACTTCCCCGACAGCCTCGCCTGCATCTGCCACTCATTCCACTACATCAAGCGCCTGTTGGAGACGCTCTTCGTGCATCGCTTCTCCCATGGCACTATGCCCTTGCGCAACATCTTCAAGGTCAGCCCCCAGCTGCCCATCCCAGGCCCCTCACCCTTGGCCCACCCTCCCTGGTCTTCCTCACCTCCACTGGGGCAGGCTCCATCCCGGCCCCGCTCCCTTTCAGAACTGCACCTACTACTGGGGCTTTGCTGCATGGATGGCCTATTACATCAACCACCCTCTCTACACACCCCCAAGTAAGTGGCCTTGGACCCTGTTCTCCCTGTGAACAGCCCCCTCCCTGACCCAGGCTCTCCCCTGACAGGCCTCCCTTTCTGCTTCCTCTTCAGCCTATGGAGCTCAGCAGGTTAAATTGGCACTCGCCATCTTTGTGGTAAGCAGTCTGGGGTGGATGACGGGGTTGGGGGAGTCTGGGGGGGTGCCGTCCGAGCTGACCCTGCTTCTTTGACAGATCTGCCAGCTTGGCAACTTCTCCATCCACATGGCCCTGCGGGACCTGCGGCCAGCAGGTGAGTGGCCTCCTCCAGGCAGGGGGGCTGGCCTCCTGGGCAGGCTGGGCTGGGCTAGGGTGTTCTCACTTCTGTCCTGTCCTTCCAGGGTCCAAGACCAGGAAGATCCCATACCCCACCAAGAACCCCTTCACATGGCTTTTCCTGCTGGTGTCCTGCCCCAACTACACATACGAGGTGAGGGTCTGCCTGGCTCCCCTCCCCTGTCCCTCCTGGGGTTCGGGATCCTGTGTGGAGGGCTAGTCTTTAGGAGGGGGGTTGCCTAGCTTCGTAGCTGCTTTCATAGTTTGAACTTAAAGTACCTGGAGAAGGAGATGGCCTCTTGGGGGCCTGGGGGGCAGCTTCACCATGTAGTCCCCCCTTCACCTCCTTTACTCCAGGCCCTTTGAGCCCTGGAGTTTGGTTCCCACCCCCTTACTAGAATAGAAAGTAAGGGTTGGTGGGGAGGTGGCTAGGAGGGTGGGCGGGGTCTTGACAGAACAGCTGGGGCTGTGCAGCCCTGCCCACCCTCGCCCTGCCTGCCCCGTCCACAGGTGGGGTCCTGGATTGGCTTTGCCATCATGACACAGTGTCTCCCAGGTGAGCCTGCTGCCCCTTCCCCAGGTGGGGCCTGTCTGCCCTGGTTGTGTGCAGCCCTCCCTGACTCCGCTGCTCTGCTCTACAGTGGCCCTCTTCTCCCTCGTGGGCTTCACCCAGATGACCATCTGGGCCAAGGGCAAGCACCGCAGCTACCTGAAGGAGTTCCGAGACTACCCGCCCCTACGCATGCCCATCATCCCCTTCCTGCTCTGAGCGGCTCCCCCCACTCAGGCTCAGGCAAGCTGGGCTCTGTCCCCCTGCCCCGCCCCAGTGTCATCCTGGGGGAGGGGTGGGAACTGTTGCTCTCTAGCGCCTGGAATAAAACCTGCCTGCCCAGCTGGACTCAGACTCAGGGTGTTTCTTTTGGGGGTTGGTTTAGGGACAAGCACACGACAGAAAGAGGCAGAGTTTGGGCCAAGGGGCCTGGAGGCTTTTATTTCTTGACTGGTCCACAGGGTGGTAGGTGGGCCCACTACAGGGCCATTTCGGGAGCCACCTCACTGGGCCCCTGGCCTCTGGCCATTTCTGCTTCCCTCTGCTCCCGCCGCTTCTTCCGCTGGAGCAGCCGCCGCTCCCGCTCAAACTCCTTCATGCGCTTCACGTAGCTGTGGGCAGAGCAGAGAAGTGGTGTCAGGTGCCCCTCCCCCAGCCAGGACACAGCCGTCCCATAGTCTGAGAAACTGATGGGACAGGAGCACATGGCCTGTGGCACTTGGGGGGCCTGAATAGGAAAGACCTGTATCTGTGGATTGTCTGGGGACCACCCCCACCCCCTCAGGTGGACACCAGTGAACCCAGAGCAGGGGCTGGGCCTCCCACCTCAAAGGTCCAAGGCAGCCTCGAAGCCACTATCCCACCCAACAACCCCTTTGGGGTCCTCTTTCTATTGAGGTGGAAATTTGGAGGGGTGGGGTGTGGGGCTCACTCTAGGTGCTCGCAGTAGTCCCAGTCATGCTGCTCATGCTTGCAGGCCAGAAAGTTGGGGAAGCTGTCACGCTTGCACTTGAGCAGCTGGATGAGGTAGTGGGCGCAGTAGTCCCGCTGCTGGAGCATCAGCTGTGCATCGTTCATCTCCTGCTGCGTGGCTACCATCTCTGCAGAGGACCGGTGGGGCTCAGCCGGGGCTTGCTAGCTGGGGCCTGACTGTTGGGGACTCCCTCCCAGTCACACCCCAATCCAGGGAGACTTAGCCAACCCATGTGTGAGGTGGTGGTGGGGCCCACAGCTCAGGAGCGCCCCCATCAACGACCTGGTGGCAGACAGGAGTGTGCCTGATTTGCACAAAGGCAACCCTGGACATTGAAGCCCAGACAAAGGAAGGACCCCTCTCCCATCACCCTGGGTGCCTCAATGCCCATACTGGACTCTTGTCTCTCCTCCCCCTAGAGTCACTCTCCAGATAGCCCTACCCTGCAGAGCATGCACTCAGAAACCGCTTTCTTCCCTCTGCTGGGAACAATCCAGTGTGTGTGTGTGTGGGGGGGTGGGGGGCAGGAGACCTGGATCCCAGCTTTACCCTCTCAGCAGAGGTGCCTCTCAGAGTCTCATGAGTGGACTAAAAGTCCTCAGCTTGAAAGTTAACTAAGCTACTATATGTAAAGTGCTCAGGTGCCTGCCCGTAGAGAGCCGAACTAACCCCTGGTCCTGCTGCCTGCCTGCCCACCCACCTGGCAAACTCGACGCAGATGAAATCAACCTTCAAGAGGCCGACTGGGGCTGTGAGAAATTTTGGGCACACACCCCTGCACGTGCCCCGCTGTGCCGGTGATGCTGAGCTCTGTCCTGCCCACCAGGAGTGCTCAGGACCTGGCCTTCCCGCATCCTCACGAGAGCCCCCCTGAACTTACTCCTGCATCTTTCTTGATCCTAGCGCCTTCCCATCAGCAGCAAAAAGTGTCCACAGCTCACCTGCAGTCCTCCCTGCTGGCTCCTCACCCCTCTGCTTCCCAGCTGCTTTTCTGTCTCACTCCAGCCCAAGTCCTCATTCCCCCTCCGCCAGCTTCCATGTCCCACCCCAGCACTGCCCACACACTGGCTCTCCAGAGCCACTCATGACTGCAGAACACTGCGCTTCCTCAGCCTCTTGCTTGCTTCTTTCTCAAACATTCACTTCCCATGGCTCCCCTCTCCACCACACTCTCCCCAGGTTTCCTCCCCTTGCTATGGCTTCCCAAGCCCAAACATTAAGCATCGGCCTCTGGTGGTTCTTGCTAAGAGCTCTCTGCACGTTCCAATCCAAGGCTTTGATCTCCACTCCATAGACTGATGAGCCCCAACTTGGTCCCTCCATCTTCAAATTCAACTCCTGCAACCCTAGGCCTTGGGTCACCTGTAGCCCCTGACAGTTTCTATGTCAGTGTGGTGCCAACTCACACTAGATGCTCTAGCACCAGCAGGCAGGATCTAGGGAGCACCTTCTGTGTGCTTAGGTGTTGGGGATGCAGAATGGAGCATGCCAGGCAAGGATCCCTGCTCTTGGAGGGAGACATGGAACGAACAGGTAGAACTAGATGTTGCAGGATGCCTGACAATGTTAAGTATTGTGTGGAAAATAAAAAAAAGGAAGAGAGAGAGAGGCTGTGTAGGGAGGTGGGTTATAACTTTAGATGGAGGTGGGGTCCCTCAAAAGATGGCATCTGAAGGTGAGGGAGTGAGTCACAAAGACACTTGGGGTAAGAGGTTTCCAATGAGGCAACAGCAGGTGCAGAGATGGGACAGGCAGGATGCCCCAGGGATTTCCGCCTGAGCACATGGTGGTTAGTGTTGGAGGGAGGTGCAGACTCGGGAGGGGAGGTTGGGACCTCTGTTTTGGACCTGCTGAGTGCAAGATGCCTGTTAATATGGAGTGGAGCTTACAGGCAGGCAGTGAGGTCCATGCATCTGGGGTTCAGGGTCAAGGCCCAGCTGGAGAGAAAAACTCTGGCATTGGCCTTCTGCATGTGAAATCAGAGGACTTGCTGAGACCCTCCAGGTAGTGAGTGGAGACAGATGACCCCAGCATTTCCAAGGCAGGGAGGTGGGTAGTGGTTATGAGTTCTTGGAACCAGGTGGGGACGGGCTTTCAGGAAGTGGCAATGCCCAGCTGCAGTGTCCTTAAAGCTGAGAACTGACAATGGGGGTTAGCACTAGGGACATAGTGGGGAAGGGGTGGGGGAAGCCTGACCGGAGCCTGGTCAGCAAAGTGTTGGGGAGACAGCTGGAGGGGGAGATGGGTCAGGAGAGGAAATAACAATGTATTGGCATGTTGATGGGAAGACCAATGCTGCGAGAGGAGAATGGTTGGGGCTGTCCTTGGGTAGGGGAGAGGATGGGATGGAGGGCATCAGAAGGTTCACCTGGAGCAGAGGCTTAGCCAAAGCAGGGGCAGATCACCTGGAGTAACAAGAGAGAAGGAGGGATCCCAGGCTGTGTAGCAAGCAGGGGTGAAGAGAGCCTAAAGAGCTTTTGGTTTCTTCTCTATCTCTTTTTTTCTTGGTGCTGTGGTGCCTGCCACGTGTGGAAGTTCCCAGGCTAGGGGTTGAATCAGAGCTGCAGCTGCCGGCCTATGCCACAGAGACGTTAGATCTGAACCACATCTGCGACCTACACAGAAGCTCACGGCAATGCCAGATCCTTAACCCACTGAACGGGGCCAGGGATCAAACCCGCATCCTCATGGATACTAGTTGGGTTTGTTACCACGGAGCCACAGTGGGAACTCCTGGATGCTTCTCTTATGAAGATGCAAAAACTAGCTGAAAGGAGGTGCTGGAGGCTGAGAGAGAAGGTGTGAGACAGTGGCCTAAGGGGGAGCAACAGAGAGGGCCAGGGAATGCCACACAAAAACCAGCAGCATGAAGAGTCAACTGGGGGAGCAACTGAGAGACCAGTCAGGGAAGTTGGATGTTCTTCTCCCATGACATTCAGCTACACAAGGACAGGAGACAAGGAGAGCTGGCTTTAACCAGGGTTTTGGTTAAGCACGAGAGAGGAATGGGGGTCAGGGGGGTGGCTGTGGGTGTTTGCAAAACTCATCATGGGCAAAGCTGGGTGTGAGGCTCAGTAACATGATAAGGAGGTGGGTGTACTGATGGGCTGTAGGTTCAGGGAGAGCTGAAGGGACTACCAGGAGTTCAGACACTAGAGGACTGTACCTCCCAACGTTCTTCCAAATCCAAACCTCTCAGAACCACCCCCACCCTAGAGGTTTCCCTGTCTCCAAATTGTGGCCCACCTGGTAGCCAGCGCCACCTCTGGACAAAGCAAATCTGATCGTGTCCCTCCTCTGTTTAGAAGCACTAGCTCTCCCCTCTCCTTGGTTTCCTTGTGGGCAACTCCTCCGCATCCCCCTCAGGTCTTGCTTCTAGTCACAGCCTCCGAGAAGCCCGCCTTGATACTGCTTGGTCCCCCAAGATCGGCCAGGTTCCACTGTTTCCCCCAAAGAGCTGTGAGTTCCCTTTAATCGTGCCTGCTGCATCCTCGATGCCCAACTTGGAATTTGGCCCAGGACTGGCGCTCGATATGCTTGTGATATTAATACATAAAAAAAAGTATGTGCGGCGTTAGCCCCCCCCTTGTTTTCTCGAGCATATCTAAAAACAGGAGTGCCGTCTGGACAGATGTACCATGAGCACATCCCTTCCGTGATAAACCCTTCCATGGCTGCCCCACTAACTCCAGGGCTAAGCCCATGCCCGAGCGCCTCATAAACCCCGTTCTTCTACTCTCTTTTACCCCCAGAGCTTTTTACTCAAACCGTGCTCTCTGCCTGGAATGCCTTCGCACTCAGGCAGGGTCACGCGCATCCTCCGTACTCCTCCGGGCAGAGATCAGGGCTGAGTTTGGACACGCCGCTTTACGCTCGAGCCCACCACTGGGGACCCCGGCGTTCAGGTCTCTAGCCCAACTCCCGCCGGCCGCGCCTGCGCATTGGGCCTCACCGCGTTCCTTGCGCTCGGGGAAGCCGTACTCAGGCGGGAAGGTGGGCATCCGCAGGGGGTCGGGCTCCTTTGATGCATCGCCCAGGTAGCGCCGGGCCAGGTGCGCCCCCATGGCTGCTGTCACACCGCAGGTTCTTGAAGCAGCCGGGGTCACCTAGATCCTGCCCGGAAGCATTCCCCCTTGGACAGCCACAACTTCCGGGTTGCTCGGGCCGTAGCAGGGATCATAAAGATGAACGACTCCAGAGGTCCTCAGGTGTCTTTAGCGTCACCTCGCGGTTAGGAGGAGAAGCAACGCGCGCGTTCCCCACTAGGGATGGCCAGAGAAGACCTCCCTACATCTGGAAATCCATCTAGGCAGGGGAGGGTGGAGGATGCGAGTTTGGGGCCTCCTCCCACCCTCCCAGGTAACCCCTGGTCTCTCTGAGCTAGAGCACAAATGAAAACTATTATATATATATATATATATATATATATATATATATATATATTTTTTTTTTTTTTTTTTTGTCTTTTTAGGGCTGGCGTTTGGAGGTTCCCAGGCTAGGGATCCAATCCGGAGCTGTAGCCGCCAGTCTACGCTACAGCCACCCATAGCAAAGCGGGATGCGAGCAGCTTCTGCGACCTACACCACAGCTCACAGCAACGCTGAATCCTTAACCCACTGAGCAAGACCAGGGATCAAGCCCGCATCCTCATGGATACTAGTCTGGTTTGTTAACCGCTGAGCCACGACGAGAACACCAATATATCATATTTTTTTTTTGATTAAAAAATTTTTTATTCTAGGAGTTCCCGTCGTGGCGCAGTGGTTAACGAATCCGACTAGGAACCACGAGGTTGCGGGTTCGGTCCCTGCCCTTGCTCAGTGGGTTAACGATCCGGCGTTGCCGTGAGCTGTGGTGTAGGTTGCAGACGCGGCTCGGATCCCGCGTTGCTGTGGCTCTGGCGTAGGCCGGTGGCTACAGCTCCGATTCAACCCCTAGCCTGGGAACCTCCATATGCCGCGGGAGCGGCCCAAGAAATAGCAACAACAACAACAACAACAACAAAAAAGACAAAAGACAAAAAAAAAGTTTTTATTCTAAAACATTCGAATTGTCGGTAAAAAACCTGATATGTATGTCATTGGCATATATAAAAATTATATATACCGATGGTGTATGTAATTAGCTAATATAAAAAATTTAAATACAGTTAACATATATTTTAATTAAATTTAAGTTTGCAAATAAAAGTTATTTATAAATAAAACAATTTAAAGCTGAAATTTTAAGTCCAATTGAGTACTTTAGTAAAAATAAAACAAGTTGTGGAGTTCCCTGGTGGCCTAGAAGTTATGCTGCGAGTGCAACCAAAACAAAAACAAAAAACAAAACCAAGTTGTGATTCTGGTATTCCTGTAGTTGCCACTGTAAAGAATTGCTATACGGAATATTTGAAAGTCTAATACATTATTTAATACTGCCAAATGCTTCTTGGCTTCACTGTGTACCTGTAACAAAAATCTGGAATCCTGCACACTGGAACACAAGAGAGAAGCCTTTCAATGGGTGCCTGGCAGTGCTGGGAAGTGATAGTTGGCAGTGAAAGATTAGATTTCATTTGACAAGGTGCTATGGGTTGAATTGTCCCCCCCCTCCCAAATATGTTGAAGTCCTAACCTCCCCACCCCCACCCCAAAACCTGTGAATGCGATCTTATTTGAAAACAGGGTCTTGCAGTTCCCATTGTGGGTCAGCAGGTTAAGGACCTGACACAGTCTCCGTGATGATGCAGGTTCTATCCCTGGCCTCGCTCAGTGGTTTAAGGATCCAGCATTGCCACAAGCTGAAGTGTAGGTCTCAGATGTGGCTTGGATCCAGCGCTGCTGTGGCTGTGGCTGTGGCTGTGGTTGTGGCCGGCAGCTGCAGCTCCTATTTGACCAATTGCTTGGGAACTTCTATATGCTATGGGGGAAGCTGTAAAAAGAAAAAGAAAAACAAAAACAAAAACAAAAAACCCCCCCAAAACCCTGATATCTCCATTCTACAAAGCCCAGGATACACTACTAGTGTTCTAATCCAGGACACCTGTCCTCTCAAATAGAGGGGACCCCCTCTGACCCAAGTAAAGGTCTCTGGCTTGCTTTAGAAGACCTCACATATTACAAACACAAAATAAATTTACTGAAGAACAAAGGCTGCTAGTGTCACCTGAGATCCGGTGAGTAGAGCTGGTGTAGAACAACCATAACTCTAAACATCATCACTTCTTGGTATCAATACTACTCAGGCCCCAGGGCAGTGCTTCACCTCTCTGGCTGATGCCCTCCTGTGTCTGAATTCTGTGATTCTGGTTGTGCAGCTGCCAATGCTGGAAACATGTTGTTTTGGTTTTGGATTTTTCTGGCTGCACTGGCGTCATATACAACCACAGCCATGGCAACGGCAGATCTGAGCCACATCTGTGACCTATGCCACATCTCACGGCAACACTGTATCCTTAATCCGCTGAGCAAGGCCAGGGATCAAACCCACATCCTCACAGATACTATGTGGGGTTCTTAACCAGCTGAGCCACAATGGGAACCCCTCAACATAGAATTTTTTTGTGTGTGTCTGGAGACACAGTCTATAACACACACAAACCACACTCCTGCTCTCTCCTAAATCCACCCTGCCCTCTGTCTTCCTGTCTTGGGTAATGGCTGTTCGATTTTTTCCAGGTGGTCAGGCCCCTAATCTTTTGTTTTTGTTTTTGTCTTTTTGTCTTTTCTAGGGCTGCACCCGTGGCATATAGAGATTCCCAGGCCAGGGGTCCAATTGAAGCTCTAGCAGCCGGCCTACGCCATAGCCACAGCAACTCGGGATCCGAGACGAACCTGTGACCTACACCACAGCTCACGGCAACACCAGATCCTTAACCCACTAAGTGAGGCAAGGGATTGAACCTGCAACCTTGTGGTTCCTAGTTGCATTTGTTTCCTCTGCGCCACCACGGGAACTCCCAAAGGACTGTTAAAATTCACACTGAATGACCTAAATCCTCCTTCCCTGTTTCCCAGGCCTCCTTCCCTGTTTCCCAGGCCCCCTTCCCCTTTTTCCTTGAGACTCTGTGACCTATTACAGGAAACCCTAACTATAAAAAAGCCCTTGCCCCTATAGCAGGGAGCCTGAGTTCTCTCTGCTCAGTGCTCCCGGCCACTCTGTTGGTCAATAAACCTGCTTGCATTCTCACTACTCCAGCCTCTGTTTCTCTCTCTCTCTCTCTCTCTCTTTTTTTTTTTTTTGGTCTTTTGTCTTTTTAGGGCCGCACCCAAGGCACATGGAAGTTCCCAGGCTAGGGGTTGAATCGGAGCTGCAGCTGCCAGCCTACACCACAGTCTTAGCAACGTGGGATCCGAGCCACGTCTGTGACCTACACCACAGCTCATGGCAACGCCAGATCTTTAACCCCCTGAGTGAGGCCAGGGATCAGACCTGTGTCCTCATGGATCCTAGTCGGGTTCGTTAACCACTGGGCCATGATGGGAACTCCAGCCTCTGTTTCTCTTAACTCCGAGGTCCTAACACTGGGGCCTTCATCTGTGCTGGAGTATGTCTCTTTCTAGGTTTGGTCAGCTGAAATCGCATCTGGAGCCTGGGTGGAATTTTGATGATATGGCTGGTTTCACATCTTCCGTTTTGGACTTTGTCTCCACATTACAGATAGCACCTAACAAGAGGCTTAGTCAATGTTTGTCAAAATCAACCAATGAATAAATGAACAGGATGGTTTGGAGGAGTCAAGTTCCATGGCTGCAAGCCCTCCCGCCTGCAGCTAGGAGGCGCCCCAAACATGCTCACGATGATTACTTTCATCCGGGTCTCTGTCTCTGACTAGAAGGCCAACCTGAGGGGACTCCCACGCTTAGTCATTTCACTAGAGGACAGAGAAGTCCAAGCCAGGGATGACTCTGCGTGGGTGGTGATGTGGACCATTCTATCTTGAGGTCCCTGGATTCAGATGCTTCAGCCTGGGTTGTTTATACTCGGAGTTGGGACCTGAGAGAGAGGATATATGTTAGAGTGAGGGTGGTATTGGGCAGCCTGTGTGGTGGTGAGGTGGCAGCCTCGGCTCTGTCACCCGTGGCCCGCAATCTTCCTGTTTTTTTTTCTCTACCAACCATCTGACAAAGAGACCTTCCTGTGCGCCCCACCATCGCACCTGCGCATCACTGCCCACCGCTCCCCCCGCCTCCGCCCCTTCCTCATTCCAGTCCAGCCCCTCCTGGTCCACCCTGGGCAGCGGCTCTATTAGCATTTTGTGGGCAGAACAGCCTCAGAGGCCCCAAGTCCTGCCAAGGATGGAAAAGAAAATTCCGATGGCAGAGTCTGGCCTCACCACGGTCCACTGGATGGGAGATGGGAAGCTCTGGGTAATTCAGTTCTGGGGCAGGAGGAAAAATAAAGCAGCGTGGCTTAGACAGTCCCTGGGGAAGACCTCGTCTAGGCCTGTGGGACAGACCAGATGTCCCCAGCCGAGGCCCCAAGATTCTGCTGCCTATGTGGAGGGCGGCTGGCTGGTGGTGGAGGCATGAGCCAGCCTGGAGGGGCCTGGCCTTAGTCAGGGCTTGTTGGGCAGGACCATCAGTCATTCATTCAACAAGCATCCGCTGGACACCTAATGTATAACTAGGTGGTGATAACTTTAGGAGAAATGAATGGAGTGTATGGAGAGGCGTTGACTTGGAACTTGACATAGGGCCTTTTTTTTGGGGGGGGGTGTGCTGCATCCAGGGCATATGTAAGTTCCTGCACCAGGAATGGATCCCCGCCCCCCGCCCTCCCCCCAACGGCCGTAACCACAGCAGTGACAACACCAGATCCTTAACCCGAAGAGCCAGGCGGGAACTCCAAAATAAGGCCGTTTTATAAAATTTTACTGAGAAGGGGACATTGGTGCTCAGACGCAGTTTCTTGGAGACACCAAGGTCTTTGCATAGCCTGGAATGCTGTTCTTCCAGATATTTACATGGCCTTCCCACCCCAACTCAGTTGATTTTGATTGTCAACGCTTTTTCTTCTCCTCTTCTTCCTTCTTTTAAAATTGAGATATAATTGATGTATACCATGACATTATTTTCAGGTGTACAACACAATGATGTGATATTTGTATATACCGTGAAATGGTCATCACGTTAAGTCTAAGTAACATCCATCCATCACCACACATAGCTAGAATTGTTTTTTTCTTGTGATGAGAACTATTACAAGCTACTTACTCCTCGAAAACAGTTATTTCAGGTGGATGGAGTGTATGTTCTGTAATGCCTATGAGGAAGTGTTTATAGGCACATGTAAAAAAGGTGGTTCTTTTTTTTTTTTTTTTGGCCACACCCACACCATATGGAAGTTCCCAGGCCAGGGATTGAATCCAAGCCACAGGTGTGGGCTATGCCACAGCTGAGGCAATTCCAGATCCTTTAACTAACTGTGCCAGACTAGGGATAGAACCTGTGTCCCAATGCTCCCAAGATGCTGCAGATCCCATTGCACCACAGCAGGAACTCCTGCAGTGAGGATTCTTAACCCACTGTGACACAGTGGGAACTCCTGATATGGTATGTTTTCACTTTCATTCAAATTAAAAATATTTTAATGTTTTGACTTCCTGTTTGACTCATGGGTGTGATTTAGTTTCCAAATACTTGTGGATTTCCCAGATATGGTTCTGGCCCAAGACCATGCTTTGTATGATTTGCATTCTGTGGTCTTTCTTCCTAGGGCAAACCTCAGGCCTCCCCCCCCACCTCCACGCCCATGCATATCTGATTCCTCTTTCCTGCTTTATTTTACTTCTTTTTCTTGCTTAACAACATTTCTAAGATGTATAATATATAATTGTATATACATATATATAATTGAGGTATAGATGATTTACAATATTATATTAGTTTCAGGTGTACAACATAGTGATTCAATATTTTTGTAGATTATACTTCATTTAAAGTTATTACAAAATAAGGGCTATATTGGAATTTCCGTGTGGTTCAGTGGGTTAAGGATCCAAGGATCCAGCATTGTCACTGCTGTGGCTGGGGTTGCTCCTGTGGTGTGGGTTCAATCCCTGGTTTGGGAATTTCCATATGCTGCCAGTGTGGAAAAACAAAAACAACAACAAAAAACTATATTTCCCTGCACTGTAAAAATGTCCTTTTTTTTTTTTTTTTTTTTGTCTCTGTCCTTTTAGGGCTGCACCCGTGGCATATGGAGTTTCCCGGGCTAGGGGTCTAATTGGAGCTATAGCTGCCAGCCTATGCCAAAGCCACGGCAACGCCAGATCTAAGCCACGTCTGTGATCTACACCACAGCTCATGGCAACGTTGGATCCTTAACTCACCGAGCAAGGCCAGGGATGGATTCGTTTCTGCTGCACCATGATGCAGCTCCAGTCCTTCTTATTTATTTTATTTATTTATTTATTTATTTATTTATTTACTTATTTATTTTTCGTCTTTTTGCTATTTCTTGGGCCACTCCCATGGCATGTGGAGGTTCCCAGGCTAGGGGTCGAATCGGAGCTGCAGCCACCGGCCTACGCCAGAGCCACAGCAACGCAGGATCCGAGCCGCATCTGCAACCTACACCACAGCTCACGGCAACGCCGGATCGTTAACCCACTGAGCAAGGTCAGGGATGGAACCCTCAACCTCATGGTTCCTAGTCAGATTCGTTAACCACTGTGCCACCACGGGAACTCCTATTTTATTTTTTTTAAATTTATGGCAGCATATGGAAGTTCCAAGTCAGGGACTGAATCCAAGTCTCAGCTGCTGATCTATGTTGCAGCTGCTGCAATGCTGGATCCTTTAACCCACTTCACCAGGCCAGGGATTGAATCTGCACCTCCACAGCAACCTGAAGCACTGCAGTTGAAATTTTTTTTTTTTTGGCTGCCATGTGGCATGTGGAATTTCTGGGCCAGGGATCAGATCTGAGTCGCAGTTGCAACTGCAGCAATGCTGGATTCTTTAACCCACTGTGCCAGGCTGGGGATTGAACCTGTGTCCAGGCTCTGCAGAGACTCAGCTGGTCCCACTGTGCCACAGCAGGAACTCCAGTAATTTGTTTTATACATAGTAATTTGTATCTTTTTTTTTTTTGTCTTTTTGCTATTTCTTTGGGCCGCTCCCTCGGCATATGGAGGTTCCCAGGTTAGGGGCCTAGTTGGAGCTGTAGCCACCGGCCTATGTCAGAGCCACAGCAACGCAGGATCTGAGCCGCGTCTTCAACCTACACCACAGCTCACGGCAACACTGGATCCTTAACCCACTGAGCAAGGGCAGGGACCAAACCCCCAACCTCATGGTTCCTAGTCGGATTCGTTAACCACTGTGCCATGACGGGAACTCCATAATTTGTATCTCTTAATCCTCCACCCCTAGCTTGCCCCTACCCCTGGCCCTCTCTAGTGGTAACCTCTCACTAGTTTGTTCTCTGTATAAGATATTTATTTATTTTATTCATTATATTTCTACCTGTTGCTATTCCCTAGGGTGGGGATGATGATGATGATGATGATGATGATGATGATTTTTAGTTCATCAGTGTATGTCTAGTAGCCAGAAAAGTGCCTAACATGTAGTAGGTGGTCAGCACATAACGATGGAATAGATGAATGAACAGCAGAATCCCCACCTCCATTGGTCACATCAGGAGACCTTTGCTCAGAGGTGTTTTTATAATCCCCTGAGGTCACAAACGAACAGGACAGAGCTGAGGTCAGCAGGGGCCCATGGCTTTATGTTACACCCAGTTGAGGGGACTGAATTTCGCTACTAGTTCCTGCATACTTGTGTGCCAAGTCTTGAGGGATGACCTTGGCCCCATGGCCATCACCCTCCTCCCATGAGACCATCCAGCCTTCACTGCACTTACCTTGCCCCAGGCCCACTCACCTCAAAGAATGCCCTTGATGGTCAGGGATGCCATTGGTCCTCTTGGCTAGCCTCCCTCCCTTCCTTATCCCTCCACCCTGACCCCCCTCGTCCATGTCTGTCTGGAGCCTCATGCTCCCTGTGTGTGCTCGGTGGGTGTTTTCTGGGCGGACAGACTCTTCCTTCCTTTCTAAGTCTCCATTTCCCCATCTGTAGAATGGGAACAGTATACCTCCCCCTCACATAGGCTGGGGAGGTCCTGCATGTACATCATGGGAACAGGGGGAAAGCTCAGCCCATGGACTAAGCTCTCTCTGGAGAGGGAGGCTGGTCTGCTGCTGCCCTCCCACTTTAACTAGGGCTGGGGCCACCCCCTCCGCACATGCTGGGGATGAATTTCCGCTTATGGAGACTGTAGATTGCTTATATCGAGACTGTGTGGTGAGAAGTAAATTCCATCTTGTTTAAGCCACTCTTGTTCTGAATCTTTGTTATAGTGACCCCCTCCCCCGCCCCCAATATTCAAACCCATACACGGATGGGCCTGAAGTGGTTTCTTCATTGTTGAAGCCAATTCAAGTTGAATTTCCTTTTACTTTTAGTGGAAAGCCCCTCAAAAGAGGAATTGGTTTCTTGCTCTTTGTGGGTATGTAAGTTTCCTATGGTTAACGTAACAAATGACCACACATGTAGCGGTTTAAAACAAAGGAAATGAATTTTTTTATAGTTCTGGAGGTCAGAAGGTCAAAATTGTTTCATGTGGCTGAAACCAAGGTGTCAGCAGGACCACGGCTCCCTTGAGGCTCTAGGTGGGAGAATCTGTTTTCTTGCATTTTCCAGCTTCTAGAACTGCATTCCTTGGCTCACAGCCCCTTTCCTGAATCTTCAAACCCACCAGCATAGCATCTAGCTTTTTTTTTTTTGTCTTTTCTGGGGCCACACCCATGGCATATGGAGGTTCCCAGGCTAGGGGTCTAATTGGAGCTGTAGCCGCCAGCCTACGCCACAGCCACGGCAGCATGGGATCTGAGCCGTGTCTGCAACCTACACCACAGCTCATGGCAATGCGGGATCCTTAACCCACTGAGCGAGGCCAGGGATCAAACCCGCAAACTCATGGTTCCCAGTCTGATTCGTTAACCGCTGAGCCACAATGGGAACTCCATCATCTAGCTTTGAGACACAGAGATGGGAACTCCCATATTCTTTTCTATTATGGTTTATTATAGGATATTGAATATAGTTCCCACTGCTGTACAGTAGGATCTTGTTGTTTGCCTATTTTATATATAGCAGTGTGTAAATGTTAATTCCAAATTCCTAATTTATCACTCTCCCACTTCCTTTTCCCTTTGGGAATGATAAGTCTATGAGTCTGTTTCTGTTTCATAAATAAGTACATTTGCATCATATTTTATTTACCCATTTATTTTTGAATACATTTAAAAATTTTATTATAGTTGATTTACAATGTTCTGTCAATTTCTGCTGTACAGCAAAATGAACCATTTATACACACACACACACACACACACACACGTTCGTTTTCTCACATTATCTTCCAACATGTTCCATCACAAGTGATTAGATATAGTAGTACCCTTGCTATACAGCAGGACCTCATTGCTTATGCACTTGAAATGAAACAGTTTTCGTCTACTAACCCCAAACTCCCAGTCTATCCCACTCCCTCCCCCTCCCTCTTGGCAACTATAAGTCTCTTCTCCATATCCATGAGTTTGTTTCTTTTCTGTAAATAGGTTCATTTGTGCCATATATTAGATTCCAGATACAAGTGATATCTTATGGTATTTGTTTTTTATTTCTGACTTATTTAGTATGAGAATCTCTAGCTGCATCCATGTTGCTGCACAAGGTAGTGTTTTGTTCTTTTTTTTTTTAAAACAAAGTTTCCTTTATTTATTTATTTATTTTGGTCTTTTTGTCTTTTTAGGGCCCTACCTGTGGCATATGGACATTCCCAGGCTAGGGGTCAAATCGGAGCTGTACTGCTGGCCTACGCCAGAGCCACAGCAACGAAGGATCGGAGCTGCATTTGTGACCTACACCACAGTTCACAGCAATGCCGGATCCTTAACCCACTGAGCGAGACCAGGGATCAAACCCACAACCTCATGGTTCCTAGTCGGATTGGATTCTGCTGCACCATGATGGGAACTCCCCTATTTTGTTCTTTTTATGGATGAGTAGTATTCCATTGTGTATATGTATTACATCTTCTTAATCCATTCATCTGTCAATGGACATTTAGGTTGCTTCCATGTCTTGGCTATTGTGAATAGTGCTGAAATGAACATAAGGGTGCATGCATCTTTTTGAATTATAATTTTGTCCAGCTATATGCCCAGGAGTGGGATCGCTGGATCATACGGTAGTTCTATGTTCAGTTTTCTGAGGACCGTCCATACTGTTCTCCCTAGTGGTTTATCAATTTACATTCCCACCAATATTGTAGGAGAGTTCTTTTTTCTCCACATTCTCTCCAGCATTTATTATTTGTAGACTTTTTAATGATGGTCTTTTAAACCCATGTGAGGTGGCACCTCATTGTAGTTTTTATTTCTCTAATAATTAGCAATGTTGGGCATCTTTTCCTGTGCTTATTGGCCATCTGTATGTCTTCCTTGGAGAAATTAGACTCTACCTCTCAATGGAGTGGAAATGGTCACATTGCATGAGAGCATGTAAGACATGAGACATTGTTGCAGCCATCTTTTGAAAACTTAATTTGCCATAGCCATGGAATGGGAGAGAAGGCAGGAGTCATGGGTAATTCTGGGGCTGTTTGCTTCAAAGGCAAATGGTGGTCCTTTTGAGAAACACGGGCAGGCTGCCCCCTTGGGCATCAGTCTGATTATTCCACCGCCTTCACAAGGTTCACAGGAAACTTCCACATCCCTGATGTACAAAAAAAACGCAGCCACTCCTACAACAACCCTTTCCCCCATGTCCATTCTTTTACTTTGCGCTGTTTTGGATATAAGTCAAAACCTCATCTCGTGGTTTCCCCACAGAGTGGACAGACCTCTTCCTCTCTCTTTAACTTTCACTTTAAAAATACCCTCCATTTTAAAAGGGAACCCTACTACATGACTGGCGGGAATGTAAATTGGCAAACCACTATGGAGAACAGTATGGACGGTCCTCAGAAAACTGAACATAGAACTACCGTATGATCCAGCGATCCCACTCCTGGGCATATAGCTGGACAAAATTATAATTCAAAAAGATGCATGCACCCTTATGTTCATTTCAGCACTATTCACAATAGCCAAGACATGGAAGCAACCTAAATGTCCATTGACAGATGAATGGATTAAGAAGATGTAATACATATACACAATGGAATACTACTCATCCATAAAAAGAACAAAATAATACCATCTGCAGCAACATGAATGCAACTAGAGATTCTCATACCAAGTGAAGTAAGTCAGAAATAGACAAATACCACATGATATCGCTTATATGTAAGATTTAAAATATGGCACAGGAGTTCCCATCGTGGCTCGGTGGGAACAAACCCAACTAGCATCCCTGAGGATTCAGGTTCCATCCCTGGCCCTGCTCAGGGATTGCTATGAGCTGTGATGTAGGTTGCAGACATGGCTCGGATCCTGAGTTGCTGTGACCATGGTGTAGGCTGGCAGCTGTAGCTCCCACCTGACCCCTAGCCTGGGAACTTCCATATGCCACAAGCACAGGCCTGAAAAGCAAAGCAAAGCAAACAAACAAACAAACAAACAAACGAAAAGCAAAACAAGAAAGGCAGAAATGAACCTGTCTACAAAACAGAAGCAGAACCACAGACATAGAGAGCAGACTTGTAGTTGCCAATGGGGAGAGGAGGGAGATGGATGGACTAGGAGTTTGGGGTTAGTAGAGGCAAACTATTACATTTAGAATGGATAAGCAATGAGTTCCTACTGTACAGCATAGGAAAAAATATCCAGTCTCTTGGGGTAGAGAATGAGGGAAGATAATATAAGAAAGGGAATCTATATATATGTATGACTGGGTCGTCTTGCTATACAGCAGAAATTAGCACAACATTATAAATCAACTAGACTTTAATTCAAAAAAAATAAATAAAGGGAAAAATGTCCTCTAGTTGATGTCAACCTCAGGGTGAAAAACCTTCCTTTGCAAGTTCGGTATATCTGACTGTGGTTGGCAGTCTTCCAGATGACCCCAAACAATCCCTATATCTTTGCAGTCACGCTCACTTGTAGTCTTCTTCAACAATGACTCAGAGCTGGTCCATGTGAAAAATATAGTGGAGATTATAGTTTGTGACTTGTGAGGTTAGATCATAAACGGCTTGGTGGCTTCCACTTTGGTCTCTGCCATGTTGTGAGGATACTCGTTAAGCCCTTTGGCGAGGCTCACATGGCAAGGACCTGAGGCCTCCTGCCAACAGCCCCTGTGAGTGCACCATCATGGAAGCAGACTCTCCAGCCCCAGCCCAGCTTTCAGATGACTGTAGCCTCAGGCAACATCTTGACTGCAACCAGATGAGAGATCCCAAGACAGAACCACCCAGCTAAGCTCCTCTTGAATTCCCATACCTCACAAACTGTGAGATAATAAGTGCCTATTTTTTAAGACATGAAGTTTTAGGATAATTTGTTATGCATCCATGTTAAATTAGCCTAGAACTTCACTGTGGAATGTGGGAGTACTGAGCACTTATCACCCTAACATCTTGTTGCAAATGTTACCACCTCCAGGAGGCCTTCCTTGTTCATCTCTCTACATTAGCCCCCATCCTGTCCTTTCCCTGTTTTATTTAAAAAAATACTGAGTTACTATTGGAAAGAAAAAACCCACAAACTGTGTAACTTATTTCTACATTTCTGTACAGGTTTACTGTCTCCCTTGTCTCAACTGAAGTTTCCACAAAGGAAGGAGATTACCCATCTTTTTCACTCAGGGCTTGGCACTCTGTAGGAACTCAAATGCAGGGTCTATAGTCATTGTTGATTCTATACATGAATCTAAGCTGGGGAGAAATATGTGTGTGTGTGTGTGGTCAGTGTGTTCCCCTCAAGATAGATTTGCATGTTTTTGACTTTTAAAGAAAAAAGGAACTGAGAAAAGCACCAGACACCTGAGTAGGGGCCCAAGGAGCAGAAGCTATCAAGCTCTGCCTGCTGTTTCTTGGGCTCCTGTCTTAGCTGTAGCCATGTGCACCCTGTATACTAACTCTGGGTGCAGGGACCTACCAGGTATGGCCCTGGCCAGGCCCTGGGCTGGGGGCCAGGGGTGGTCAGGACCCAGGTTATAATACCCCTACCTTGGGGCCAGAGACCAGGGTTTGCGGGATAGTGGAGGGAATGGGCTGGGCTCTCACTTGTATTTCCTCTGGAAGGGTACAGAGAAGAAGAGGATGATGATGATGATTATGAGAACACGGCACCACCCTACAAGGACCTTCCTCCCAAGCCAGGTAAGAGGACTTCTCAGAGGCCAAGTGAAAAGATGTGTAGCCTGAGCGATCGGTTGTGGTGGTAAGAAGAGTGCCCAGGGGGAATTAGCTGGGCATTGCAGACACATGGTCAGCCTGCCCATGCTAGGCACCATGATGGTGGGAGTGTCCATGTCTCCACTTTGAGGGTTTTTCAGTCTGATGGGGGAGCAGTTCTGGGCACAGTCTCAGGTGAGCAGATCTGAGAGGAGAAGGACTAAGAAAATGGGGTAATCCTAAGGTAACTGAGGTCTCTGCCTGCAGTGGTGGGAGGATTGGAGGTCAGAGGAGAGACATTGGAGGGAGACTTGAGGGATAAGTAGGAGTTTATTAAGAAGAGAAGCCCAGACGTTCCCTTGTGGCTCAGTGGGTTAAGGATCTGGCATTGTCACTGCTGTGGCTTTGGGTACATTTGTGAGCTTGGGTTTGATTCCTGGCCTGGGGACTTCTGCTTGCTGTAGATGTGACCAAAAAAAAAAAAAAAAAAAAAAAGAGAAACCTAGAAAAGAACTGGATAGAAAGGTCCTGAGACATGAAAGCCAGTTTTTCAGAAGCTGTGGGTGGACCATTTTCTCTCCAACCTCCTCTCATTCATACCCACGGCCCAGATTTGCCTTTTGACTTGGGTGACCCTTACCTGGTTGGGGACTCAACAAAACTCTGATGGGTATATATAAAAGTGGAGGGGACTTTAATCCATTCTGAGTTTATTTTTGTGTATGGAATTAGAAAATGTTCTAAAAAAAAGATAAATTGGGAGTTCCTGTTGCGGCGCAGTGGAAGAGAATCCGACTAGTATCCATGAGGATGTGTGTTCAGTCCCTGGCCTGACTTGGTGGGTGGGGGATCCGGCGTTGCTGTGGCTGTGGTGTAGGCTGGCAACTGCAGCTCCGATTCAACCCTTAGCCTGGGAACTTCCATTTGCCACAGGTGCAGCCCTAAAAAAAGAAAAAAAAAAGAGTTAATGATATTTATATTCTTTTAAAAATGTTTTTCTCCTTTATGAGAAGTATTATTTCACATTAATTTTACAATCATATGCTGAAGTTCTGAAAAAAAGATAATTTTATTATGTCTTTTCATCCAGGAACATTGAATATTTATTTTAAGCTTTTCAGATCTTGTGTCCTTAAATAAGCTGCTATAGTTTATTTTATAAGATCATTTACTTTTTATGTTAAATCTTATCTTTGATATTATTAGGTTTTGTCATTATTGTGAATAAGCTATTTTTCCACATCAGTTTTCAACTAATTTTTATGACTAGAAAAAGTTAATTATTTTATATCTTTTTTTTTTTTTGTCTTTTTGCCATTTCTTGGGCCGCTTCCCACGGCATATGGAGGTTCCCAGGCTAGGGGTCGAATTGGAGCTGTAGCCGCTGGCCTACACCAGAGCAACAGCAACGTGGGATCCAAGCCGCGTCTGCGATCTACACCACAACTCACGGCAACGCCGGATCGTTAACCCACTGAGCAAGGGCAAGGATCGAACCCGCAACCTCATGGTTCCTAGTCGGATTCGTTAACCCACCCGCAAAAAAAAAGAAAAAAAAAACCACGACAGAAACTCCTTATTTTATATCTTAATCTTATAAAACTAGCACAAGATTTTAATCTATTGGCAAATAAACGTCGTTTACTGTTACAAGAGTTTAGAAAGAACAGGTAAGTCGTTTCGTTTCTTCTAATTCTTTCTGTCTTTATGTCGTTATTCATTCTGTCGGGAGGGAGGGAGGGAGGGGAGGGCGGAGGGAGCAGGAGTAAGGGAAGGAAGGAAGGAAGGAAGGAAGGAAGGAGGAGGATGAGGGGAAGGAAGGCATTAAGGAAGGAGAAGGAAGGAAGGAAGAAAGAAGGAAATCTGTTGAGTGCCCTTCCTTCCTGGCCTCTTTATGCTTTCTTTTCTTTCTTTTATTTTTCTGTTCTTTTCTTTCTTTGCTTTTCTTTTCTTTTCCCTGTCTTTCTAGGGCTGCACCCGTGGCATATGGAGGTTCCCAGGCTAGGGGTCCATTCGGAGTTGTAGCTGCTGACCTAGCACAACTGTAGCAACGCCAGATCTGAGCTGCGTCTGCAACCTACACCACAGCTCACAGCAATGCCGGATCCTTAAACCTGCTGAGTGAGGCCAGGGATCAAACCCATATCCTCATGGATACTTTTCAAGTTCTTAACCTGCTGAGCCATAATGGGAACTCCCTCTTATTGCATTTGTAAGATCTTCCAAACTAATGTTGAATAACAGTGGCCAGAGATGGCACTTCTAAATTGTTCTGCATTTTTTTTTTGTCTTTTTGCCATTTCTTGGGCTGCTTCCCACAGCATATGGAGGTTCCCAGGCTAGGGGTCTAATTGGAGCTCCAGCCTATGCCAGAGCCATAGCAATGCAGGATCCGACCTGCATCTGCAACTTACACCACAGCTCACGGCAACGCTGGATCCTTAACCCACTGAGCAAGGGCAGGGATCGAACCCGCAACCTCATGGTTCCTAGTCGGATTCATTAACCACTGAGCCACAACAGGAACTCTTGTTCTGCATTTTTAATGGAAATAATTTAAGAAATTCAAACTTTAGAACTAAGTTTGCTTATTAAAAAAAAAAATGCGGGAATTCCCGTTGTGGCTCAGGTGTAACGAACCTGACTAGTATCCATGAGGACAGGGGGTCAATTCCTGGCCCTGTTCAATGGGTTAAGAATCTGGTGTGGCTGTGAATTGTGGCGTAGCTTGCAGAGGCGGCTCAGATCTGCTGTTGCTATGACAGTGGTGTAGGCCGGCAGCTACAGCTCTGATTAGACCCCGATCCTGGTAACTTCTATAGGCCTTGGGTGTGGCCCTAAAAAGACAATAAAAGGGGGGGAGGGGGAGTTCCCACTATGGAACAGTGGGTTTAGAATCTGACTGCAGCAACTTAGGTCACTAAGTAGGAGTGGGTTTGATCCCTGGCCTGGGAATGTGGTCATAAAAAAAGGAGGGAGGGAAGCTTTGAGGTTCCCCTCAGCCAGCTCCCACCAGGGCCTCTGAAGATTCTTGGACAGTGGCCATTTCATGTGGCTCCATATACCCCACTTAGGAATCCAGAGTGGGGTCAGCCTGGGCGGTCCCAGGCCACCAAGGGGCTCAGTATGTGTTAGGAGGTGAACCGGGCTCTGCTGTTTGACTGTCTCTAACTCCAACCTGGTTCCAATGTGATCGCCAAACCCAACTCCAAGACCCACCCCATCTCTGTCTTCCCCAAATTTAGTCCCCATCCCATCTCCAAATGCAGCCCTAGCTCTATCCCATCTCCAAGTCCAAATCCAAAGCCATCACCAAGCGCCAATACAACTATAGTCCAACCTCAACTTCTTCCCCTTTCCCAAGCCCAGCCACAACCCCATTCTTCATCCCAACCACATCCTGAATCACAGCTCCACTCCATGTCCCTCACTATCACTGACCCTTCTTCAACCCCATCCTCATCTCAGTCCAAACTCTCATCCCAATCTCAACCTTGACTGTATCCTCATACTCAAACTCACTTCCATCTTTAATTTAGGGTGATCAGCTGCCCCAGTTTGTCCAAGGATGAAAGATTTCCTGGAATTGGGGACTTCTAGTTTTAAAACCAGGAAAAGGAGTTCCCGTCGTGGCTCAGTGGTTAATGAATCCAACTAGGAACCATGAGGCTGTGGGTTCGATCCCTGGCCTTGCTCAGTGGGTTAAGGATCCAGCGTTGCTGTGAACTGCGGTGTAGGTTGCAGACGAGGCTCGGATCCTGTGTTGCTGTGGCTCTGGTGTAGGCTTGGCAGCTATAGCTCCGATTAGGCCCCTAGCCTGGGAACCTCCATTTGCAGGAGCCGGCCCAAGAAATGGCAAAAAGACAAACAAACAAAAAAACAAAAAACAACAAACAAACAAACCAGGAAAAGTCCAGGGTAATTCAGGATGATACATCACTGTAGCTTAAAACTTGTCCCCATCCTTAAGCTCAATTCCATTCTTATGCCCAAACCCATCCCTAACCCTCTATTGTAATCTTAATCCTGTTTCCATCACTATCTTTAATCTTATTCCCATCCTCAGACCAGCTCTGACTCTGAGCTTCTTTTTTCCTAGTTTCAATGGGTCCACCAAGGCCTCCAAGGGCAGGTAAGCTGGGGCTGGGGATACAGGAGACCCAAAGCTGGCTGTGTCCTGCTCTGGGCCTGAGCATCCATTTCTCTCTCTTCAGAAAATAAAATGGAGAACACTCCATTTCCCTGTAAGCTCCCAAAAAACACAGGTCAGAATCTAGGGCTGGGACCTTCCTGTTTACCAGGCTGAAGCCCTGCTCTGCATGACTGTTGCCTTTCTGACCCTTTCCAGGCCTGAATGTCACCCCTGTGACCTGCGTATCTCCTCCACTGGGTGAGCAGTGGGAATACCCATTAGGAAGCCTGAGAGGGGACAACCGGCAGTCTTTCCAATTCTGACTAGATTACAAATCAAAGGGCCTGGTGGGGAGGTTGTTGATCCTGGAAGACAAAGTGTTTCAGCAAGTTCTGAACAAACCTCTCTTGCCTTTCCCCCAGGCATTGATCTGAACCATCCTCCATCCCAAACGTCTAGAGCAAGTAAGTCCTTTACGTGTGCCCCCATCTCCCCTCTCATCATGGTCAGTGTATTCAAGACGCTAGCTCTGGAGTGAGACCCTGGGAGGGAAACATTTCCTTTCAGAAACTCTTCCTTTCTGAGTCTAGACCAGAGTCCCCAGGGACCCAAGAAGTCTACCAGGTACTCTTCAAGCCCGCCCCCCCCCCTGCCCCCCCCGCCTCCTGCTTGCATATAGGTTATGGGAAATGTTCTCTGTCCCAGATACAAGGGCCCACAGCTTGGGCTTCCAGGGAGAAGCTTGGGTAGGGGCTACAGGAGTGCAGAAGTTAACACATCTTAAATGTTAGGAGCAGAGCTGGGTCCAAGTTATCCATGACCTCCCCAAGCCCTTGATAATTGTTTGAGAAATGGAAATGATGTTTAAATCTACACCATAAGGGTGAGGATCCAATAAGATAATAGCATGTGTTCTGTAAATGCTCTGGGCTTCTTCAGGCTTCGCTATCCCTGGTGATATAGTCATGACCATAGTCCATGGCACCCCCTCCTCTTGGAGAAAAGTTCAAGGGTCCCTTCCTCACTATCTGAAGCACTAATGTCAGTCTTTCTTTCCCTATTTCCACTGTCCCCAGCGACTCCAGTGCCCTATCTCAGAGAGAAGTCTGGAGGTCCTATGTGCTACCAGGAGGGGAGACTGATGGTATACCTGTGTCTGCTGGTGGTGGTGTCACTGCTCTTAGGTTTCACTGGTCTGGCTGTGACTTTGATTAAGTGTGAGTAGGGCGAGGATGGAGGGATGCAGAGAAATTGGGGAAGGGGTATGGGAGGACTTAGGCTCAAGCTAGATACCTTTTCATAGACCAGAAGATGGTGGAAGAACTGAGGATGTTAACCTCTCAGCAGATGGCATGGAGAGCAAATGGTAAGTGCTTTCAGTCATCCCTTCAAGCCATGCGTATTGAACACCAATATGAACCTCAAACCCAATTTCAAGACCAACCCCAACTCCACCTTTGCCAGGCACTGTACTAGGTACCGAGGTGAGGGGTGGGTGTGTAGGATGGTGAACATGTCAGGCATATTCCCTGTTACTGTGAAAAGTATATATGTGTGTGTGTGTGTGTGTGTGTGTAAACCTCTACTGTCCAATATGGCAGCCATGACTCACTGTGGTTGTTGAACATTTGAAATGTGGTCATTTTGTCTTTTTTTTTTTTTTTGTCTTTTCTAGGGCCGCTCCCGTGGCATATGGAGGTTCCCAGGCTAGGGGTCTAATCGGAGCTGTAGCCACTAGCCTACGCCAGAGCCACAGCAACACAGGATCCGAGCCGCGTCTGCAACCTACACCACAGCTCACGGCAACGCCGGATCGTTAACCCACTGAGCAAGGGCAGCGACCGAACCCGCAACCTCATGGTTCCTAGTCGGATTCGTTGACCACTGTGCCAAGATGGGAACTCCTTTTTTTTTGTCTTTTTTTTTTTTGAAATGTGGTCATTTTGAATTGAGATGTGCTGCAAGTCTAAAATACATACAGATTTCATGTGCAACCGAATCACTTTGCTGTACATTTGAAATAAACAATGTTGTAAATAAATTATACTTTAATTTAAAAAGAGAAAAACAATAAAATTCACAATTCAAAGATTTGCTACAAAATAACGTAAAATATATATCAGTAACATTAATAACAATAATATTTAATATTAATTACACATTGAAATGATAATATTTTGGATACATCAAGATAAATAAAAATAACATTCAAATTAATTTTACCTTCTTTTGACTTTTAAAAGATGTGGCTACTAGAAAATTTAAAATCACCTAGGTGATTCACATCTTGTTTCTGTTGGACAGTATAGGCATAGACAGCCGTTTACCAAATTATCATCCAAACGAGGATGAAATTCCAAGTTTTGATGAATAATCCAAAGGAAGAGGAAGGCAATTCCATGAAAAAGTCTAACAATGGGTCTTGTCTTTATCTTTGGGAGGGTCATACAAAGTTTCCCTAGGAAAATGGTGCTTTGGCTGAGTGAAGGAAGAGGAGGAATTAATTAGGTAAGGAGTTGAGGGTCTCAGGCATGTGCAAAGGCCCTGTGGTAGGAGGCAGGACTCTAAGTACAAAGGAGGAGGATGGTGCAATTGGGTGACTGAGAGATGGTGGTTGCTTGGATGAGGCTTGTGGTTGTGGGGATGAAGAGAAGTAGGTGGAGTAGAAAGGTTTAGGAGGTAAAATTGACCAGAACTGGGAATAGGTGAGTAGGAATGGTGGTGAAAGAGAGAAGAGAGTCAAGGATAGTATATATATGCTCCATATCTATCTATCATCTATCTATCTATCTATCTATCTATCTAGCTAGCTAGCTAGCTAGCTAGCTAGCTAGCTAGCTACCTATCTACCTATCCAACATTTCTGTCTTTTTCAGCTGGGGACCATGTACTAATGACTGTGGAGAGTGTTGGAATTTGTATGAGAATAAGGGGAATACATACATCAGTTGTGGATGAGGCCTTCACTATGATTGCTGAAGTTCAAAAATTGCTCTATTCCACACTTCCTCACCCCACACTTCTGACCAAGCCACTCTCCCACTCAAAACCCATCAATGGCTTCTAACTGCCCAGAGTCCAATACAAAGCCTTTGGCTTTGTATTCAAAGATCCAGACACCAGACCTCATCCCCCTTTGAGCTCAAGCTCCTGTGAGGTTCCCCTTGACCACTACTGCACCAGCCTTTCCCTACCTGATTGCCTCTGAACCTTTGCTTCCTAGGTGGCCCCTGTGTACTCAGCCTCCCCCATCCCTTCACAGAATCATCATTTTCCTTTAAAACCTACCTCCTCAGGGAAGCCCACTGTCTCTACTCTTCCCCAAGCCTCAGGGATTAATCTCTCCTCTGAACCACTCTAGGACTCCTCTTAGGCACTGAGCATGTAGTTTTTGAGTTTTAGCACTACCCACTAGACATGGGTGCAGTGGGGAGCACAGCTCTTGCTTCTTTCTGGTGTGTTTGCAGTCAGTGATGGGTAGGTGGGTAGATGGGTAGGAGGATCTCTAACTCAAGGCCATCCCTGCTGACAGTGACTGCCATGGCTGGGCTAGCTGTCCTGAAGAAGGACATTGACCGTGTAAGAGCTGATACAAACCAGTCCCTGCTGGAGCTTCGGGGCTTATTAGGTGAGTGGGACTTGGGGAAATTTCTCTGTCATGGGGTGGCATGGAAGAGCTGGTACACTGTACAATCCATGGGAGTGATTCTCTGTGCAATCTATGTGAATGGTGCCCCCACTCCGGAGTTGAGCAGCGCACAGCCTGTGCAACTCTACATGGTATACCATGTACCTTATCCTGGTTCTGGGACCACTCTGACAAAATCCTATCCTGTCCCCAGACTGCACCAGGGTCACCTGCCCTGAGGGCTGGCTCCCTTTTCAGGGTAAGTGTTACTACTTCTCTCCAAACACCAAGTCATGGGATGAAGCCCGGCAGTTCTGCCAGGAGAATTACTCTCACTTGGTCATCATCAGCAACTTTGCTGAGCAGGTGAGTGCTCCCTTCCAAGCCCTTGAGAACCAGAAGGGCCAGCCGGCCTCTCTTCTAGGATTCACACATCCTTCCCTGGTCTGCATGTAGAGAAATTGGAATTGCTTTTGAGTCACGAATGCTTTTAATATCAAGGTTGGGTGGGTGAGGGGGGTGCTCTGCTTGAGTTCAAATCCTGTCTTTGGAAAAAAACTTATCCTGAGTCTCAGTTTTCTCTCTAACATGGAGATAGAGTAGTTACCTCTTAGGTGGCACTTTCTTTTCTCCAGGTTGTATTCTAAACAACTTATATGCATTAACATGATTGTAACAACAGCCTTATAAATTAGTGTGTGAATAAGGAGTGGTTATGTTATGCTGAAGAAACAGGCAGCTGGGAATTCTTTGGTGGCCTAGCAGTTAAGGATTTGGCATTGCCACTGCTGTGGCTTGGGTTCGATCCCTGGCCCGGGAACTTCCACATACCATGGGTGCAGCCAAAAAAATTCCCTAAAATAAGACTCCCTCAAATACAAGAGGAGTAAACTGAGGCACAGAATGGTTCACAGATTGTGTGAGAAAGTAGCATGATTATTTCCATTACTCTTGCTCAAGTGGGAGGAAGGTGTTGCTCTTGTTCTGCATGCCATGGGGACTGGGAAGGGTATTGAAAAACCCTAAATGTGTGTGGGACAGAGAAGAGTGTGTGTAGAAGAGCTGATGGTTAAATGAAGTTTGCTTGCAGAACTTTGTGGCCAAGGCTCATGGCTCTCCTCGGGTCTACTGGCTGGGGCTGACTGACAAAAACCTCGAAGGAACCTGGAGGTGGCTGGATGGGTCACCTGTCACCTTGAGGCAAGTATCCAGGGATCTTGGGGTCCCTCCTCCTTATAGATCCTTATGCTGTCCAAACCAGAAAGTTCTCTAGAATTGCAGGCTAAGCTGGATGGGGAAGGCACAAGAGTGCTTTTTTTCTGACAGAGCTCTGGTCCCTGTACTTTTATTTTTCCTCCATTGCAGCTTCTCAACATTTTTTTAAAAAATGAATTTTATTGGAGTTCCCATTGTGGCTCAGTGGTTAACCAACCCGACTAGTAACCATGAGGTCATGGGTTGGATCCCTGGCCTTGCTCAGTGGGTTAAGGATCCTGCGTTGCTGTGAGTTGTGGTGTAGGTCACAGATGCGGTTTGGATTCCACATTGCCGTGGCTGTGGTGTAGGCCGGTGGCTACAGCTCTGATTAGACCTCTAGCCTGGGAACCTCCATATGCCATGGGTGCAGCTCTAGAAAAGACAAAAAAAAAAAGAATTTTATTATATTTATAGTTGTACAACCATCATCACAACCTAGTTTTAGAACAGTTCCATCTGAAACCCCTAGTACACTCCCTTCCCTCCCCCCACCTGTCTCCTTTGGTAACCAAAAGTTTTTCAGTCTGTGAGTCTGTTTCTGTTCTGCAAATAAGTTCATTTATATCCTTTTTTAAGATTCCACATCTAAGTCTCTCACCGTCTAACTTTGCTTAGTATGATAATGCCTAGGTTCATCCATGTTGCTGCAAATGGCATTATTTCATTCTTTTTATGGCTGAGTAGTATTCCATTGTATATATGTAAAACATCTTCTTTATACATTCCTCTGTCAGTGAACGTTTAAGCTGCTTCCAGGTCTTGGCTATTGTATAATAGGGCTATTGTATATAGTGCTGCAATGAACATTGGGGTACATACATCCTTTTGAGTCATGGTTTTCTCTGGATAGATGCCCAGGAGTGGGATTGCTGGATCTTATGGTAGTTCTATTTTTAGTCTTTTTGAGAAATGTCCATACTGTTTTCTACAGTGGTTGCACCAATTTACATTCCTGCTAACAGTGTGAGAGGGTTCCCTTTTCTCCACAGCTTGTCCAGCATTTATTATTTGTAGAGTTTTTTTTTTTTTTGTCTTTTGTCTTTTCTGGGCCGCACCCATGGCATGTGGAAGTTTCCAGGCTAGGGGTCCATTCGGAGCTACAGCTGCTGGCCCATGCCAGAGCCATATCAACGCCAGATCTGAGCTTCGTCTTCGACCTACACCAGAGCTCATGGTAATGCTGGGTCTTTTTTTTTTTTATTTTTTATTTCTTATTTTTTTTTCCCACTGTACAGCAAGGGGGTCAGGTTATCCTTACATGTATACATTACAATTACATTTTTCCCCCACCCTTTCTTCTGCTGCAACATGAGTATCTAGACAAAGTTCTCAATGCTATTCAGCAGGATCTCCTTGTAAATCTATTCTAAGTTGTGTCTGATAAGCCCAAGCTCCCGATCCCTCCCACTCCCTCCCCCTCCCCCTCCCATCAGGCAGCCACAAGTCTCTTCTCCAAGTCCATGATTTTCTTTTCTGAGGAGATGTTCATTTGTGCTGGATATTAGATTCCAGTTATGAGTGATATCATATGGTATTTGTCCTTGTCTTTCTGGCTCATTTCACTCAGTATGAGATTCTCTAGCTCCATCCATGTTGCTGCAAATGGCATTATGTCATTCTTTTTTATGGCTGAGTAGTATTCTGTTGTGTATATATACCGCATCTTCTGAATCCAATCCTCTGTCGATGGACATTTGGGTTGTTTCCATGTCTTGGCTATTGTGAATAGTGCTGCAATGAACATGCGGGTGCACGTGTCTCTTTTAAGTAGAGTTTTGTCCGGATAGATGCCCAACGCTGGGTCTTTAACCCCACTGAGTGAGGCCAGGGATTGAACCCCCAACCTCATCGTTCCTGGTTGGATTCATTTCCTCTGTGCCATGAAGGGAATTCCCTATTGTTTGTAGACTTTTTGATGATGGCTATTCTGGCTGGTATAAGGTGGTACCTCATTTTAGTTTTGAATTGCATTTCTCTAAAAATTAGTGATGTTGAGCATCTTTTCATGTGTTTTTCATCCATCTGTATGTCTTTGTAGAAATGTGTGTTTAGATCTTCTGCCCATTTTTTGATAGTTTGTTTTTTGATATTGAGCTGAAGAAGGTGTTTATATATTTTGGAGATTAACCTTTTGTTAATCACCTCATTTGCAAATATTATCACCCATTCTGTGGGTTGTCTCTTCATTTTGTTTACATCTCAACCTTTTAGCACAACTGTTCAAATGTATCAAGTCCTCAGGCCAATAGTTGGGGGGAAGAGAAAACAAAAGGAGGAATGCCTACAGGGTGAGAGGAAGATTTTGATTTGCCAAAAGTGTGAGCAGATCTCATTTTTTGGGCACTCTTGATACTTACCCATTTATTTAATCTTCAATCCTATAAGGAAAGTACTATTATTATCTCAATTTTATTTATTTATTGTCTTTTTAGGGCCACCCCTGTGGCACATGGAGGTCCCCAGGCTAGGAGTCGAATCAGAGCTGCAGCTGCTGGCCTATACCACAGCCACAGCAACATGGGATCTGAGCCAAGTCTGTGACCTACACCACAGCTCATGGTAATGCTGGATCCTTAACCGACTGAGACCAGGGATCAAACCTGCATCCTTGTGAATAATAGATTTGTTTCTGCTGAGCCATGATGGGAACTCTGTCTTTTTGTCTTTTTAGGGCTGCACCCGTGGTATACGGAAGTTCCCAGGCAAGGGGTTGAATTGGAGCTGTAGCTGCTGGCCTACATCACAGCAACACCAGATCTGAGTTGCGTCTGTGACCTACACCACCGTTCATGGCAATGCTGGATCCTTAACCCACTGAGCAAAGGCAGGGGATCGAACCTGAATCCTCATGGATACTAGTCAGTTTAACCACCGAGCCGCGATGGGAACCACTATTTATTTATTTATTTATACGGCCACACCTGGGACATATGGACATTCTCAGGCCAGGTGCAGCTCTGACCTACACCTCAGCTGTGGCCAATGCTGGATACTTAACCCAGGGATCAAACTTGTGCATCTGCAGGGACCTGCGCCACTGCAGTCAGATTCTTAACCCACTGGGCCACAATTGGAACTCCTACTCAGTTTTAGAGATGAGGATCAATTAAAATAAAGGGGGAAAGGAAGAGTGGAGGGAGGGGTTAATTAAGAGTTTGGGATTAGCAGATACAAACTACTACATATAAAATAAGTAAACATGGAGTTCCCTAGTGGCCCAGCAGTTAAGGATTTGTCTTTTTGTCACTGCTGTGGCTTGGGTTTGATCCTAGGCCTGGGAACTTCTGCATGCCAAAAAAAAAAAAGTATGGCCAAAACAAAACAAAACAAAACAAAAGAAAACAAAACAAAAAACCAGCCATAAACAGCAAGGTCCTATATAGCACAGGGAGCTATATTGCAATAAACTATAATGGAAAAGAATGAAAAAGTATATATGTATGGTATAGATATAAATATAACCAAATCATTTTGCTACACACAAGAAACTAACACAACATTGTAAATCCGCTATAATAAAGATGAGGAAAGTGAGGCACAGAGAGGTTAAGCAACCTTCCCAAGATCAGATAGCTAGCAGGTGGCAGTGCCACCCAACCTGGCTTCAAAGCCTATACTCTTAATCATTATGCTTTACTTTCTCAGGAAGTGTACGTGTTTGTATTTATATTTATATTTTATTTTTTTAGGGCCACACCTGCAGTATATGGAAGTTCCTTGGATAGGGGCTGAATTAGAGCTGTAGCCACCAGCCTATACCACAGTCACAGCAACACCAGATCTGAGCCATGTCTGCAACCTACACCACAGCTCATGGCAAAGCCGGATCTTTAACCCACTGAGTGAGGCCAGGGATTGAACCAAATCCTCATGGATCCTAGATGGGTTCATTACTGTTGAGCCGTGATGTGAACCCCTTTTATTTGTATTTTAAATAATTATTAACAAATCTTCCCCCATATAGGTTATACCAATTTATTCTCTCACCAGCTTGACTATACTTTTTTTGCCCACACATTCATCAACCTTTTGGAATTTTGTTAGTTTAATTGTAGGTGAAAAATGGAATCCCAGTGTAGTATTAATTTGCATTTCTCTTATGCCTGAGGTTGGGTATCTTTTCATATAGCAGTACATATTAACTTTGTGAATATCTATTCATACATATTGAATATTTTTTATATTGGAATTTCAGTCTTTTTCTTATTGATTTATAGGAGCTCTTTATATACTAGAGATATTAGTGTTTTGTCTGGGAATTTTTTTTTTCACTTTTGGCTGCCCCATGGCATATGGAACTCCCAGGCCAGGGATCAGATCTGAGCTGGAGTCGCAGCCTAAGCCTCAGCTGTGGCAACACCAGCTCCTTAACCCACTATGCTGGACTGGGGATCAAACTTGCATCCCAGTGCTCCCGAGATGCCACTGATCCCACTGCTGCACAGTGGGAGCTCCTGGGGATTTTATTTTTTATTAAAGATTCCTGGAAGGAGGCACAAGTCTGTTAATAGAGATGGCATGGCATGGCGTGGCACTGCAGGTGCTCAGCTCAGACCCTTTCATGGGGCTGGTGCAGATTCTGCCCAGCAGGGGGCATTGGCTGCTAAAGGATCACAGTTATGCTTTCTCCAGAGAGTTGACCTCAGCTGAATGGAAGCCTGTTCATCTAGGAAGTTACCCCACTCCCACTGGGTCACCCCATAGACAGTGACAGGTTAAGAGAAACCTGGATCCCTTGTATCTACCTGGAATAACTCTGTGGTGCTCTTCACATTCCAGATCTCTCTGGGGATCAGGCTGAGACTAGACCAGGCTGAACCCACATCCTTGCTTAATTCCATCCCCTGCCCCATCCTGTTTCTTTCACTCCCTCTCTCCTGAGAACAGCTCTGAATAAATTCCATGCACTTGAATTGCCGAATCAGTCTCTGCTTTAAGGGAACATGACCGAAGAGGTTACAATACCTGGAAGGTTGGGAGGAATGTGGTGTAACAAAAGTGTTCTTTGAGGAGTTCCCGTTGTGGCTCAGTGGAAAACAAATCTGACTAGCATCCATGAAGATGCAGGTTTGATCCCTGGCCTCGCTCAGTGGGTTTAAGGATCTGGCGTTGCTGTGAGCTGTGGCGTAGGTTGCAGACGTGGCTGGGATCCTGAGTGGCTGTGGCTGTGGCATAGGCCAGTGGCTACAACTCTGATTCGACCCCTAGCCTGGGAACCTCCATATGCTGTGGGTGTGACCCTAAAAAAAAAAAAGATGAAAAAAAAAGTGTTTTTTGAAAGAGGAGCCGGAAACAGATTCAGGAGCCAGGAGACCTTCTGGTGAACAGGGAAGTGGGGCTGAGTTAGAACAGACAGGGTGAAGGGGATAATGCAGCACCTTCAGGTAATTCCGAAAGGCTGAATAAAAGATTCAGATGGAAGAAAGAGCCCTGATTCATGAAAGCCTTACTTTTTATTTTTTCTGATAGTCTTTTAAGAAATTAACAAACTTTATTATTTTTTCTTTTTTCTTTCATCATAATTTTAAATATATGATTATTTTTTGAAGTATAGTTGATGTACAGTATTATATAAGTCACAGGTGTACAATATAGTGATTCACATTTATTAAAGTTTATACTCCATTTAAAGTTTTGTAAAATATTAGCTATATTCCCTGTGCTGTTCAACATGTCCTTGTAGCTTATTTTTTACATAATAGTTTGTATCTCTTAGTCCACTACCCCTATATTGTCCCTCTTCCTATCCCTTTCCCCACTGGTACCATGAGTTTTGTTCTCTGTATCTGCAAATCTGCTTCTCTTTTGTTGTATTCTCTAGTTCATTGTATTTTTTAGATTCCACGTACAAATGATATCATACTGTACTTGTCTTTTTCTGTCTGACTTATTACATTTAGAATAATGCCTTCTGAGTCCATTCACGTTGTTGCAAATGGCAAAAATCTCATTCTTTTTTGTGGCTGAGTAAGAGTATATTTTTTAGAGTACTTTTAGATTTACAGAGAAATTGAGCAGAAGGGTCAGAGAGATATTTCCCATATTCCTCCTCTCCCTGCACACATTTTTCTATTATTAACATCTTGCATGTGTGTAGTGCATATGTTACAACCTGTGAAATAATACATGATTATGATCTAAAGTCCATAGTTAACATTAGGGTTTGCTTTTTTTTTCATTTTTGGTTATGGAGCTTGCTCAGGGCTCATCCTTTTTTTTTTTTTTTTTTTTTTTTTTAAGTAGTGTTGATAGGGTCTGCTCTTTGTGTTGTATGTTCTGTGCATTTTGACAACCACATGATGTCATGTGTCCACCATTATGGTATCATGTAGAATGGTAGTTTCACTGCTCTACCTGCTTATCCCTCCCCACCCACTTTTTCCTCTATCCAGCTTCTGGGACCCAGAGGAACCCAACAACCTTCATGAGGAGGACTGTGGCAGCATGAACAGAGGTGGGACCTGGAATGACCTCTCTTGCGACAAAACTACATATTGGATTTGTGAACGGAAGTGTTCCTGTTGAACCTCAGAGCTGAGCTTGGGTGGAGGTCCATACCTGGTGCCCCTCAGCTCTTTGACATGAGAACTTCCTGACATTCTGAGAACTGACATGGACTACCCAAGATGGAACCAGCAGCCTGGATGTAGCAAGTTCCTAGGGAGCAAGTCAGATCGTTTCTAGGTCAAGGACTTGGGGGCTTGTTCCGTTGCGTGGTGTCTTAGTCTGTTCGGGATGCTGTAACAGAATACCATAGACTGGATGGCTTATAAAGAATAGGAACTTATTTCTTAAAGTTGGGTAAGCCCAAGATCCAGGCTCAGGGAGATTCAGTGTTTAGTGATGATCCACTTGGTTCACAGATGCTGTCTTCTCACTGGGTTCTCATATCCTGGAAGGGGCTTGGGCTCTCTGGGGTCCCTTTTATAAAGACACTAATCTCATTCATGAAGGCTCCACCCCTGTGACCTAATAACCCCCAAAGACCCCACATCCTCATAACATCACACTAGGGGTTGAGATTTAACATACGAATTTTTGGGTGGGTGACAACACAATTCAGTCCATAGCAGATGGTGAGCTAGAAGGATACCAGGTTTTAGTGATGGTTTCCCATTTTGGGGCCTAGAGGAAAAGGCCCTGATTAAGATTCTTATGAAATGATACTGGCCCTGGGAGCTCCAGGTCTAATACTGATTGAAATGGAGCTGAAAATACTCTGGCTTCTCTGGACTACCATGAGTTGGGGCTGGGATTCCTTATGGCCTGTATGATGTGGACTAGCTTCTTGGAAGCAGGTGGGGCAAACTTTTTCTTGACATGCACTTCCTCAGTGTCCCAGATTTGGTTTGCCCAAGCTAGGCTGTAGAATCAATTTCTGCAAATATTTGACCCTTGGAACTTCCAGGCAGCCTGACCAGGTGAAAGGCAAAACTCCCCATGCATTGTGCCCAGGCCAGGCCACGACTTGGTTAGATCCTCAGGACAGCAGTGGAGATATCTACCAACATGTGCCTTTAGGCTGTCTGTTGGTCTGTAAAACTCTTTAATGAAGTAATTCACTTTTCCTAGGAGTGGATCTTCTTGGCCTATTAGCTCTTGCAATGTTAGACTATCTCAAAATGCCAGTTCATTTTGTGGTCCTTGCCCACTGTGTTCGTTTGCCGGAGCTGCCATTAATAAAGTGCCACAGGCTGGCTTAAACAACAGAAATGCATTGTCTCACAGTTGCGGAGGCTGGATGTCTTAGATCAAGACGTTGGCATAGTTGGTCTCTGGTGGTCCCTTTCTCCTCGTCTTGAAGGTTGTTGTCTTCTGTGTCTTCACCTGGTCTTCACTTTGTAAGCACCTGCACCATAATCTCTTCTTTTCCTCCTTCTTTTTCTTCTTCTTTTTTGGAATTCCCAGGCCAGGGATCAGATCCGAGCCACAGTTGTAACCTATGCTGCAGCTGTGGCAGCACTGGATCCTTAACCCACTGTGCTAGGTGGGGGGTCCAACCTGCATCCCAGTGATGCAGGGATGTCTCTGATCTCATTGCATCACAGTGGGAACTCCTTATAATCTCTTCTTTTAAGGACACCAGTCATATTAGATTAGAGGGCACCCCGATGACTTCATTTAATTACATCTTTGAAGACTTTATCTCCAAAATTTTCACATTTGAGGTGCTAGAAGTTAGGTCTTCAACATGTGGTTGGGGGGGGCACAAGTCAGCCTGTAACACCCACTAAATGCCAGAGGTGATCCTCTCAAGTCATTGTGCCAATCAGAAATACCCCCCCAGAGGGCTGGTGCTATCCCCAGCTGAGAAGAACTCAACATAGCAATCCAGGGATGGGTACAAACCAGTGAGTTCATTGGTCAACTAATGCCTTTGATGGGGTTCCCTGGCGGCTTAGTGGATATGGATCCAGTGTTGTCACTGCTTGGCTTGGGTTGCTGCTGTGATATGGGTTTGATCCTCGGTAACTTCTGCATGCTGTAGGTGCAGCCAAAAAACACCCCTCCCTGGAATTCCTGTCATGACTCAGTGGTTAATGAATTTGACTAGCATACATGAGTACACAGGTTCAATCCCTGGCCTTGCTCAGTGGGTTAAGGATCTGGTGTTGCCATGAGCTGTGGTGTAGGTTGCAGACATGGCTTGGATCCTGTTGCTATAGTTGTGGTGTAGGCTGGCAGCTACATCTCTGATTTGACCCCTAGCCTGGGCACCTCCATATGTCGCAGGTGTGGCCCTCAAAAAGCAAAAACAGGAGTTCCTGTTATGGCTCAGTGGTTAACGAATCCGACTAGGAACCATGAGGTTGCAGGTTCGATCCCTGGCCTTGCTCAGTGGGTTAAGGATCCGGTGTTGCTGTGAGCTGTGGTGTAGGTTGCAGATGCGGCTTGGATCCCGTGTTGCTGTGGCTCTGGTGTAGGTCAGTGGCTGCAGTTCCAATTAGACCCCTAAACTGGGAATCTCCATATGCCGTGGGAGCAGCCCTAGAAACAGCAAAAAAAAAAAAAGACCAAAAAACAAAACAAAACAAAAACAAAACACCCCTCCCAAACCCAAGGGCCCTTGACTAATAGGATTATTCCTATTTGGACTGAGAACAGGTGATTAATGCAAGGAGCCTCTGAGCAAGGGATGCAGTGGGAGAGGGGGATTGAAATTCACTCCACTTCTTGTCCCCTCTGTACTTGTCTCTTCCCATTTCCACACCTGCCCTGAACTCATCAGTATCAAAACTAATCTTCCATACATTACATAGACTGCAGAGTGGCGCAGGGGATCCTGTTCTAAGCCCTCCACCCAGGGGACCATTGGCCCAAGAAACTGTTCATATAGGGTCAGGGGAAGTTCCCCCATATCAGAAGAGGAAATTTCAGTTTCCCTCAGTATGCATGTTGAGAAATGGGGAAGCAGGGGGCTGTGGTTACAATTCTGAGTCATTCTGAGCCAGGGTGAGGGGGTGGTCTACAGTGGAGCTGGTCCTAACCTACCTCCTTTCCACACCTCTCACACTTGTCTGATTTCAGGTAGAGAGGAAAACATGAAGGAGGTCCTCTTTACCGGTTTGGGTTCAGGAACCAAAAGTTGGGCATTCTTGGTGGTTTAAAAAAAAAAGCCATGGTTTATCAAGCATACATCATGCACTAGATAGATGCATTAGCTCTCATTTAATCTTCACAATGATTCTGTGAGGTTGAAACAATGACTAACCTCATTTTATAGCTGGCAAAACTGAGGCCCAGAGGGGTTGCATAGCTTCTTCATTGTCATTTAGTGGATAAGTGGTAGAGATGTGTTTGGACTGACTCTGTGCCTCCAATGGTCGATTTCTCTCTGTAGCACCTGCTGCCTTTCAAGAGACAGTCTCTAGGAGTTCCCGTTGTGGCTCAGCGGTTAATGAACCCAACTAGTATCCATGAGGACGTGGGTTTAGTCCCTGGCCTTGCTCAATGGGTTAAGGATCCAGTGTTGCCGTGAGCTGTAGTGTAGGTCGCAGACTCTGCTCAGATCCCACGTTGCTGTGGCTGTGGCTTGGCTGGCAGCTACAGCTCTGATTGGACCCCTAGCCTTGGAACCTCCATCGGCCATGGGTGTGACCCCTAAAGAGACAAAAAGACAAAAAAAAATAGACTGTCTATAAACCTGAATTATACCTGGAAATTCCAACCTTGTAACTCTTGCCTTGGCTGGCAGTTATATGAAAGGAACAACATGATGTGGTAGAGCAGACAACCTGGGCTGAGATAGGAAACCAGGAGCTGGTTCTGGATCTGTCGATAATAATCTGTGTGGCTCTCCTGGCTATCACAGTAATGCAGGTAAGTGATGCTGGGGACCAGGGAGCTAATTGTGAAGGCAGGCAGAATCCTGAATCTATTTTGAAGATATGGGATTTGCTGATGAATGGAATGTTGGGTGTGAGAGAAAGAGGAGACTAAAGAATCATTCCAAGGTTTCAGCTTAAATAATAAGAAAGCAGGAGTTATTATTATTAGAGATGGGGAAGAAGAAATGCTTATGCAAACCATAAACATTTAGATGGTTCATGAACTTTGCCAAATTCTTAGAACGTCTCTTGGGTCAAGGATGGAATATTGTGTGTATCAGCTGTGATCGTGCCCTGCTTCTCTCCTTGATCCTCACATTTTCAGTGATTTCTGATCATTAGCAGCTGCCACTGGAGTCCACTTTATTTGGCAGAGGGCAGGTGAGAAGAGCTAAATGCTTCCTAAAACAGCCCTCAACTAAAGCCTGAACTTGGTGTACACATGCCCCAGCTCTTTTACCCTTCAGGTGAGATGAATCTGCAATGCGTGTTCTATGGCTTGCCCAGAAGTCCCTTTTGGGATCAAGCTCCCATTGCCTTCTTGTTTGCATTTTTTTTTTCTTTTTAGGGCTGCACTCACGGCATTTGGAAGTTCCCAGTCTAGGATTTGAATGCAGCTGCAGGTGCTGGCCTACACCACAGCCACAGCAACTCGGGATCTGAGCTGCACCTTCAACCTACCCCACAGCTCATGGCAGCACTGGATCCTTAACCAACCGAACAAGTCCAGGGATGGAACCTGTGTTCTCTACTGCTGAGCCTCCTCCCTTGTTAGCACATTTTGAACACATCTTGTACAGGCTGCCCTTCTCCCCCTGATTCACTTCTTTGTATCCCAGTTGATGTTCTCTGGGATCAGCTCCAAAATAAACTACTTTTACTCAAATAGTGTCTCAGAATTTATTCTTGGGGGAGCCCAAACTAAGACTTTATGGGACAGGAAAAAGATGAGGTTGCAACATGATTCTGGTTAGGGTTAGGGGTTAGGGTTCGATCCCTAACCCCTAACCCTAACCCGACCCCTGGGACTGAGGGGTTTCTGGGATGGAAGACTTTTAGTGCCAAAGCTGGGAACTGGGATGAGTCGACCACCGTTATAGATGGATAGTGTGATGTTAGGGAAGCAACGAGAAGAGATGCTTCAAGAAAGAAAGGGGAGGAATTCCTATTGTGGCGCACTGGAAATGAATTTGACTAGGAACCATGAGGTTGCAGGTTCAATCCCTGGCCTCGCTCAGTGGGTTAAGGATCTGGTGTTGCTGTGAGCTGTGGTGTAGGTTGCAGACATATCTTGGATCTTGCATTGCTGTGGCTGTGGTGTAGGCCAGCAGTTGTAGCTCTGATTTGACCTCTGGCCTGGGAATCTCCATATGCCTCAGGTGAGGCCCTAAAAAGCACACACACACACACACACACACACACACACACACACACACACACGGAGTGGGATAATGAATACATAGATAAAATCATCGTATTGTACATCTTAACCATGTACAATTTTTATTTGTTAATTATATCTCAATAAAGTTGGAAAAAACTTAAAAATACTTGTTTATAAAAAAGAAGAAGGGAGGACCTACAGAGTGAAATGTGACCCAAAGCTCAAGTTAGAAAAGGATGAGAAGCAACCAGTGGACTTAGCACTGAGGAAGCATTTGGGACACTGAGTCATTCTTGGGTGTGTTGCCGGCAGAGGGCTGAGCAGTGAGGGGTGGGAGGAAGTGGGGACAGCAGAGTGTAAACAAGTTTTCTAGAATTTTGGCTGTGAAAAGAGACAGAGTGGTTCTTGCAGCAGGGAAGATTTTTTTGAGTAGAAGAGACTTGAATGTGATTCCTTCCTACTCTTCCAACCCCACCCTAATTATTCCCATAGTAGATCTCCTGGGTCTTCCAGATTCAATTTTTTCCTTTGTGATTTTCATCTTTTGGCATTTTTTTTGCCTTTTTTTTGCCATTTCTTGGGCCACTCCCATGGCATATGGAGGTTCCCAGGCTAGGGGTCGAATCGGAGCTATAGCCCCTGGTCTACGCCAGAGCCACAGCAACACCAGATCCAAGCCACGTCTGCAACCCACACCACAGCTCATGGCAATGCCGGATCCTTAACCCACTGAGCAAGGCCAGGGATCGAACCTGCAACCTCATGGTTCCTAGTTGGATTTGTTAACCACTGCACCACCACGGGAATTCCCTGCTCTGTTTTTTGAGATATTTTTCCACATGCTGTTTTAACCCACTAATTTGGCTCTCGACAGTGATCATCCTCTTCTTGAATTCATCCAGTAACATTCATCTTTTTATTTATTCATTTTAAAAATTTGGTTCCATAGAGCATTTTGGTGCTGTCCTTGAATATCATTGAATTCTTTTCATTCTTCTTTTTTTTTTCTTTTTCTTTTTTCCTTTCACAGCTGTATGTATGGCACATGGAAGTTCCTAGGCTAGGGGTCAAATTGGAGCTGCAACTGTGGCCTATGCCACAGCTACAGCAATGTGGGATCTGAGCTGCATCTGTTACCTACGCCACAACTTGCGGGAATGCTGGATGCTTAACCCACTGAGCAAGGCCAGGGATTGAACCCACATCTTCACAGGGTTACGTCGAGTTCTTAACCTGCTGAGCCACAATGGAAACTCCATCTGGAGTTCCCGTCGTGGCGCAGTGGTTAACGAATCCGACTAGGAACCATGAGGTTTCGGGTTCGGTCCCTGCCCTTGCTCAGTGGGTTAAGGATCCGGCGTTGCTGTGAGCTGTGGTGTAGGTTGCAGACGCGGCTCGGATCCTGCGTTGCTGTGGCTCTGGTGTAGACCGGTGGCTACAGCTCCGATTGGACCCCTAGCCTGGGAACCTCCATGTGCCGCGGGAGCGGCCCAAAGAAATAGCAAAAAGACAAAAAAAAAAAAAAAGAAAAAGAAAAAGAAACTCCATCTTTTTATTATTCTTGTTTAAATTTGTCTCTCTACTCAAGGAGTTCAATTTTCCTGGGCGACAATTATGTCGGACTATCATTTTTTTCAGCTTGCGCCATGGATTATTATTTTTCTCTGGGGGTTGGGGGTTGAGAACTCTAAGCAGTGACACTTTCCCAAGTGATGGAAGGAAATGGATTCTTTTTTTTTTTTTTATAGATTTTATTTTATTTTTTATTTTTTGTCTTTTTGCCATTTCTTGGGCCGCTACCGCGGCATATGGAGGTTCCCAGGCCAGGGGTCCAATCGGAGCCATAGGCACCAGCCTATGCCAGAGCCACAGCAACGCGGGATCCGAGCTGCGTCTGCAACCTACACCACAGCTCACGGCAACGCCGGATTGTTAACCCACTGAGCAAGGGCAGGGACCGAACCGGCAACCTCATGGTTCCTAGTCGGATTCGTTAACCACTGCGCCACGATGGGAACTCCAGGAAATGGATTCTTGTTTTTCGTCTTTTTTTTCTAGGGCCGCACCTATGGCACGTGGATGTTCCCAGGCTAGGGGTCTAATCGGAGCTGTAGCCACTAGCCTACGCCACAGCCACAGAACGCGGGATCTGAGCTGCGTCTGCAACCTACACCACAGCTCATGCAATGCCGGATCCTTAACCTACTGAGCAAGGCCAGAGATCGAACCTGCAACCTCATGGTTCCTGGTCAGAACCACTGAGCCACGCAGGGAACTCCGGAATGGATTCTTTACCCCAGAAGGTACATGTGTGCACTGGGTGTGAAGAAATGGTGATTCCTTGCTCCCCAATCTCTTTGCTTTACTCCAGATTCAGAAGTAGCACTCCTCTTGGAGTTCTTGTGGGCCAGAGGGATCAGACACACACACACCTGGCAGTAATGCTGACCTTATCCCAAGAGGTCCATGGACCCCAGTGGGTCAGACTTGTCCTAGGATAAACTGTGTCTGATTTTCACCAGACTGCTCTTCAGCTTATTTTGGAACTTTCCACCTGGTGCATGGGGGAGACATTGCAACCCCAGATTTCCCTTTGGGGATTCCCCCAGAGATAATATTCTCATGCCCATCCAGCTGCCATTAGTCCCAGGAGACTTTTGGTTCAAAGAGGTAGATATATTAGGGTAGGGAGTGGAGGGGAACTGAGACTGTGCAGGTGGCTATTTTCCTAGAATCTGCCATCTGTCTTTATCATGGGGGCCAGCAAACTATAGCCTGGGGTATGTGTGTCAAATCCTGCCTGCAGCCTGTTTTTGTATGGCCAGCAAGGAGCTAGGAATGTTTTTGCATTTCTAAAGTGATATATACATATATCCCTTTACAATATATCACATGCATCTATTACGTCTGAATAGAGTGAGGTTATCTCTCTATCTATCTATCTATCTATCTATCTATCTATCTATCTATCTATCTATCTATCTATCTCTATATAAGGTCTGAAAGTCTAAAATATTTATTATCTGGACCTTTACAGAAAAAGTTTGCTCATCCATCTTTAGCATATAAATACCACTGAGGAAGGCCCAGCAGAGAGGACGTGAGATAGGTGGAAGACTCAGGAGAGAGAGGAGATTATCAATAGAGAAAAGATCCCAAAGAAGCAGGAGGGAACAAGATTGAAATCACATACAGGGAGGTTAGTTTTTCAACAAGAAAAAGGACCCCTCTGCTGCTGTGGAAGAATGGAGGAGGAGACGATGGGCGTCAATGGGAGAAGGAATCAAAGATAGGTGTGGATGTGGGTAGATTTGTAAGGGATGTCAGAAGGTTAAGGGAGCTCCCATCAGCTGGTGCTTATTTTCTCTGTGAAGTAGGCGACAAGGTCTTCTACCTTATATGCAGAAAGGGGATGCAGAAAGAACAAAGAACTGAAAAACTGGAACTCTACACGTGGGGAAGTCAACAAGTGATAGGAAGAATGAGTTTCAGGTAGCCTGGAAGATCTTGTTTATATAAGAAAGCATACATTTGTAATGGCTCCTTGCTGAGTGATTCTGGGATCTCACTGCCCTGATGGAGAGTGGAGAAGAGACATGGTTGGTTCATAAAAAAGGATGGTTTAGGTTGCAAGTCATTTAACAAAAGGGATTTATTTGTCTTGCCTATGAAAAAAATTCAAGGACTATTTCAGCAACCCAACAGTGTCACAAAAGCCCAAGTTATTTTTTTCTTTTTAGTCTTCCATCCTTAGTATGTCCATAATATGTTCTCTCCAAGTATTGTATTATTATATGATAGCAGCTACAACTAGAAAGTAATAGGCAAGCTCTCCTTGAATTTGCCTTTATTTTATTTTATTTTTTGACTGTGTCTGTGGCATGCAGAAGTTCTGGGGCCAGGGATTGAACCCATGCCACAGCAATGGAAATGCCAGATCCTTAATCTGCTGCTACCAAGGTATTTCAAATTTGTCTTTATTTTTCTCAAGGAGAAAAATTATGTTCAAGTAGGTGTCTCCAGACATTGCTAAATGTTCCTAATGGTGGGGAGAAATGACCTCCAGTTGAGAATCACTGGGCTTAAACCAATCTCAACTGATATCCTAAGCCCAGGCATATGGCTGTTCCAAATATGAAAACAATAAAATTTTGTTAATTAGGACTATGTGGTGGTGGTAGTGCTGGCTGTGAGGAGACAGTCCACAGTGGCTTCCATGATTGGATCAGTCCCAGATTTAGGTTTTCCCAGGTAGGTATGGAATTAGAAGGAGGAAGCAAAGGTGTTGCAAGTGTGAGAGAGAATCATTTGATATGGTTGATCACAAGATTTTGTCTGGATAAGAAAAGAGATAAAGCTGATGGTTTGGAAGAAGCTGAAGGTTTGAGGGACTAGATGAGTTTAAGGATTAAGTTTAGGATGAGAGAGAGTAAGAACTTGAAAAAAGGCCTTGAAAGAGGCTTCCTCATTTACAAGAAGTCCAAGGAGTATTTGCAATGGTCATGATTGGGTATTCAGAAACAAGCATTTATAAATCATTTATGATTAAATAAATCATAATGAAGAGAAATCCAATTGAACACACACTTATTGAGAGCCCATCATGAAGAATAAACACTTCAGGAAGTAAAGGTTAAACATGTCCTCTCCAGGGATGACATGTGTAATGGTTCTCCTTGTTCCCACTTTCATTCTTCATCATGCCAACCAGATCCACAGGCATGAATTTCCATGTGGAGTTTAATGTTTTGGCTTTTAATATTTTTGCCTTTGCTTGTTCTGGAAAACAAAAGATGTGTAGATTAAAGGTAAATATAAGGATAAAACAAACAAACAAGCAAACAAAAAACAAAACAGAGAGTTACAGCAGGAACAGGTTAAAGTTGGAAAGCTCTATTCATCAGGCAAGGATGGCATAATATCCTAGCATTTTGGAATTCTAGGACAGGTAGTGGGAAGATTTCTCAAACATCCAGGATGAAGAAGTATTTTTTCTGCAAAAAACTTTGGATATAGGATCCCACCATATAATTTCAGTTCTCTGTATTGTTTTTGGCCATGAAGAAAGGCTAGACTCTAAGCTCCTTCCAGGTAGGGACTGTGTTGGTATTGCTGCTTTTGTATGTCCATTGCCTATAATAGTGTCTGGCACATTTTAGAACTCAACAAATATTCTCTTTGCCCCCTACAAGTTACAGTTTAGTTTAAAGTCCTCAAGCTCCACAGAGGAACAAATAATCTCTTGCAGTAGTCCATGAGAATAGGAATTATTGGCTTAGTTATAAAAGTCGTTATATGAAGCCATGCTTTTTCCCCTGGTATTTATGGTTCATTCCCAGGATTTCCTGTCCAGTCAAGCATGACTTTTCCCATAAACATTATTCCCTTGTTACACAATTTACCTTCCAACATCATCAAGTTTCTGGGGAACAGAGCTAGAAGGTTAACCCAAGATCAAATTTGTCTGTGGAGGACAAAGTGTTTTGTTAGCTTTTTACTCGCAGTCTGTGCTTAGAAAAATAAAAGCTTAAGAAATTCTAACTAAAGCAAATGTATTTCATAAATGCAGCTACATATAAAAGATAAAATAAATACAAAATATATGAATATATGATTTATCTCCTCTTTTAAAGACATACCCATCTTATTCAATTTCCATAATGTTAACAATAATAATTAAAACAATTTTCCTTATTCACTGTGGGAAACCAGTAGCTGGAGTGCTGGTAGTTTTGGGGATTATTTTGGATTATCTGGGAAACGTTTCAAAGGTCACAGCCAATGGCTAGCACCTACCACAATTTTACTATTATTGAGAACGATTAAGTTTACACTTGATCTTAGCCAAAAGGCCAGGAAGCGATTAGAATGATTAAACTAAATATTTATAAAACTGTTTTCTGATTAGCTGCCATGCCTGCCATAAAACTTTTTCCTGGTTCCATTTTCCTCTTGGTCCTTTTGGAAAGATTTGGGATGAATTCCCCTTTCCTCCCTCGGATAAGGAACAGACATTTCTTCAGTGACCTCAATATTTCCCCTGCTGAAGAAAACGCCATATTTGCTCAAGAAATGTAGAATACAATGTATCAGAAATTTCTCAGTTTTGTTTGGCTTAAAAATAACATATTCTAAGGCTCTTTGGCCAGCAGATGTGAAAGGCATGTACATGGAAGGCATAAAAACAAACAAAATTGGGAGAATTTCTATGGATTATGAGCTTTGGAGCCCATCCAGCTCATTTAGTGACATACCTTCTTGCAAGCAGGTTCTCTCATTTCTCTAAAAGAGCAATTAAGGGACAACTGTGGGGAGAAGACTCAGATAGTGCTAGAAGCTCATTTCTTGAAGCACTGATGCACTGATCTTGAGTTAGCTCAATGGAAGAACAGACAAAAACCAGCAACCAGGAGTTCCCATTGCGGCTCAGTGGTTAACGAATCCGACTAGGTTGTGGGTTCAATCCCTGGCCTCACTCAGTGGGTTAAGGACCTGGCGTTGCTGTGGGCTGTGGTGTAGGTCGCAGACTCGGCTTGGAGCCTGTGTTGCTGTGGCTCTGGTGTAGGCCCGCGGCTACAGCTCCTAGCCTGGGAACCTCCATATGCCGAGGGTGTGGCCCTAGAAAAGAGAAAAAGATAAAACAAAAACAAAAACAAAACTCAGCAACCAAATTCCAGAGAGATTCCCTTTCTAACAGGACCATTTTCTTTCCTGGAAAGGTCCCATCATCACATGCAGTCATCCCCTATAACTATATAGAGTGTCTGTGGTGGAATTCCTCTCCTGGATCCCTAATTCCATGGGGCTCCAGTCCCCCTCTCTTTTTTTTTTTTTGGTCTTTTTGCCATTTCTTGGGCCACTCCCGTGGCATATGGAGGTTCCAAGGCTAGGGGTCTAATTGGAGCTGTAGCCACCAGCCTACACCAGAGCCACAGCAACACGGGATCTGAGCCGTGTCTGCGACCTACACCACAGCTCATGGCAACACGGGATCCTTAACCCACTGAGTGAGGCCAGGGATGGAATCTACAACCTCATGGTTCCTAGTCGGATTCGTTAGCCACTGTGCCACAATGGGGACTCCCAGTCCCCCATCTCAATGAGACAGTGAGATCTGGGGGATGATGACCACTCTGCTATGTCTATGATTATAAGTCTCTCTTTAAAGGATTCTAAATTTTTTTTCTTTTTCTTTTTATGGCTATACCTGCAGCATATGGACGTTCCCATGCTAGGGGTCGAATTGGAGCTGTAGCTCCTGGCCTACACCACAGCCACAACGACATGGGATCCAAGTTGCATCTGCGACCTATGCTGTAGCTTGCCACCACACTGGATCCTTAACCCACTGAGCAAAGCCAGGGATTGAACCTACATCCTCACTGAGGCTACATCAGGGTCTTAACCCACTGAGCCACAGTGGGAACTCTAAGGATTCTGCTTTAGATGGTAGTAATGCTGGTGATATGTTTTACCATACTTTGAATGACAAGAATATATACAAAATCCAGCCTAACCAGCATTAGTAAGCAGGAGAGTCACTGAGAAAAAATACAATGGTGATGAGGAATGCAAACCAGGTTATCAGAAAAAGAACCCTTCCTCATACCCTGCAAGAAAGGGAGCTTGTACTAAGACAAGGAGAGGAAGTTAAGAGTGTTGGGGGTGGACGTGGGGAACATTAGAATAAATCACAAGTCTTCTTACCTCACTGGATTTTGAATCGGGACCAAACCTACTGGAAAGTGTATGAGTCTCAGATTCAGATTTAGATTTGATGATCTCTCCAAACCACTTTTGGACCTGGAACATCGAAAGAAATACCAGGATTGTTTTTGTTATAACAAGGGAGAGGAGAAAAGTCAGTGAGTTAGGAAGAGGATAGAGACATGATTAAAAACACTTTCCTACAAAATGTGCTATATGCATGGTGTGGAATAAGCCTTAAGAAGAAATAAACTTTTGAAATATGCTGCAACATGGATGCACCCTGAAGACATTACACCAGTGAGATACATAAGCCATACACCAAAGGACAAATATTGTATAATTCACATGTATGAGAGCCTCATAATAGTCAAATTAATTGAGACAGAAAGTAGAATAGCGGTTACCAGGGGCTTGGCAGGGGAGAATGGGGCATTATTGTTTAAGGGGTATAGGGTTTCAGTTTGGAATGATCGAAAAGTTCTGGAATGGATGGTGGTGATGGTTGTATGACAATGTGAATGTTTTTAATGCCACTGACCTGTACACTTAAACATTGTTAAAATGGTACAATGTATGTTATGCATATTTTAACACCATAATTTTTTCATATTACAGAATACATCTTTGTTGTAGAAAATTTACAAAATATGCATAAACAAAGGAAGAAAAAAGCCACACACAATTCCTCAATCTAGTGAAAAATCGCTGGTCAGATTTTGGTGGTATCCTTCCATGTGCCCTGGTTTGGGGTTCCCCACAGGCCGGCCCTGAGATTGTAAACTGTAAAGAATTCATTTGAGGGGTGATCCCAGGAAACACCAACAGATCAGTGGGGAAGTGAGGTAGGGAAGGGAAGGCAGCTAGCGAAGTGTCAGTAAACCTTTCCACTGTGTTTCCACTGTGGACAACTGGGGTTCAGACCCACTGGGGGCTTTGGAGACAACAAAGGGCGCACCTCCGAGTCATCCCGCCTCAGGGACAAGGGAGCTGGGCCATCTTTCTATTAGCTCCCATCAGTCATTGGTTGATGGCTGCTCTCAAGGGTCATTACTCTCTAGAATCACCAGCTTTCCCCATGCATGGACCAGGCATGTCTTATGGATAGTAAGAAGCCCATGGGCACAGAGTCACAGGTGTTTTCAAAAAGCAACCTGGGGCATGTAGAATAAAATGCAAAGGGATATGAGAGGGCCATGAATAGCTTCTGCTTCATCTAGGTTTCCCACTTGGCATTACTTACATTTTGAGTTGGATCATCCTTTGTAATAAGGACTATCCTATGCACTGTAGGATATTTAGCAATTATCTCTGGTTTATACCCAATCAGTGACAGTAGTACCCCTCCCTCTAAATGTGACAATCAAAAACATCCCCAGACATTGATAAATACTCCCCCAGGGGGTGGCAAAATTGCTTGAGAATAATTGGTGTTTTCCGTAGACACCACTACTCACATATAAATAAATACATAACAATAATATAAGCAATGAATATTTATATATGTTATATAAAAAAGGAAGCCTTCTGGAGCAACATTTTGAAAATTTCTTTTTTTCCCCTCTTTTTACCTTTGTACTTGTGGCATATGAAAACTCCTGGGCTAGGGGTCAAATTGGAGTTGCAGCTGCCAGCCCACACCACAGCCACAGCAATGCCAGACCTGAGCCAAGTGTGCAGCCTATACTGAAGCTGGTGGCAACACAAGATCTTTAACCCACTGGGTGAGACCAGGAATTGAACCTGCATCCTTATGGACACTGTTGGGTTCTTCTTCTTCTTTTTTTTTTGTCTTTTGTCTTTTTAGGGCCACACCCGTGGCATATGGAGGTTCCCAGGCTAGGGGTCCAATCAGAGCTGTAGGTGCTGGCTTACAAAACAGCCACAGCAACGTCAGATCCAAGCCGCATCTGCTACCTACACCACAGCTCATGGCAATGCCAGATCCTTAATCCGTTGAGCAAGGCCAGGGATCAAATCTGCAACCTCATAGTTCCTAGTTGGATTTGTTTCCACTGCACCACGATGGGAATTCCTGCTACTGGGTTCTTAACCTGCTGAGCCACAATGGAAACTCTCAAAATTTGCTTTTTCACTAACATATTTTGAGTATCCTTCCAGTCATAAGATATTCTTGTGTTGGGACAAAATTAATATTTAATTGTTCTAAGCCTATGCTCATCTTTTGCTTTCTAGGAAATGACTGCTCTGTCAGCTCAGTCTTTTTCTCGTCCTCATCCTCTGAGGATCTGTTCTTCATTTCCCATTTTTTTTTGTATTTTTAGGGCCACGCCCACGGCATATGGAGGTTCCCAGGCAGGGGCTGAATTGGAACTGTAGCCCCGGGCCTACATCACAGCCATAGCAATGCCAGATCCGAGCCACATCTGTGATCCTTAACCCACTGAGTGAGGCCAGGGATTGAACCCACGTCCTTGTGGATACTAGTTAGATTCAGTTCTGCTGAGCTATGATGGGAACTCCTCCCAGCTTAGTTTTTGAGGCATGTAGATGCAGAGTTGAGGAAAAGTGGAGGGAATGAGGGGATGAGGGAGAGAAGGGAGGAGGAAGAGAGAGAGAAGAGAGAGGAGGAGGAGAAAAAGGAGGAGGAAGAAGAGGGGGAGGAGGAGGAAGAAGAGGGGGAGGAGGAAAAAGAGTAGAATAGGAAAAGGAGTATCAGGAAAAAAAGAGTATCAGTCAGGACATGTTTTGCTGCAGTAACAAACAACCCCAAAGTCTTAGTGGCTGAACTCAGCAAAGGAATCCTTGCACTATGTGTCTTCTTCATGGTATTTGAGAAGTACAGATAAAGAACTTGGGTGATTTTGTATTTCTTCCAGTTGCTTGAATATTTTCATACAGCCATTATACCTCCTGGCCTGGATCATGTACATCTCAGTTTCATTGGAGTTTCAGTCTTTTATGTTATATTTATTGGTTGTATAGTATCCAGTTCTATAGATGTAGTGCTACTTAACTAAATCTAGGTAGAAATATGTTAACATAGTTCAGTAGTATACAGTAGGGTAGCATCTTGCTTGGGGTTCAATTTTAGAGCCAGCAGGCAGTCCACATTACTCCTGAGCACCCCTTAGTAAGGCACCCTCTCTTATTTTGTTTTTATTGAAATATAGTTGACTTAAAATGTTGTGTTAATTCCTTCTATATAGCAAAATGTATATATACATTCTTTTTCATATTCTTTTCCATTATGATTTGTCACAGGATATTGAATAAAGTTCTCTGTGCTATACAGTAGGATCTTATTGTCCATCCATTCTACATATAATAGTTTACATCTACTAACTCCAACCTTCCACTCCATTCTTTCCCCAACCCCCTACACCTTGCAACCACAAGTCTGCTCTCTATGCCTGTGAATCTGTTTCTGTTTTGTAAATAGGTTCATTTGTGTCATACTTTAGATTCCACATATAAATGATATCATGTGATATTTGTCTTTTTACAACTTCACTTAGAATGAGAATATCTAGATGCATCCCTGTTGTTACTGCAAATGGCATTATTTCTTTGTTTTTAACGACTGAGTAGTATTCCACTCTATATTTGTAGCACATCTTCTTTATAGTAAGGCACCATCTTAGAGGTTTATCTCAACAATCCAAAAGCAGACAGTATTTTCCAAATGCCTGAAATACTGTTTCTTTTGTTCAGCTACAGAGAGGTGAATTGGTTTGTGCTTAGTAGCCATGTTGAATACAAAATATACATTTTGAGAAACTGGAAGCTCACACTGTGAGATGCCTCAGGAACTTAGATGAACTAGGGAAGAGTACCTATAAATGTCTTTTTCACTGTGCTCACTCAGGTGCATAATCCACTGAAGAGAGTTGCTTACTGTTTTCTTTGCCTATACAAGTAAGCTACCACTGTTTACAATGAAGTGGATGGATGGATAGAAGAATAGATACACTGGAGTTCCTGTCGTGGCTCAGTGGGTAACAAACCCAACTAGTATCCATTAGGATGCGGGTTTGATCCCTGGCCTTGCTCAGTGGGTTAAGGAACCAGCATTGCCGTGAGCTGTGGCATAGGCTGGCAGCTACAGCTCTGATTCGATTCCCTAGCCTGGGAACCTCCATATGTCACAGGTATAGCTCTAAAAAGACAAAAAAATAGAAGAAGAAGAAGAGATACGTGGACTGATATGTGAAAAACAAATGTACCACAATGTTACTCACAGAATCTAGGTGGTTAGTACGTGTGTATTCACCACACAATTCTTTTTTGTGTTTGAAAATATTCATGATAAAATATTCAAAAAACTGTCTTGTGTAATTTCATTATAAAGCTATTAAAACATTAGTAGAGAGACTACACCATCACATGGAAATGTGTTTAAGAATTCATGCTAAGTGGTGTGGTAGATTGCTTTATTTTATGTTTTTCTTTTTATGACCACACCTGTGGGATATGGAAGTTCCCAGACTAGGGGCTGAATCAGAGCTGCAGCTGCTGCCCTACACCACAGCAACAGCAATGCTGGATCCAAGCTACATCTGTGATCTATGCCAAAGCTTTTGGCAAAGCCAGACCCTTAATCCGCTGATTGAGGCCAGGGACTTAAAAAAATAAATTTATTTATTTATTTTTTAATATTTATTTTTTGCTTTTTAGGGCCACACCTAAAAAGCATATGGCATATGGAAGTTCCCAGGCTAGGGGGCGAATTGGAGCTGTAGCTGCCAGCCTATGCCACAGCCTCAGCAACGTGAGAGCTGAGCCGCATCTGTGACCTACACCACGGCTCACTGGCAATGCCGGATCCTGACCCACTGGGCAAGGCCAGGCATTGAACCCACATTCTCATGGATCTTAGTCGGATTTGTTTCTGCTGTGCCACAATGGGAACTCAGAAACCAGGGGTTGAACCCACCTGTTCATGGCACTGTGTTGAGTTCTTAACCTGCTGAGCCACAATGGGAACTCCTAGATTGCTTTATTGATCTCAGTTATTAACTCTTCTGTAGTAGTATTATATTCTGTCTTAGCCTCATGGTGGATGGAACATTTTTCTCTTTTTTTTTTTTTGCCATTTCTTGGGCCGCTCTCTCGGCATATGGAGGTTCCCAGGCTAGGGGTCGAATCGGAGCTGTAGCCACCAGCCTACACCAGAGCCACAGCAACACGGGATCTGAGCCGTGTCTGCGACCTACACCACAGCTCATGGCAACACGGGATCCTTAACCCACTGAGCGAGGCCAGGGATGGAATCTACAACCTCATGGTTCCTAGTCGGATTCGTTAACCACTGCGCCACGACGGGAACTCCAGGAACGTTTTTCTCCTGTTGACTTTGGACTTGGACAGGAGACCTTCTTTGGACAATGAGATATTGTTCAATGGAGGTGATATGCAAGCAGAATTGCCTCACCCACTGAGGCTTGCTTTCTTGTGACTTTGACATTGTTATGAGAGGAACTTATGTTGGGGAGCTCCTCCCTTTTCTTACAAGCCTCAGGATCACAAAAAACAGACCTGAATGTGATCAGCACTCTAGAGCCAAGTCAAGCTGAGTCCAGCTAAGATCAGCTGAACCCCATTCAACCTGCAGACTCCAAAATGAGAAAAGTAAATATTTGCATTTATGCCACTGAGATTTTTGAGGGTGTTCGTGACATAGCAATGGATGACTATTACCAGCAGGAAAGTTGATGAAAAACATGATATTTCCTTGATGTAGAAATTGTTTACTTTCTGAAAGCCATTAATAAATTAATGCATCTTACAATCAACAGCATCTCACAGTAGAGAAAATGTAGATAGCGTTCACATAAGCTCATATGGAAATTTAGAGAACATGGAGTTAAGTGTTCCTTAAAGTACATACTGACAAATTTTTCTCAACTTTAAAACAATAAAGAGACAGGTCCATGTCTACCTGCTGGCTGAGGAGGCAATACACCAGGAAAATGAAGAATCCCTGAAGGCTATTGATGATGGTGAAGAGGTAGGCCATGACGTGGGCAGCTGGGCCCAGCTGAAAGATACCCAGACACCATGTGCATCCCAGGATGAAGAGCTGAGCTGTTGCTTTGAGTGTTAGCATCCTGAAGGGAGTAATAATTGATAATGTAAAAAAGCTAGTAACAGACAAGAACACTGGTATAGCATAGCTGTTAATGGTGAGGACTGTGGAGCTAGAATGCCTGGGTTTAAATTCAAGCCAGCACTAACTGTGGGACCTTGGGCAATTTACTTTACTTTTCTGTAACTCAGTTCCTTAATCTTTTTTTAAATTTCATTTTTATTTTTTTGCTTTTTAGGCATATGAAAGTTTCCAGGCTAGGGGTGGAATCAGAGCTATAACTGCCAGCCTACACCACAGCCACAGCAATGTGAGATCTGAGCTGCGTCTGCGACCTACACCACAGCTCCTGGCAGTGCCGGATCCTTAACCCACTGAGGGAGGCCAGGGATCAAACTTGCATCCTCATGGATACTAGTTGGATTCGTTTCCACTGCACCACAACAGGAACAACTTAATCTTTATAATAGTCCTATTTCACAGTGTGGTTGCAAAGATTAAATGAGACTTTATCATATGGAAAATATTTAAGATAGCAGATAAAACAAAATTAGTTACAAACATGAATAAAGCATTCTAAAACTGTATATATATATTATATATATATATATAAAGCTCTTTACGTATCATTTATAGATGGGGGTTGTATAATTTGTTATTCAAATAGGGAGGCTTTTGAGATCAAAAGGGGTGCTATTCAGGGAACTCCATGCAATATCTTGTAATAGCCTATAATGGAAAAGAATCTGAAATAGAATATATATGTAACTGAATCACTTTGCTGTACACCTGAAACTAACACAACATTGGAAATCAACTAGACTTCAATAAAAAAGGATGCTATTAATAATTTACAATGCATTGACAAACATAAACTGGGACTGTCCCAGGCAAACTAAGATGTAAATCCACCCTCCTTAAATGTATGTATCCCTAATTAAATTAATTATTAATTAATTAATTAATTTTTATGGCTGCATCTATGGCATATGGAAGTTCCTAGGCCAGGGGTCAAAGCAGAGCTGTAGCTGTGGCCTACACCACAGCCATGGCAACAGCAACACCAGACCTGAGCCATATTTGAAACCTGTGCTGTAGCTTGTGGCAACACAACCCTTAACTGATTGAGGCCAGGGATCGAATCCACATCCTCACAGAGACAACACTGGGTTCTTAACTTACTGAGCCATGATGGGAACTCCCTATATATCCGTAATTTAAAAAGATAATATTACCCAAGTGAGAAAAGTGCAGTGTGATGCTGTTGTATGTGTTATACTATAGAAAATGCACAGAAAAATGGCTGGGAAAATATCAAACATATCTCATACAGTTTGTTACCTCTGGCTTCCCTGGGAAGCGAAAGTGGCAGGAAAAAAGAGAGTAAGCCACTTCCACTTTTAACTTTATATATTTCGAAAACTTTTGAAAAAATTTAACGAATGTGTTATTTTTGTGATTAAAATGAAAAACTCAACAAATTACATGTTCAAATTAAGGTGGATGTTGCAAATTAAAAAAAGACACAGCTCTCAATATTTTGAAATTATATTATACAAAATATATTTTAATATAAATCCTTCCCCAACCTATTGCCTCTTGTGTTGTGTGGCAAAAACTGCTGGTTTTTCTCATTATCTTCTTTTAGTGTTAGATCTCTTTTTGAGATTTATCAGGGAAACATGGCTACCCAGTTAGAGACTACATTTCCCAGCTTACCTTGCAGCTAGGTGTCACTATGTGACCAAGGTCTAGCTAATGGGATACTTGCAAATTCCATGTCACCTCCTCCCCAAGGGTGAAATATTGATAAAGACTATACCCTATGGGATGGGGAGGCAACAAAATAGAAAGAATTTGGTCACTTTGTGGAGCAGAGCTTCCCCATTAGCCCTGGACTCTTCACCTCTGGACTGTAACATGAGAATGAAATAAACTATCTTACTCCTTTTTTTGGGGGGGTGGTTTACAGCAATTTAGCCTGTACTTGAGTGAATACAGCTTTTCATTAATTGTGACAATGGGACATGGCAGTGGCAGTGCTAATCTCTATAGTGTGGTTATTGGGTGTGTGTTTGTGTGGATATGTAGGAGGGACCAATGGCAGGTGAGTAGAGGAAAATGGGGTTAGAAAATACCACTTTACTTCATCTTACCTTATGTTCTGGATGGTTGACACTTCACTATTGAGAGAGGAGAGCTTCCTTTTCAAAATCCATAGCACCAAGAAAAAAAAGACAAAATTCACCTGCAGGAATAAAACAGACCAAGTAGAATGCAAATTAAAATGTTCCATGTCCACTGTAAGTTGCACACAATTCCCACCTCCCTGCACATGGATTTAATTTGTAGCTGGTGGAAAAATCAAACCATACAACTGAGAAAATATATGTCCCTTGTGCTATCCTGCACCCATGTCTGGTGCTTCTTCTTAGGTCAGGAACATCAGAGCCACATAGTTACTCACACAGATAACGGCACAGACGGGGCCGAGGAAACCCCAGATGAATCCCTGGTCCGTATGGAGCCAGCAGCTGGGAACAATGGGAAAGGGGACACAAAGAGAGATCAGAGAAAGCACACAAAATGGATATGAAGTGACACCTTTTCCTAACAGAGAACTTTTCCAAGGTTTCCTGAAAATGTCAGCTGATGACATTGAAGACTGATTATTCACTACCATGTGCGATTACTACATTAAACATTTCACAAGCACAGTCCTGTTGAATTTTCACACCAGTATTGTGAGGGTGGAACCAGGAAGAGGACCATTATCTCCATTTTACTAATGAGGGGACTTGAGGACTTGAGGTCACTAACTATGGGAGGGATAAAGCTGGGAACTAAATGCAAAATTCTCTCCTTCCAGAACCTTCTACTTCTTTCCCTGCTTCACTGGGAATGAGGTTAGAGCCCTTACACTCAAGGGGAATGTAGAGTGCATTCGATGTGGACAACCCAGTCATCATCATTAACACTGCCTTCGGTTCTGTCTGTGGCACAGGATGAGGGTCCAGCTCACCGATCAGGTGTTCCATAAAGATGAGGCTTGAATGCTGCAGAAATAGCCACAATCACAGCTGGGACTCCGTAGCCTAAAGGGAACATGAGCTTCTTCATGAACTTATTCACAATGGAGTAGTTGACCACCATGAGGTTGCGTGCAGTGAGGAAGAGGTGCAGGCCCTCCAGCAGCATCCAGATGAAGGAGGCCAGGTAGAGATAGTGTAAGGCACCTGCGATGATGCTACACAGCACCTGGGGGAGCAGTAAGGTGTTACTGGGAGGGATTGTTGGGGTGGAGCATGGCCCGGGGACCTATCCTTTAAACTGTCATTGAGGTCACTGAAAGTAAATGTGGTTGACAATCAATGCCAGCACTGCCCACCTTGGTACCACTCCTCCAACCTTCCTCTGGGACCCAAGGCCATTTTATTAATGAATTTATAATGAACTCATGTATTATTGAATTAATGCATTATATATAATATTATTATATCTAATATAAAAATATATTATAACATATTATACATATCATATTATAATTTACATTAATTAATGCATTATAATGAACTCCATGAATTCAGCATCCCCTGTGGCACGGCACAGAGTCCTCTGGGACACTGCTGATACCTTGGGCTCTGTTTGGTCAATGGCTGTGAGGAAGAGTAGGTGGGCCAGGAAGAGGCAGATGGAGAGCTGCAGGTGGAGCGAGGTGCTGGTGTTCTGGATGGGTTTGCACAGCAGGAAGGTGAGGGCTGCCAGGAGGAGGCACAGCAGAGAGAGGCTCAGCCCCACGTAGGTGATCACATTTAGTGCAGGATCATGCTTCTGGGAACGAGCAGAGAGGAGATCACTGTCACACTTTCCTGCTCTCAGATTATACTCCCCCACCCCTTGGAATGAGGAGCCTCAAACATAGGCATACCATCTCTGTCTCTGCAGGGAGAGGAGGGATGCAGGATTTCCTGTGTGCTGTCACCCCACCTACGTAATCAGTAAGTCCTTTGACCCCACTTCTGGGATATGTGTCCAACTCAACCTCCTCCCACCACCTCTGCTGCTGCCACCCAAATCCTGACCACCACCATCTCCCTGCCAGTCCACTCCTGCTGCATCACCATCCATTCTCGACCCAGGAGCCAGAGGTATCTTCCAATAACATCAATATGCAGCATCCCTGGTGTAAACCCTCTATTGCCTTCCAGTTGCAACTCGTATGAAATCTAAATGTTCTGACCATGCATTTGAGATCTGACACATTTTCCCTGCTCCCTTCTCTCTAACCTGACTTCTTACACTTCCCTCTTGTTCACCCCACTGCAATTACATTTCTTTCTGGAACACACCAAGTTTGTTCTCTCTTACGACCTTTACACATACATGTATTTCTTCTTGGGATGCTCTTTCCCAATACTTTTTTTTTTTTTTCTTTTTAGGGCTGCAGCTGTGGCATATGGAAGTTCTCAGGCTAGGGGCTGAATCAGAACTGCAACTGCTGGCCTATACCACAGCCACAGCAACGCCGGATTTGAGCTACATCTGTCACCCATGTGCAGCTTGTGGGAATGCCAGATCCTTAACCCACGGAACGAGGACAGGGAGGGAACCCGCATCCTCACGGACACTATGTTGGGTTCTTAACCCACTGAGGCACAATGGGAAATCCCTGAGATCTTTTTTCATTGAGGTAAAATCCAAATAATACAAAATTAACCACTTTATAATGTACAATTCAGTGACATTTAGTACATTCATGGTGTTGTTTTATCACCACTTCTATCTAGATCCAAAACATTTTTATCACCCCCAAATAAAACCCCAGGCCCATGAAGAAGTTTCTCCCTATTCGCCCCTTCCCCCAGCCCCTAGAAACCACCAATTTGCTTTCTTTCTCTATGGATTTGGATGTTTTATGTAAGTAGAATCCTACATTATGTGGTCCTTTGTGTCTAGCTTCTTTCACTCAATATATTTTTGAGATTCATCCCTATTATAATATTACTGACTTTATTTTCAGATTTCAGCTCTAATATTTAACTCTTCTCTGAACACTCTATCCAGTGTAGCACCCCTCTGCAATCACTCCATATACACGCTCTTTTAAAATTTTCTTTATAAAGTATAGTTGATTTGTTATAAGATAAAATAAAATATTCTTTATAGCACTTATTGCCCCCTAGCAGAGCCTCAAAGAAGATTAGCTGGAGAAATTAAATGTTCACATCATACCTGGCTGTGGAAGGCCATGAGGACAGCGAAACTGGACAGATGGGTGGAGCTACATGTGGTGTGAGTTTCATTTGCTTGCATCAGGACACAGCCCTCTGTGGACCAGTGGCCGCCCTCCTTTGTGCCTTTCCAGTAGACGCAGAAGATCTTTTTGATACCCGGCTTCATCTGAAAAGAGAACAGGCTCGTCGTGTCCTTCCTAGGGAGGGACAGCTCTCAGAGTGCTGGTCTACACTGGTAGGGTTCAAAGAGGTGACACACAGGTTAGGAGAGATCAGGTGATTTCAGTTTTAAGTGATGAGGATGACCACCAGGACAGCCACCCCCATAGTCCCACTTCCATTAGGAGTCCACATAACAGAAAGCAAGCCCATCTTTCTCCCTTAGGGAGCCAGAACAATATGTCATTGGTTTCAAGACTTTGTCCTCTGGAGTTCCCGTCGTGGTGTAGCGGAAACAAATCTGACTAGGAAGCAAGAGGATTCGGGTTGGATCCCCGGCCTCGCTCTGTGGGTTAAGGATTTGGCATTGCCGTGAGCTGTGGTGTAGGTTGCCGACTCGGCTTGGACCCTACATTGCTGTGGCTGTGGCTGGCAGCTGTAGCTCCAATTGGACCTTTAGCCTGGAAACCTCTATATGCCGCAAGTGTAGACCTAAAAACCAAAAAAAAAAAAAAAGAAAAAAAAAGAAAAAAAAAGGCTTTGTCCCCCACCATGACAATCGAACAAAAAAAAGCTTTCTCCCCAATACTCTCTAAGCCAAATTTCCCTGGTTCCTTCACATCAGTTCTGCTCTTGACCTTGTACAACAACACAATAATTGCTCATGAGATGGCAGGGGTAGTGTAGGAAAGAAACATCACCAGGAGAGAGAATAAAGTTAGCCTTCAACCTCTTCCTTTTGTTCCAAGGGAGTCCAGAACATCACTTTATGGGGCCAAACAGATGAGTTAGATATTCTCCTGTTTGGGGGCTGTACCGCCTTTGATAATCCCCTGGACCATCCCCAGATGTCTTGCTCCACTTCTGCTGCCCCAGGCCATACAGCAAAAATTCCCTTCCTAGGAGTTCCCCTTGTGGCTTAGTGGAAACAAATCCGACTAGTATCCATGAGGATGCAGGTTTGATCGCTGGCCTCACTCAATGGGTAACGATCCGTCGTAGCTGTGAGCTGTGGTGTAGATCACAGATGCAGCTCAGATCTGGTGTTGCTGTGGCTATGGTGTAGGCTCATAGCTGTAGCTCTGATTCGACCCCTAGCCTGGGAATTTCTATATGCCACAAGTGTGGCCTTACAAAAAAAAAAAAACAAAAAAAGCAAAAAAAAAATCCTTTCCTAGGTTTTATGCATCAGATAAAGCCTACCTTTCCTCACATTCTACCACTGAATTATCTTCTTTTTTTCCTTTTTTTTTTTTTGTCTTTTTGCTATTTTTTTGGGCTGCTCCTGTGGCATATGGAGGTTCCCAGGCTAGGGGTTGAATGGGAGCTGTAGCCGCCGGCCTACGCCAGAGCCACAGCAATGCGGGATCTGAGCTGCATCTGCAACCTACACCACAGCTCACGGCAACGCCGGATCGTTGACCCACTGAGCAAGGCCAGGGACCGAACCCGAAACCTCATGGTTCCTAGTTAGAATCATTAACCACTGTGCCATGCTGGGAACTCCTGAATTATTTTCTTAAAGTTAAAAAAAATTTGGAGTTCCTATTGTGGCTCAGTGGGTTAAGGACCTGTGAGGATGTGGATTTGATCCCTGGCCTCACTCAGTGAGTTAAGGATCTGGCATTGGTGAAAGCTGTGGCTTAGGTCGCAGATCCGGTGTTGTTGTGGCAGTAGCATAGGCTGCAGCGGCAGCTCTGATTTGACCCTTGGCCTGGGAACTTCCATATACTGTAGGTATGGTTGTGAAAAGAAAAAAATTAAAAAAAACGTTTATTTTTTCCAGATTTGTTGAAATTTAATTGACATATAGCATTGTATAAGTTTAAGGTGTACAGTGTAATGACTTGATACATGTATATATTGCAAAATGATTATTGCAACAAGGTTAGTTAACATCCATCAAATCACTTCACATAGTTACAATTATTATTTTGTGGGGAGAACTTTTTTTTTTTGTCTTTTTGCCATTTTTTGGGCCGCTCCCGCGGCATATGGAGGTTCCCAGGCTAGGGGTCAAATTGGAGCTGTAGCCACCAGCCTACGCCAGAGCCACAGCTCACGGCAACGCCGGATTGTTAACCCACTGAGCAAGTCCAGGGAGTGAACCCGCAACCTCATGGTTCCTAGTCGGATTCGTTAACCACTGCGCCACAACGGGAACTCCCAACAGTATAGCATTGTTAACTAGAGTTAATCAGAGTCACCATTCTCTCTCCCTTACATCCCCAGAACTAATTCATCTTATATCTGGAAGTTTGTAGCTTTTGAAAACGATTACCTCTCCCCCCAACCTCCCGTTCCTGGCAACCACCAATTTGTCCTTTGTTTCTATGAGTTTGGTTTTTTCTGATTCCACTAGTATAAGAGATCATACAGTCTTTGTCTTTCTTTGACTTATTTCACTTCTCCACAATGTCCATGTTTCAAAAAAAGGGAAGATTTCCTTCAATTCTTACTTTTTTTTTTTTCCTTTTCTCTTTTCAGGGCAGCACCCATGGCATATGACAGTTGCCAGGCTAGAGGTCCAATCAGAGCTGAAGCTGCCAGCCTACCACACAGCCACAGCAATGTGGGATCTGAGACTCATCTCAGGACTGCAGCTCCTGGCAATGCTGGATCCTTAACCCATTGACCAAGGCCAGGGATTGAACCCATGTCCTCACGGATGCCAGTCGGGTTTACTAACCGCTGAGCCATGACAGGAATTCCCAACTCTTACTTTCTAAACAGAGCTGGCTATGTATGCCTATTAACACCCTTGCTTTTAAGAGTTTGGGCAGAGAACAACAGGAAAAGGCAATGGATTATATGAAAGTATTTCTTCTGATTGAGTTATATAGTCCTAATAATTAATTCCAGGCTTCTGCGCAAGAATGAATATTATGGCTTAGTTAAAATTTCACAGATGTAGGAGGTACCTTGTACTAAAATAATTCCATGAACTAGAATGACACTGCTCAAGAGAAATTTCATGTGAGCCACTTATGTAATTTGAAATTTTCTACTACCACATTAAAAAGGGAAGAGAACAGGTCAAATTAATTTTTTTTTGTCCTTTTAGGGCTACACCCACAACATATGGAAGTTCCTAGGCTAGGGGTTGAATTGGGGCCACAGTTGCTGGCCTACACCACAGCCACAGCAATGCAAGATCCCGAGCTGTGTCTGTGACCTACATCATAGCTCAAGGCAATGCCAGATCCTTAACCCACTAAGCAGGCCAGGGATCGAACATGTGTCCTAATGGATACTAGTTGGGTTCATTACCACTGAGCCACAATGAGACCCCCTCAAATTAATTTTAATAAAATATTTTATTCAACTCACTATATTCAAAATAATACCTTAATATGTCAATATAAATCAATACTTGTGATCAATATAAAATTATTGAGAAGTTTAACACTTTTTTTCTCTTACTAAGTCTTAGAAGTCTGGAAATACTAAGTCTAAATGTGAAAATACTAAGTCTTCAAAACCTCAATTCGGACTCGCCATGTATCAAATGCTCAACATAGTTGGCTCCTGGCTAGGATATTGGACAGGGTGGACCCAGAACCATTGACTGGGGAGAATTTGCAAATTATTTGGCCTAACACCCATGAAACCTAAGCAAATTCAAACTGCAGCTTTGACCCACCTTCACATGCTGAAAATTTAGAATCACAGATTGGGAGAGAGATGTGTTCCTTTTGGGTCCAATAGCAGCACTCACTACCTGGGAGTTCAGGTAAACTCGATCTTTATCATTCATTTCTTCAAAGAAAGTTGCATTTATGATATTTCCAAGGGAAGAGAATGAAACGAAGGCAACTGCACTAGGACCTGAGTAAAAAGAATAATGGACTCTTTAAAAAGTGTCACCATTTCTGGGAGTTACCCTTGTGGTGCAGCGGAAACGAATCTGACTAGGAACCATGAGGTTTCAGGTTCAATCCTTGGCCTTGCTCAGTGGGTTAAGGATCTGGCATTGCCATGAGCTGTGGTATAGATTGCAGATGTGGCTTGGATCCTGCGTTGCTGTGGCTGAGGCATAGGCCGGCAGCTGTAGCTTAGATTGGATCCCTAGCCTGGGAACCTCCATATGCCGTGGGTGCAGCCTAAAAAGAAAAAAAAAAGTAAAACAAAAAGTGCCACCATTTCTGGATACTTTTTTTTGGCGGGGGGGGGGGGGGGACCACATTGGCTGCATATGGAAGTTCCCTGGCTGGGGGTTGAATCAGAGTTGCAGCTGCCAGCCTACCCCACAGCCACAGCAACACCATATCCAAGCCGTGTCTGCAACATACACCACAGGATGGACCCAAGGAAATCAATTTATAGTTGGGTTACATGTATTTCTAGTCTATTGTGTTTGTATATAATCATTTCCTTTATACATATCCTTTATACATTTCCTTAAACCATATCTAGGTATAGATAATATATGTGGAAATGATTATCTATCTGTTTTTTTTTTTTTTGTCTTTTGAGGGCACCCACGGCATATGGAGGTTCCCAGGCTAAGGGTCCAATTGGAGCTGTTGCCTCTGGCCTATGCCAGAGCCACAGCAACGCAGGATCTGAGCCGCGTCTGTGACCTACACCACAGCTCATGGCAACGCCGGATTGTTAACCCACTGAGCAAGGGCAGGGACCGAACCCGCAACCTCATGGTTCCTAGTCGGATTCGTTAACCACTGCGCCACGACGGGAACTCCATCCATTCTTTTAAATTAAATTAAATTTTATTTTTCAGCCATGCCTGAGGCATGTGGAAGTCCCTGGGCCAGGGATCAAACCTGCACCACAGCAGTGACAATGCCAGATCCTTAATCCTCTAGGCCACCAGGGAACTCCCTATCTATTTATTTATTCAATTTTTTTTTTTTTAGTGGGATGTTTACTATGTTTCAGAAATTATTTTGGGGATACAGTGGGGGACAAAGTAAACTGAGTTTCTTCTCTTATGGATTCTTTCTTTCTTTTGGCTGGACCTATGTCACAAGGAAGTTCCCAGGCCAGGAACCGAACCTGCATCACAGCACTGACCCAAGCTCCTGCAGTGTCAATGTTGGGTCCTTAACTCACTGTGCCACCAGGGAACTCCTGGATCTTACTTTCTGATGCAGGAGACAGACAAATATAAACAAACGAATAAGGTTATATATCAGAGAATGCTCAGTCCTATGGAAAAAATTAAGTGAAGTAAGGGGCAGAGAGATGATGGATACTGCTTCGGACAGTATGGCCTTCTGAGCCTTGGGAAGAAGTTTGCTTTTATTTTAAGCCAATGGAAAACTATTGGAGGATTTTAAGCAAGGCAATGGTGTAATTTAACATGATTTAATAGGCTAGAAAAGATAGACACATGATATATTTATATTTATAACATATATTTATAATCTTATTATATATTAGGACATGCACATGATATATATAAATAGTGATGGGGTCAAACTGTGTCCCCCAACTCCCTAAATCCATATGTTGAAGTCTTATTAGTACTTCAGAATTTGACTGTATTTGAAGATAGGGCTTTCAAAGAGGTGATAAGTGAAAATGAAACTGTTAGAATGGGTCTTGGAGTTCCCGATGTGGCTCAGTGAGTTAAGAACCTGACATGTGGGTTTGATTCCTGGCTTTGCTCAGCGGGTTAAGGGTTTGGCATTGCCAGAAGCTTTGGCATAGGTCACAGATGTGGCTTGGATCCAGTGTTGCCATGGCTGTGGCATAGGTGGGCAGCTACAGGTCTGATTTGACCCCTAGCCTAGGAACTTCCATATGGCACACATGTGGCTGTTAAAAAAGAAGAAAAGAAGAATGGGTCCTAATCCTATCTGCCTGATGTCCTTATAAGAGGATATTTGGACATGTACAGAGAGACCAGGGGAGTTCTAACTGCGGCATAGTGAGTTAAGGGTCTGGCATTGCTTCAGTTGTGGCATAGGTAGATGCTGCAGCTTGGATTTGATCCCTGGCCTGGGAACTTCCATATGCTGCAGGTGTGGCCCTCAAAAGAAGAGAGACCAGGGATGCAGGCACACAGAGAAAAGACCAAGTGAGGACAGAGTGGGAAGGTGGCTGCCTTCAAGCCAAGGAGAAGGCCTCAGAAGAAACCTTCCCTGCCAACACCTTCATCTTGGACTTCGAGCCTTTGGAACTGTGAGAAAATAAATTCTTTCTGTTTAAGCTACCTAGTCTGGTATCTTACAGCAGCCATAGCATATAATGCATATACGCATATATGCACACAGACCTACATATTTTATATACATATATAGACTATATATGTGATAATATATTAATGAAAACATTCCCATGTTAATAAGTATTCATTCTTGCAGCTGTTGAGAAGTCCACATGACAAAGGGGTCTTACAGAGCAAGTAGTTAAGGACCTAGGGACAAGAGCCAGGTTTCTGGATTCAAATTCCAGCTTTGTCGCTTACTAACTGCGTGGTTCATCCCACTGGAATAAATCCCTCAGCGGATTTCTCTAATCATCCTTCTCTGGTCTCATGCAGGGAACGAGAAGCAGGGGCTTCAATTTTCTCTGAGTTAATGGTAGTTTCCATTTGTTAGAACGAAACAGCAGCATGTGGTTGGAAGACATTAGCAGGTGCTATATCCACCTGATCATAGCTTGGAAACTGCTTGTTTCTGAGCTGAAATATTCTGGTGTAAGAGCAAAGTCATAAGCAGAAAAGGGAAGAGTAGCTCTCGAGTTTCCCAAGGTGGGTCTCTGTGGCCTGGGTTTTTCCTCTGAGATGTTTTGCAAAGAGGGGAGTCATGTGATCATGCATCTTTGGTTACCTATGACAGTTCTAGTTCACACCTGGTGTTCTGGTATGATTGAATAGTACTGTCTTCCAATATTAAAAGTGTAACCAACCTAAATGTCCACTGACAGAAGAATTGATAAAGAAGACGTGGTGCATATATACAGTGGAAGATTATTCAGCCATAAAAAATGAAACAATGCCATTTGCAGCAACATGGATGGACCTAGAGATTATCATATTGAGTGATGTAAGTAAGACAAAGACAAGTATCATATGATATCATTTATATGTGGAATCTAATAAAATGATATAAAAGAATTTATTTATAATACAGAAAAAAACCCACAGATTTCAAAATCAATCTTGTGGTTACCATAGGTGAAACTGTTGGGGGGAGGGAAGAATTGGGAGGGTAGGAGTAGCATATTCACACTACTGTAAAAAACAGATGATTAACAGTGTGAACCTACTATATAGACACGAAAATCTACCCAATAGTTTGTAATACCCTATAAAGGAAAAAAGAATGGATATATTTATATGTAAAAAAAGTGTCACCATTTAGAGAAATTACAAGGTTGCTCCAGACCAGAGGCTCTCAAGTGGGGGGGCTATTCTTCTCTCCCTCAACCTCGGTTGACATTGAGCTATGTCCGGAGGAATTTTTGGTGTCACATCTGGGGGATTGTTACTGGCATCTAGTGGATAAAGGCCAGGGATGCTGCTCAACATCCTACAGGGCAGAGTATAGTACCCACAACAGTCCAGCCCATGAGAGAAACTGAAGGAAGGAAAAAATGTCCCTTTACAAGCTTGTCAAGCACCCGACAATGGGTTCTTGTCTCTCATTAGGGATATCGAGGCCTCGACCTAATGTAGAATTTAATTCATTGAACATTTGTTGCTCCTCTCTGATACCATGCTGGTAAAGGTGACTACACACAGAAAGAAGTCATGATTTTTACCTTTAAGGTAAGTCAACTGACAGATATAACACATTAGATACCATGATAAGCTAGGTTCATGGTGCTGAGGGAGCACGGAGGAAGGAGGGCCTGACTGTGGGGCTGTGATAGAAATGGGCAGTCCTGGGAGGCTTCATGGAGGAGATGAAAGTTGAGCTGTGTTGAAAGAAGAGTAAAAGTCCACCCAGTGGGGTGGTGGTTGGCGTTCCTGGCAGAGGAAGAGCCAATGCAGAGGCTCTGAGCTGAGGCCAAAGGGGCCATTTAGGGGACATAAATAATCAACTGCTGGGCATGTCTGTGCCAGGTGCTCCCCAAGGCACATGCAGTCACATTATGATGTCTGCAATTCATGTAAACAATTCAGCCTAAACAGTTGTTATGGGCTGAGCTGTGTCCTCCCCAAATTCATATGCTGACATCATCCTAATCACCCCTTCCCCACCCCCCCTCCCCTTGCCTCAGAATGTGACCAAGGAGCAAACCGGGTTGCAGATGTGTTTGGTTTGGCCTGCACCGTGAAACCTTGCACGCTCTCTCTACAAATTGCGAGTAACAAGGGAACCTGGTGACAGTGCAAGCACGAAATTATGTGGTTTTTGTTTGGCTTTCATCTTCCACCTGGCCCATGCTCAAACGGAGGCAGATTCAAGTTCTCATCTTCTCAGGGGAGGAGAGGAAGAAACAGGAACTAATTGCTACATGAGACTTTCTCAGTTCTGCATGTGGTTAGTTGTCTCTGTGTTTATTGTCTTTACTTTGGTTCTTTGGGTGATGGTGTAGACCAGCAGTACCCCGTGTTTATGGAACTGGATTTTGAGAGCCCATTTATTGTGCTATAGCAATTATAACTATATGGCAATTATAATAGAAGTGTTCTTGCCAAATTAAAAAATTGGAGGTATTCATGCAAATAACCCAATTTTTGGTTTCTCTTGAAAAATCAGAAGGTCTGGTGATACTGGGACAGTTAGTAGTAACAATCTGTCCCTTTTTACACAAGCCATAGCAGATGTTCTAGGCACCCTGACTTTATTCCTTTGGCACTCTTAGTTTCTACTGCAAGCAGCTGTGACTCTGTCTGGGAGCTTTCCCTGGAGTGAATGTGTTTGATATGTATACAGGGCAGGCTGGAAGAGCCTAAACGTTTACCTCACCTTCCACCCCCTGGAAGGGCTCTCAACCAATGATGGGTCAGAGCAGGTGTATAAATAGCCCAGCTCTCTCTCCTTGAATGGGGAAACTCAGTGGAATTGAACTCCAGTCACCACCAGCGGTAACCTACTCACTAACATAACAATACCTGTATGGGCTTCCTTCTCTTCCCAGTCTCACTTCCTGTTTTCTTATTGGGATGTTTGATTTTATGTGTCAATTGGATAGGCTATAGTATCCAGATATTTGGTCAAACACCAGTCTGGATATTGCTGTGAAGGTATTTTTTTTTTTAAGGCTGTACCATGCAGCTATGGAATTTCCTGGGTTAGGGGTCAGATCGGAGCTGCAGCTGAGGCCTATGCCATAGGATCTGAGCCACATCTGTGACCTATGCCACCAGATCCTTAATTCACTGAGCGAGGCCAGGAATTGAACCTGCATCCTCACAGAGACAATGTTGGGTCCTTAACCTGCTAAGCCACAATGAGAATTTCATGGGAAGGTGTTTTTGGATGAGATTAACAGTTCAATCAGTAGACTTTGAATAAAGCAGATTACGCTTCATAATATGGGTGGGTGGGCCTCATGCAATCAGTGGAAGGTGTTAAAAGAAAGAATGACTTCCCCACCAAGGAAGAGACTGTCTTCAGACTTGGGCTGCATGATCAATTTTCCCCTGGGTCTTCAGCCTGTTGCTTGGGTTTTAGACTTGCTACCCTCCACAGTCTCATGAGCTAAATTCTTCTTAAATTCTGTCTCTGTCCTGCCTGTCTCTCGCTGTCTCTACACATACACATCCTATTGGTTCTGTTTCTCTGGAGAACCCTGACTCATATACCTGCTGGTGCTTCTGGGATCATCTCCAAGTACAATCCTTATACTTGAACTCCTGACATTGTCTCAGGGACCGCATCTGAGTCGACCCAAACTGAATAGCCCCCAAATTGCAAAGAAGACTCTTTCATGTGGAAGAATAGAAAGACCCACTTTAGGAAGATTTTTTTTTTAAGGAAAAGACTCAAATGACATAGTCTTAGGGTAACAGACCTATTAGGGAGGAACCAATTTGGGACATTTTCTTACTACTCACACAGTAGTGAGGAAATTGCTTTTGTGTCTTAGGGATTCTGAATATAGACACCACATGTACCTTGTATGTCTCCCTGGATGATGTCATCACAGTGGATATCCATTGAGTTCATTTGGGCCTTCAAGTTGAACATGATTCCCTGGGAACAGTTGTCTGTAACAACTCGAGTTTCAACAGCTGGTAAGAAAAGCAACAGGCAAGTTTGCCATTATTATAATTTAAAAAATGTGCATAGCTACCCAAAGGGCTCCCATTTACTGAGTGTCTAGGATGTGCCAGGCACTGGGCTAAAAGCTTTGTGCACTGTCATCTTATAACAGCTTCATATAACCCCATGAGGGACCATTGTCCAGATGGGGAAGATGAAATTCAGAAATTAAGTAAGACTCTAGCTCCAAAAACCAAGTTCTTTTTTTTTTTTTCCTCCTCTTTTGGCTACCCTGCTGCATATGGAGTTCCCAGGTCAGGGATTAGATCCAAGCCTCATTTATGACCTATGCTGCAGCTGCGACAACTCCAGATCCTTTACACACTGTGCCAGGCTGGGGATCAAACCTGCATCCTAGCGCTGGGGAGACACTGCTGATCCTGTTGCACCACAGAGGGAATTTCATAACTCATGAAACCAAGTTCTTAACTAGCACATCCTCTCTGAAGCAACAATACCATTTCTAGGAATTTATTTATTTATTTATTTATGTCTTTTTATGGCCACAACCATGGCACATGGAAGTTCCTAGGCTAGGGGCCAAACTGGAGCTGTAGCTGCTGGTCTACACCACATCCACAGCAACTTGGGATCTGAGCCGTCTGTGACCTACACTGCAGCTCACAGCAACACTGGATCCTTAACCTACTGAGCAAGGCCAGGGATTGAACCCATGTCCTCATGGATACTAGTCAGGTTGATTACTGCTGAGCCACAATGGGGACTCCTCTAGGAATTTATTATCAGAAACAATCATGGAGAAGAGGGCAGATTTAGCTATAAGAAGAAGGTTCACAGCAGCAAAGATCATAAGGGTGAAAAAATGAGAAATGGCTTAAATGTTTAACAAGAAGGAATTGATTAAATAATTTATGGCTTATCTCTATAATGGGAAACCATGCTTCCAATAAAAATGAAGTCAAAGAAAAATAAGAAATAAGCTCATGAAAATATTTATCTTAAAAATTAGTATGAGTCTGGTCATGGGTTGGAAGTTATTGTAGCTGGGTGACAGGTGCAGTAGGGTTATTATGCTTCCTTTTATATATGTTAAAAAAGCTTTTAAAAAAGCAAGTAATGAGAGTTCCCACTATGGCACAGTGGGTTAAGGATCTAGCACTGCCACAACTATGGTGTAGGTGGCAGCTCCAGCTCAGATGCAATCCCTGGTTGGGAACTTCCATGTACCGTGGGTGTGGACAAAAAGAAAAAAAAAAAGCAAGTACCAAAATAGCACTTGAAGAATGATACTACTATAAAGTAGATAGGAATATGAAAAATGATATCTTAATAAAATTTTATAATAATAAAGAGTAGAAAGTAGAATGATAGAAATTTTAGCAATTACCAACCCTAGTTCTAAGTGCATTTTATACAGTATTATTATCTCAGTTTACCCGATAAGGAGACTAAAGCCCACTGAGATGAGGGTACTGGTTATCCATTAGATGATTAGGGCCTGGCCAAATCAGGAAGGATGAGAGTAACTCATAATCTGGTTTAATTTTGAATGAAAGTGTCCAGATTCTGGTTTCCAAGAAGGTTAGGCACTGAATTTTACTTTATTAAAAATTAAAAAAATTATTATTTTTATATATTGTAAAATACTCACATGTATTTTATTATATGAGTTGGTAAAACAAAATGGTTAATTAGGCATACATAACTATTCTCTGAGACAAATAAAAAGCACAGCAAACAGCATTTTTGGGGGCCAATATAGTGATATGCATCAAAAGCATATAAAATATTTTCTTCCTTTTGACCTGACAATTTCTCTTCTATGAATTTATCCTAAGAAAATATCAAGCAAACACACACACACATTTTCAATGGTTTTTGTCACAGGGTTGTTTGGTAATAACTCACATTTCACAGAATAGGGAAATAAATTATAGTATAAATGTTTTATCTGCAGTGCAACTCTATAAACCATTAAAGACAACATAGGTAATGATGACAAATAATTTGCTTGGAAAGATGTTAGTAATGTAATGAGTGAGAAAGCAGGCTGTGCAACTGTATGTAAAATATAACATACACAACAAATATGTGTCTCTTCATCAAACATGTACCTACATGGCTATCAGACTGGAAGACTGGATTGTGGGCTGATTTAGCTGGTCTAAATTTAACTCTGTGTACATTTAAAAAAAAATTTAAACAACCTTAATACTTGGCTTTGCCGTGGTATTTTATTTTTTTATTTTTTATTTTTATTTATTTTTTTCTTAGCCATTCTCAGCAGACATTTATTGAGTGCTTACTGTGTGCTGGAAGTAAGCCAGGTGCTGGGAACAGCAAAGGGCCAGGAAGAGTCAGGGTCAGCCACTGAGTCCTCAGTGACACTGCACTCCCTGACCCTGGTTGACACAGGAACAGATTAACCCTTCAGGTACCACTCTGACAGCCTGAGCTGGGTCCATAGATGAGTCTGCCTAGGTCTTTCCAGCAGCCAAAAGGGATTCAGTGGGGTGAGACCCTGTCCCTCTCTGTCCTGGTCCAGAGGCATACACAGACAAGCTCCTACACACTCCTCCAAACACGCCTCAGACTTTGACGTGCAAACACACACACACACTCACACAGAGGCATGGCCAGTTTTACAAGGAAGTGGTATGGAGTCATGTTCTGAGTCACCCACCTCAACATAAAACTGTCATCCACCATTGAGAGATTAGCTTGAGAGGTGTTTTTGGCCAAGTCTCTTGTAACAGTGAACAAGGGGACAGCGTCTTAAGGCTTTTGCTTAGAGAGGGGGTTCTGAGAGGGGTAGGGGCCATCGGAGACAGATCTTACTGCCTTTATTTGGCCACAAGCCTGTCCTGGGTCAGAGCTGCCTAACGTGGGTATCCTGTTATGTGGGTGGGGGAGGGTGGGGAGGGGGTTTGTTCTGATTCTCTGTGTTACCTGTATTCCTCCAGGGTCATAAAAATAATGCTGTGACTTGTTAAGTGCCTACCAAGTGCCAGGTGTGGCACTTTATTTTTGTTTTTTAAAACAAAAATTGAGTATATTTAAGGTGTGCAATATGAAGACGATACACAATACATGGTGAAATGATTACTGCAGCCAAGCACCTTAGCATATCACCCCATTATATGGCTATATAATTTATATGTATGGCAATATATATATTGCCATTATATATATATATATAAAATGGGAGTATTTTTATTTTAAATGTGTGTAGTTAAAGGGCGTTCTCTTGTGGTGCAGCGGGGTAAGGATCTGGTGTTGTCATGGTAGTGGCTTGGGTCTCTGCTGTTGTGCTGATTCGGTCCCTGGTCCAGGGACTTCCACTTGCTGTCTGAGCAGGGCCCCCTCCAATAAAAGTGTAGTAAGATGCTCCTTCTGGGATGGTTCAAAAGTAGCATCACCCTGATGTGTGCTGATAGGTTATATAGGCACAGGATTAAAAAAGAAAAACTACCCTTAAGCCAGAATCCCAGACCTAGGATTGGAAACCACTGGCAAATTTTATAAACAGCTCTATGGAGGAGTAATGGATGTACAACAAATTGCACACATTAAAGTGTACAACTTGATGAGTTTTATCCTGTGTACACATCTGTAAAACCAATACACTACAATCGAAGTAGAGATATTTTCCGTCACCCTCCATCAATTCCTCCAAATTTTCTCATGCTCCTTTTTTTTTTTTTTTTTTTTTTAAATTTTGGCTGTGCCTGTGGCATATGGAAATTCCTGGGTCAGGGATGGAACCTGTGCCACTGCAGCGACCCAAGCGGCTGCAGTGAAAGTGCTGGATCCTTAACCTGCTGCTCTACCAGGGAACTCCTTCATGCCCCTTTTTCATCCCTTTGCCCACCCTCCTGTCCCTATCACTATAGATTAGTTTGCACTTTCTAGACTTTTATATAAATGGATTCATGCAGTACTTATTTACTTTTCTCATTGCTAAATCCAGAGCCCAGTTAGTAATAATGCTCCTGTGTGTATCAGGCCTTATTTTCTTCTTACCCAGTGTTCTGTTTTGGACTTTCTGGATTTTTAGGTCTGGGGCTTTCAAGGCAGTATCCAGAACAGTCGATTCCACAGTCTGGAGAAAAAATGTAGCGGTGGATGCAATGTTTCTTCTCTCTTCCATTCCCCATAGAGTCTTGTTGGTGAGAAGTGATTCAATCCTCTCAACAACACGTTGCAGCTTTGAAGATAAAAAGAATTAAAAAAAAAATCCAATCAGATAGGTCCCATATCCCGAGGCTCAGTGGAAAGCACGAGAAAGCAAGTACTGGAGGCAGAGGACCCTATTCAAATCCAGATTCCAGGTTTATAGATTAGATAATAATATTCTATCAATGCGGATTTCCTGATTTGGATAACTGTACGGTGGTTAAATAGGATGGTAATATGAGGGAAATCTGAATGAAGGGTGTACACTCATTCTTTGTATGATTTTTGCAGAATTATTTGTCAGTCTGATATTATTTCAAAATAAAGAGTTAAACAATAAAAATGAATTAAAAAAATCCTGATTCCACCATTCACTGGCTGTTTGACTGTGGAAAAGTCACTCAATTGCTCTATGCTCGGTTTGCCTGTCTTAGGATGAGGACAGTATGAGGACCCCACAGGGTTTGGGGGGAAGGTTAAATGAGCTGAGAGATGCTATTTTTATTGTTTTGCTGATTTTTAAAAATTAAAGTATAGCTGATTTATAACGTTGTGCCAATTTCAGCTGTACAGCAAAGTGATTCAGTTATATGTATTTATTATACATATATATATAATTCATTTTCTTATATATATATTTTTTTAAATAATTTTTTTAATTTCCCACTGTACAGCAAGGGGGTCAGGTTATCCTTACATGTATACATTACAATTACATTTTTTCCCCCACCTATATATTCTTTTTAATATTTTTTCAATTACTGTCTATCCCAGGAGATTGTATATAGTTCCCTGTGCTATACAGTAGGATCTTGTTGTTTACCCATTCTAAATATAAGAGTTTGCATCTACCAAACCCAACCTCCTAGTCCATCCCTCCCTCAACCCCCTCCCCCTTGGCAACCACAAATCTGTTTTCTATGTCTGTGAATCTGTTTCACAGTTTTGTAGATAGGTTCATCTGAGCCATATTTTAGATTCCATGTATAAGTGATATCATATAGTATCACTAATGTGTGGAATTAAAGTCATATCTTTCTTTTTCTGACTTACTACATTTAGTATGATAGGTGCTCAGTACTCCCACATTCCACAGTGAAGTTCTAGGCTAATTTAACTACGGTTGCATAACAAATTATCCTAAAACTTTCATGTCTTAAAAAATAGGCACTTATTATCTCACAGTTTGTGAAGTTTGGGAATTCAAGAGGAGCTTGGTTGGGTGGTTCTGTCTTGGGATCTCTCATCTGGTTGCAGTCAAGATGTTGCCTGAGGCTACAGTCATCTGAAAGCTGGGCTGGGGCTGGAGAGTCTGCTTCCATGATGGTGCACTCACAGGGGCTGTTGGCAGGAGGCCTCAGGTCCTTGCCATGTGAGCCTCGCCAAAGGGCTGACTGAGTATCCTCACAACATGGCAGAGACCAAAGTGGAAGCCACCAAGCCTTTTATGATCTAACCTCACGTCACAAACTATAATCTCCATTATATTTATCACATGGACCAGCTTTGAGTTATTGTCAGAGAGAGCACTACAAATGGGCATGACTACCAAGCTATAGGGATTGTTTGGGGGGTCATCTAGAAGACTGCCAACCACAGTCAGATATACTGAACTTGCAAAGGAAGGTTTTTCACCCTGAGGTTGACATCAGCTAGAGGGCATTTTTTCCCCTTTATTTTTATTCTTTTTATTAAAGTCTAGATGATTTACAGTGTTGTGCTAATTTCTGCTATATAGTAAAGTGACCCAGTCATACATATATAAAGATTCCCTTTCTTATATTATCTTCCCTCGTTCTCTATCCCAAGAGACTGGGTGTATTTTCCTGTGCTGTACAGTAGGGACTCATTATTATCCATTCTAAATGTAATAGTTTGCCTCTACTAACCCCAAACTCCTAGTCCATCCCTCTCCCTTTCTCTCCCCTCTCCCTGTTGGCAACCACAAGTCTGTTCTTTATGTCTGTGAATCTGTTTATGTTTTGTAGACAGGTTCATTTGTGGTTTTTTTTTTTTTCTGACTTACTTCACTCAGTATGATAATCTCTAGATGCATCCATTTGCTCCAAATGACATTATTTCATTCTTTTTTAATGGCTGAGTAGTATTCCATTGTATATGTGTATCACACCTTAATAAATTCATCTGTCAATGGACATTTAAGTAGTTTCTATGACTTGGCTATTGTAAATAGTGCTACCATGAATATAGGGGTGCATATATCTTTTTGAATTATAATTTTGTCTGAATATATTTCCAGCAGTGGGGTTGCTGGATCACATGGTAATTCTATTTTTAATTTTCTGAGGGACTTCCACACTGTTTTCCATAGTGGTTGCACCAACTTACATTCCCATCAAGAGTGTAGAAGGGTTCCCTTCTTTCCACACACTCTCTGGTGTTTGTTATTTGTAGACTTTTTAATGATAGCCATTCTGACCCATGTGAGAGGGTACCTCATTGTAGTTTTCCCTAACAACTACTGATGTTGAGCATATTTTCATGTGCCTACTGGCCATATGTATGTCTTTGGAGAAATATCTATTTAGGTCTTCTACCCATTTTTTTGATTGGGTTGTTTGTTTTTTGTTGAGTTATATGAGTTGTTTGTATATTTTGGGGATTAAGCCCTTGTCAGTTGCATCACAAACTATTTTCTCCCATTCTGCAGGTTGTCGTTTTTATGGTTTCCTTTGCTGTGAAAAATCTTGTAAGTTTGATTAGGTCCCATTTGTTTATTTTTGTTTTTATTTCTATTACCTTGGGAAACTGACCTAATAAGAAATTTGTATGATTTATATCAGAGAAGTTTTTGCCTATGTTCTCTTCTAGGAGTTTTGTGGTGTCATGTCTTATGTTTAAGTCTTTAAGACATTTTGAATTTGTTTTTGTGCATGGTGTGATGGTTTGTTCCAGTTTCATTGATTTACATGCGGCTGTCCAACTTTCCCAGCACCACTTACTGAAGAGGCTCTTTTTTCTCATTTTATATTCTTGCTTCCTTTATCAAAGATTAATTGACCATAGGTGAGTGGGTTTATTTCCAGGCTGAGAGATGCTATGTTTTTATAACAGTGTCTGTGCCTGGTAAACACCATGTAAGTGTTAGTTATTACTAACATCTTTTACCAACAAGGAAGTGGTAAGGTTTCTAGAAATAGACCAGTGGTTTTCAACTGGGGGTGATTTTGAGTCCCAGGGGACATTTGGTAATATCTAGAGACATCTGGATTTTCACCACTGAAGAGTGTTACTGCTATTTAGGCCGGAGACGCTGCTCAGCATCCTATAATGCATGGACAGCCCCCACACAAAGAATGATCCAGTCTCTTGAGTATATTCCTCTGAGTGGAATTGCTGGGTCATATGGCAATTCTATGTTTAATTTTTGGAGGAACCTGGCAATGACATTATGTAATGAAATGTTCCTGTTAATAACATGATTATTTGTTCTTACTTCAATGAGTAGTTACTGAATTCCCAATGTGGGCTTGGTCTGATTCCTGCCCTCAAGAAGCTCACTGTCTAGAGGGTGACCATGCACCATGTAAATGTTATCAGTTTGCCAAAGATGACAATGGATCACATGCATGGAAGGTGTACATTGGACCAGGTTCTGTGCTGAATATATTATCTCATTTAACCCTCTCATCTATCCAAGGAAGTAGGCGCCAAAACCATCCCTACCTTACAGATGAGTAAATTGATCTTGAAGAGCATGATGGTTAATTTCATGTGTCAACTGGTCTGGACCACATATTTGGCCAAGCATCATTCTGAGTGTGTCTGTGAGGGTATTTCTAGAGGAAATTAATGTCCGAATGGGTGGATGAATGAGAACAGTTTGCCTTCCCTGATGTGGGTGGGCCTCATCCAGTCAAACAAGGACCTAGCTAGAACTAGAAGTCTGAGTAAGGGGGCTTTTCCTCCTGCCTGACCACCTGTCCCAGCCTTGAGCTGGGACATTTTTTCCCCTTCAGGCTTGAACTGAAACATCAGCTTTTCTTGGGTCTCAGGCTTCTGATTCAAACTGGAAATACACCATTAGCTCTCTGGACCTCCAGCTTGTTGACTGCAGGGACCTGTCAGTCAATTCTTTATAACAGATGTCTATATCTATGTCTCCCCTTTCTTCTCTTTCTCTGGAGAACCATGAGTGATACAGCAAGGTTGCCATTTTGCCCGTGTCATTTAACACTGCGGTGCTGGGATTTGAACTTCTGCCTCTGAAGCAACCAGAGGATTGAACCCATGCCTCTGAAGCAGCCAGAGCCACCACAGATTCTTAACCCACTGTGTCATAGTGGGGGCTCTCTTTTCTTACTTTTTTTTCCTTTTCTTTCTATGGCCACACCTGTGGCATACAGAAGCTTCCAGGCCAGGGGTCAAATCAGAGCTGTAGCTGAGGCCCATGTCACAGCCACCACAACACTGCAACACTGAATCACCTCTGTGACCTATGCTGCAGCTTGCGGCAACTCAAGATCCTTAACCCACTGAGTGAGGCCAGGAATTGAACCCTCATCCTCATAGAAACTATGTTGTATCCTTAACCCACTGAGCCACAACAGGAACCTATATTTTAATATTATCATATATATTATATATGACACATAGCACACATGAGATATATAGTATGCACCTCCATTTGCTCATTTTGAAACTTGTAAATATTTGTTACCTGGCTAGGTTCCAGGACTCAGCTTCCACTCACCTCTTTTGTGTCTTTGGTTTTATTTGAGGGGGTGATTTCTGAAAAAGACATCAAGGGAAGTTACTGTTGGAACCGAAAGTGAAAGCCTGAAGAGGTCAGCAGGTAAGGTGGGTAACTTTGCATCTGTAAGGTCTGAACTCATATTCTTAATGTTCAATGAAAAGGTCATTTGCTCTTTTGGGAGATCAGCATTCGAGTTCCTTGTTGTGCATTGTTTTTCAGCTTACAGTGATTTTGCTTCTAAGGGACTTTGGAAATGGCAGGAGACATTTTTGGTGGTCATGACTTAGAGTGCTACTCTAGTGTGTGGAGGTCTGGGAAGCTGCTCAACACACTATAATGCAAGCTGCTCAACACACTATAATGCACAGAATAACTTTGGACCACAAATCATTGTTAGATCCCAAATGTCAATATTGCTGTGGTAGCGATACCTTGGCTTAGAGAAAGAAAAAAATTGTAAACTCTAAATATTTTTTTTTTGGTCTTTTGTCTTTATAGGGTCACACGTGTGGCATATGGAGATTCCCAGGCTAGGGGTCTAATCGGAGCTATAGCTGCTGGCCTACAACAGAGCTACAGCAACATCAGATCTGAGCCACATCTGCGACCTACACCATAGCTCACGGCAACACCAGATCCTTAACCCACTGAGCGAGGCCAGGGATTGAACCTGTAACCTCATGGTTCCTAGTCGGATTCGTTTCCACTGCACCACAATGGGAACTCCTAAATTCTTTAATTTAGTCATGTCTGGACATTATAACTGAAATGGCTGCAGAAACAGAAAATTAGATGCTTCAGGTTTTAAAGTTCAGCCTGGCTTAGAATTACAACTGAAACAGAAATGTCAGTTTATGATCATCAGCTATTAAGGAGAATTTTGTGTGTTGCTTCTTGTACTTTGTGAGGACAGCCATCTTATCTATTTTAGAAAGAGGAGAAAAGGCTAGCAAATGTTTGCATTCCTGTTCCCATCATACTGAGCTTAAATCTGTACTTATTCTGTGTTTTGGTTTTCTGCTGAGTCTATTTGTTAAAAAGAGCAAAGAGTTTCCCTATACTATCAAAGATTTTGTCTTAAGAATTCAAGAACTTGGACTTACAGCCTTGAATTCAGAAAGTGCTTGTTATTAGAAACCACATTTGTTGTAGAAAAACATGCTTTTGGCTGAAGACTGCATACTTTCTTTGTGTGAGGGGTTTCTTGGACCTACCGGCCTTGGCAATAACTAATCCCAATGGACCCAGTCCATCTGAATGAGCTCTTAAAATTAGGAAGGGTCTTAAAATTAGGAAAATAACTAAAGTCATTTCTCTTTCTTGTAAAATAAGGTGAATTTAATAGATTAATATCACAACCCAGGTAGAATCTCAGTCTGTTTTATGTTGTCGACAGAGGTGCCCATTGCCTAGTAAAATACCAGTTCACTTTGGGTTCAATCATATTCATTCATTCATTCACTAATTAATTCATTCAACTCTTTATTGATTATCTGGATTAGTGGTGGACTTATGGCACAGCAATCCCTTTCTACCTACCTGGTGCTTGTTACTGTCACCTTCCCCACCTGGATCCCAGTCTCAGATTTGGAGCCCATGGAGCTGCAAGACCCTGGTGTGGACTCCAGCTTGAGACTTGGGGAAATACAGGAACATGGGCTTAAATCTTGCAGGAGCACCTCCCATTAGTAGAAAACATACTCTTGGTATTAAAGAGCTACCTGAACTTTCCCAGACCTTTCCATCTGAAGCGGGGGTTTTAACCTATTTGGTTTTCCTGAGAATCAGATGAAACACTAGCAACATTAGCAAACACTTACAGGCATGGCACTAAGTGCTTTAAATGGTACCTATTCCCTTCTCTTTGAGGCATGAATGTATGAGGATATGATGTTTGAAGCTGTGGCAGCCAATTGGAATCATGAGTAAAGCCAACAGAGACCAACCCGGAGCTCTTCTATGAAGATGCTACATTAGCAAAGTGAGAAAGTATCTCCGTCTGGATTTCTTGTTACATGAGATTTGTTGATAATCCCTATTGATGAATCATTTACAGTCAGGCATAATATTACTTAAAACCAAAGTCATTATAACAGTACAGGGTTAGTGTGAGAAGGATGAGAGGACTTTGGGACACCTTCAGCCAGCTTCTCCCATAACATTATCAATTATCTTTTCTCTGCTCCCCAGATGGAGTCATCAACTATAAACCTTGGCTCAGACACAAACCCAGTGACAAAACCAACAATTAAAAGGAAAATTGAGGAGTTCCCATCGTGGCACAACAGAAACAAATCTGACTAGGAACCATGAGGTTGTGGGTTCGATCCCTGGCCTTGCTCAGTGGGTTAAGGATCCGGCGTTCCCATGAGCTGTGGTGTAGGTTGCAGACGTGGCTCAGATCTGGTGTTGCTGTGGCTGTGCTGTAGGCCAGCAGCTATAGCTCTGATTAGACCCCTGGCCTGGGAACCTCCATATGCTGCGGGTGTGGCCCTAAAAAGATAGAAGGCAAAAGACAAAAAAAAAAAAAAAAAGGAAAAGGAAAATTGAGACTCTACATAGGGGAGGCTAAAAATGGAATAGACAGAATTTGAGAGCATGGAGGTAGAAACGGATTCACAGGGAAATTTCCTATCTTGAAGAAAGCTATCATGAGAACCATCAATCATATTTAATCTACACAGTCTTACCAGGCTCCCACCTTAACTTATATTTATAAGCAGAAGAATTCATTTTCTTGGGAACGAGTGGCCGTCAGTTTGCCTTCAGGTTTTACTTTTTGCATGCTCTGTTCTGTTTCTAAGCAAGCTCTATTTGCCAAGATCTTTTACCCTGTGGCTTCCTTATAGGTTTAGCCAATGGGAAATACTGGTAGAATACTGGAGAACAGAGGAAGGAAGGAACCAGAATATTAATCACCTGTCCCATCTCCAGCATTGGTTGTGTATCTTCCAAATTTCTAGCTCTCATTAGATGGACCCAGATCTTGGGTCCTGGTTATACCAGTTCCTCTCTTGTCCTCCTAGGTTTAGGATGATGTGGATTTCTGCTATTGCTAATCTCTGGGTTGCCTCACTATTCCTTCTTTTGATGTCTCAGCTCTCCCTTCACCAGCACCAATTCTCTATATGGAATTACTTATTTTTAAAAGACCTAGCATGTGTTTTTATTTTCCAAGCTGGATTTTGGCTGATAAAGAGGGACAACTCATCATCATTATTATTTTTTTGCTACAGAAAAGAAGTTCTTTGTCCCTTTTATGGTTTCCCTGCATGGAGACCCATGTTGCCATGCAGAAAGCGGCTACTAGTGTGGGCTTTCAGTATAGGCTGACCCAAGTTAAAAATTATCTTGTCAGCTGGCTGACTGTTGGCAAGTTACTTAACTTTGGGTACTTTGGTTTCTTTTTTTTGTTTGGTTTTTCTTTTTTTGCTTTTTAGGGCTGCACCTGCAGCATATGGAGGTTCCCAGGCTAGGGGTCCAATAGGCGCTACAGCTGCCGGCCTACACCACAGCCACAGAAACATGGGATCCAAGCCTCGTCTGCAACCTACACCACAGCTCATGGCAACACCAGATCCTTAGCCCACTGAGAAAAGCCAGGGATCGAACCTGCAACCTCATGGTTCCTAGTCGGATTTGTTTCCACTGTGCCATGAGGGGAACTCCCAGTTTCTTTATCTATGTATCTTTGTATCTATCCATGTATCTATGTATCCATGTATCTATGTATCTACATATCTATCTATCTATCTATGTAGAGAGAGTACTGTAATAACAGTGCTTACTTCATGTAATTATTGCAAATGAAGTTTTGAATGTAAAGCACTTAGTGTAGTACCTGGCACATAGTACAGTTGAAGTTAATATAATTTATCAATATTATTGTTTCTCCACTAATAGATTTCTTAGAATGTAGCTTTTTTTTTCTTTTTGGCCACGCCTAGGCCAGTGATTGAATCTGTGCCACAGCAGTGACCTGAGACACAGAAGTAACAATGTTGGATCCTTAACCTAACCCACTAGGCCACCAGGGTGCTCCTAGAGTTTAGCTTTAAAGATTCTCTCTTCATGGATGGTCTGTCAAATCCCTTATATTTCTTATGTATAGACTTTCCCCATCTATATGGTTTCTATGATAGTGATCATGCTTATCCAACATGGCATTTCTCCCTGGGCATAGATCCAAGAGTGGGCATATGACTCAAACTGGACCAATTTGTACATTTCCAAAGAATTTGCTATTATGTCCAAGAGAGATTCAATTGATCCTTCTCTGGGTGGTTTGATCAATAACAATGGTAAGATTTAGAGCTATTGGTGGCCATATTTCCTGTCTTGTAGACTAGGAAACTGAGAAAGCCAGTTTGCAATGAGAGAAGAAAAGAGCAAATAGAGAGTTTGAGAGACTGGGGTACCCTGAGAGTAATGGGTCTCCAGCTTCAGGTCATTCCAGAATCCCCATTGTATATAGACATATCCATGCATCCTTCTCATAAACTCATCGTTTCTGCTTAGGTTAGCCTGAGTGATTTCTCTATTTTGAAATTCAAAGATTCCTGTCTCAATCGCCACTCTGTCACCTCCATCTCCAAAATTCACTTACCTTCTTTTTTTTATTGGATCAAAAACTGAATTAAATTTCTTATTAGAGTATAGTTGATTTACAGTGTTGGGTCAATTTCTGCTATACAGCATAGTGACCCAGTCATACATATAGGTACTTTATTTTCTCGTACAATTTTCCATCATGTTCGATCACAAGTGATTGGATATAGTTCCCTGTGCTGTACAGTAAGACCCCCATTGCTTATCCATTCTAAATATAATAGTTTGCATCTACTAAGACCAAAGTGCCCGTCCATCCCACTTCCTCATCCCTTCCCCTGGCAACCACATCACTTGCCTTCTTAACCCCATTATCCCTCTAAACTTCTTTTTTTCCTTTTCTCCTCTTCTTTCCATCACCCATTTCCCTCCAGAAAACAGACACATACTGGCCCCACCACAAATATATATTTTCTGATGTTAAACTCAATTAAAAATCATGAAGAGAGACAAAAAGACAAGAATTTTCTTACTCTGACAAGTGTTCTCATTGGAATTACTGAATTTTTCATCCCCAGAGAGGAGTCTATACCCAGTGATACAGTGACAGTAGAAACTTCCTTCTGTATTCTGACATTTAGCATTCACTCCACAATATATATTAATGGGTGGTTTACATTCATCAATATCTGGAACACAAAGGAGAGAGTTGGTCATTCATTTGACAAAGATTTATTGAGCATCTGCTCTGTGTCAGAAACTATACCTTTTGCCCAGGGTCCAACCTGACTTTCTAAGACAACTCAGTTAAAGTAATGATTGTCTTTTGTTCTTTCTTTTCTTTGTTGACTTTGACTGGGTTCTCCAAGAGGCAGACATCAAGACAAGGATTCAAGTGCAAGTGCTTTATCTGGGAGATGATCCCAGAAAACACTGGAAGGGAAGTAGTGAAACACAACAGGTAAGGGAAGGCAGAAAATAAAGGGAGTATTATTGGCGAGCGAGTTTCCACTGTGGGCAACTTTAATTCCCCTGGAAACCTCTGGGAGGAAGTGTAGAGCATGTTCTTCAAGTAACCATACTTGAGAGGTGAGGGTGTGAGGTACTTACCTGCTAAATCTCATCATTTATTGGTAGAGGAGTGTTCCCAGAGAGTGTTAACTCCCTGGTACTTCCATTTGTCCTGAGTGTGGGATTAGTGGTCTCCAGGAGCCAGAGAAAGCCTCAGACTTGGTGTGAAAAGGAATGGAAAATGCCAAGGGTATATAAATGGGGTGCTGGCCATGTCTGCTGTTATGGATTGGATGCTTGTATTCCCCCTGCAATTCATATGTTGAAGCCCTAACTCCCAGTATGGTTGTATTTGGAAACGGGTCTCTTAGGAGGTATCTGAGATTAAATGAGATCATAAGAATGGGGCCCTGATCTGATAGGATTAGTGAATTTATAAGAAGAGACAAGAGAGTTTTTCCCCAAAACACTGCCACTGCCTTTATGCATTAAGGAAAGACCATGTGAAGATACAGCAAGAAAGCAGATCTCGTTAGCAATGGAATTGCCAACACCTTGATCATGGAATTTCGGCTGAGTAAAAACTTTCCCCTTTCCTCATCTTCCTGCTGGGTTACAGCTCTAACAAGATAGGCTGAAAAAAAGCGGGATGTTAGGTGGGGAAAGAGGAGAGTTATACACCCTATATATACACCAATTATATACCCTACTCCCAACTGTAGGCTGTCAACCAGGGAGCTTGATCTAGGGCAGGGGAAAAACCTAATAATTAACTCAAGTCTGGAGTATTTATTCTTCCCTAGGATTGGACATTTAAATTATTGAGTTGAGATTAAACCTTGTATCTTAGGTTTATGTTAGAAAAGTTTATGTTAGAAAAGTTTATGTTAGAAAAGTTTATGTTAGAAAAGTTTATGTTAGAAAAGTTTCTGCGCAAGCTTTTATTCTTTCTTTGCTGTGGCTTCAGTGCATAATCTCTCTCCTTAAAAAAATTGCAAAAGAAATTGCACAATACTTTATGATTCATGAAGTAGGTCACATATATTAACCTTATTCAATCCCCCTACTATCCTCTTGAATTCAGTATTACTATCCTCACATCACGGAGGAGAAAATTGAGACGGCTAGGTTCTGGAAGAGCCTATTTTTCTGATTCCATAAAAACAATTCTTTCGGGTGAAGTTCGAGTTGGCAGAGCCTTCAGCATTGCACATTGCTGTTACGTCCTCACGATCGTTACGCTGCCTTCCTTTCACTTCTACCTCTGGGGGATTTGAAAATCACCCCTTTACCTTTACAAGTCTCCAAGGGGAAAGTGAAGTATATCTGTCCAGATACAGATGTGTATCCATGGTTGCAGGTACAGTAAGTGCCATTGACACAGTAAGCATTTTGGGGGCACAGGTGACAGGTCCCTGCAAGAAGAAGAGATGCAGGTCAGATGTCACTAGGGTCAAAATTCTCCTGTTATTTTTTTTAAATTTAATTTTATTGGAGTATGGTTGATTTGCAATGTTGCCTTAGTTTCAGGTGTACAGCAAATTGAATCAGTCATACATATAAATATATCCATTCTTTTCCCCCATATAAGTTATTACAAGTTACTGAGTAGATTTCCCTGTGCTACACAGTATGTTCTCGTTAATCATCTATTTTACACAGTACTGTGTATATGTTATTCCCACCCTCCCCCAATGCTTTCCCCTGTGGTAACCATAAGATTGGTTTTGAAATCTGTGAGTTTGTTTCTCTTTCATAAATAAGTTCTTGTATTACTTTTATTAGATTCCAGATATAAGTGATATAAGATATTTTTCTTTCTCTGTCTGACTTTGCTTACTATGATAGTCTCAGTGTCCATCCATATTGCTGCAAATGGTTTTTTTTTTTTTTTTGGCTTTTTAGGGCCACACCCGTGGCATATGGAGGTCCCCAGGCTAGGGGTCTAATTGGAGCTGTAGCTGCCGGCCTACGCCACAGCCACAGCAACGCGTGATCTGAGCCTCATCTGTGGCCTATGCCACAGCTCACGGCAATGCCGGATCCTTAACCCACTGAGCAAGGCCAGGGATTGAACCTCATTGTTCCTAGTTGGATTCGTTAATCACTGAGCCATGATGGGAACTCCTGCAAAGGGTTTTATTTCATTCTTTTTTATGCCTGAGTAATATTCCATGTGTATATGTACCACATCTTCTTTATCTGTTTCTCAATCAATGGACATTTATGTTGCTTTCATGTCTTGGCTATTGCAAATAGTGCTGCAATGAACATTGGGCTGAATTTACCTTTTCAAATTAGAGTTTTCTCTGGATATATGCCCAGAACAGGTTAACTTTAATCCCTTGGAGAACTCACAAGATTTTGAGTCAGCAAGCCTAGGGTGGAGCCTGAGGTTCTACATCTCCAGGCAAAAACCAAGGAATGCATTCTGAATAACCAGGATCCACACATTGCCTGCCATCATGTTCCCAGCCTCCATTCCCCATGAACTCTGAATAGAACCCAGATTTCACCACTAGAGCTGAAGCTTGAAGTATTTCCTCAGCACCATTATTTCCATTCATTTTCAAAAGACCTCAGATTAAGATCTTTAGTGATCTCTGTCTAAGTGAAGTTATACATGGAGTCACAAAGATAACATGTACCCTTATCAGAAGATAAGTCCTGTGGTACCCTACAAATTCAAAGTTTTATAACCATAGCTGACCCTTATTATGTGCCAGGCACTGTTCAAAGCATTTTATATATATTAATTCACTTACTCCTCACAATAGCCCATTTTACATATGAGGGAATTGAGGCATAGAGAGGTTAGGACACCTGCAAAAGACACACAGGTAGTAAGTGGTTGAGCCAGAGTCAAACCCGTTGTACAACTCATTCTCCTTTTATACATTCTGCAATGATCTTGAGAATAGCACAATTATATTGCATTTAAATGTATTAAAATTAGCTTATTTAATGCCAACTCAGTCCTTTATCATGCATAGGAATCACACTTTTTTCTATAGCTTGAGTTTAGTATCTCCAATTTTTTTTTTGTCTTTTTGCCATTTTTTGGGCCACTCCCATGGCACATGGAGATTCCCAGGCTAGGGGTCTAATTGGAGCTGTAGCCGCCAGCCTATGCCAGAACCACAGCAACGCGGGATCCGAGCTGCATCTGTGACCTACACCACAGGTCACAGCAATGCCAGATCCGTAACCCACTGAGCAAGGCCAGGGATCAAACCTGCAACCCCATGGTTCCTAGTTGGAATCATTAACCATGATGGAAAGTCCTAGTATCTCTAATTTTTTAATGTACTGACAGCACACAAAAGGAAAAAGTTTCAGTTTCCTCAGCTTGGAGGCAAAACCAAATAATAACAGGAGAGTGTTCTAATTTTATTTCTATACATGTAGCTGTCCATTTTCCCCAGCACCACTTATTGAAGAGACTGTCTTTCCTCCACTGTATGTTCTTGCCTCCCTTGTCATAGATTAGTCGACCATAGGTGCTAGGGTTTATTTCTGGGCTTTCTATCCTGTTCCACTGATCTGTACTTCTCTTTTGTGTTAGGACCATACTCTTCAATGACTGTAGCTTTGCGTATAGTCAGGAAGCCTGATTCCTCCAGTCTGTTTTTATTTTTCAAAATTGCTTTAGCTATTCAGAGTCTTTTGTGTTTCTGTATAAATATTTAAATGTTTTGTTCTAGTTCTGTGAGGAATGTCATTGGTAACTTGACAGGGATTGCACTGAACTTGATTGTAGATTGCCTTGGGTAGTATAGTCAACATCACTAATTATTAGAGAAATGCAAGTCAAAAACTACAGAGGTATCACCTCACACCTGTCAAATGGCCATCATCAAAATGTTTATAAACAATAAATGCTGGAGATGATGTGGAGAAATGGGAATCCTTCTACTCTGTTGGTAGGAATGTAAATTGGTTCACCCACTATGGAGGACAGTATGGCATTTCCTTTAAAAACTAATTATAGAACTACCAAATGATCCAGCAATTCCACTCCTGGGCATATATATAAAGAAAACTCTAATTTGAGAAGATACATGAGGAGGTCCTGTTGTGGTTCAGTGGATTAAGAACCCAACTAGTATCCATGAGGATATGGTTGAATCCCTGGCCTCGATCAGTGGGTTAAGGATCCTTCATTGCCACAAGCTACAGCATAGGTCACAGACTTCACTCAGATCTGTCGCTGTTGTGGCTGTAGTGCAGGCCTGCAGCTTCAGCTCTTATTCTACCCCTAGCTCAGGGAACTTCCATAGGCCATGGTTGAGGCCCTAAACAGAAAAAAGAAAAGAAAAGAAAAGATAATGAACCTAATGTTCATTGTAGCATTATTTGCAATAGCCAAGACATGGAAGCAACCTAAATGTCCATTGATTGAGAAATGGGTAAAGAAGATGTGGTACATATATACAATAGAATAATACTCAGCCATAAAAAAGTATGAAATAATGCCATTTTCAGCAACATTGATGGACCTTGAGATTATCATACTGAGTGAAGTAAGTCAAACAAAAACAAATATCATATATTACTTATATGTGGAATCTAATAAAAATGACACCAAGAACTTTTTTTTTGTATTTATTGCCAATTTTAAACTTGTTTTCCAGTTGATTCTATGTTTCTCTTTTGTTCCTTTCTTTTTTTGGTTTGATGATTTCCATTTATTTTATGCTTGTGTATTTTTTATTTTTTGTGAATGTAATATTTGGTTTTGATTTGTGGTTGCCCTGTTTTTTAATTATTTTAATCCCTTCCTATATCTGCTTGCTTTAGCCTGATAGTCATATAGGCTCAAACACATTATTAAAAAAAAGTCTAGATTTTTTTACTTTCCTTCCCCACATTCTATCATTTTGAAGTCCTTTTTTTTTTTTTTAACATTTTCATGTTTGTCCTTTTGCTGTTCCTTGTGTTTATCATTATTTTTACAGTAGTTTTTCTTTTTCTTTTTTTTTTTTTTAACTTTTAGACTGGGTTAATATTGCTGTACTCTTTTAGCTTTTGTTTGTTGGAGAAATTCTTTATTTCTCCTTCTATTTTAAATGATATTCTTGCTAGGTAGAGTATTCTAGGCTGCAAATTTTTCCCTTTTAGAACTCTGAATATATCTTGCCACTTTTTTCTGGCCTGTAGTGTTTCTGTAGAGAAATCAGCTGATAGCCTTATGTGTGGGGGGGGTCCCTTATAATTAATGCTTTCTGATTCTCTTTCTGCCTTTAGAATCCTCTCTTTAGCTTTAACTTTTGCCATTTTTATTATAATATGTCTTGGTGTGGGCCTGTTTGGGTTCAACTTGTTCAGAGTCTTCTGTACTTCCTGCATCCTGATATCTGTTTCCTTTAGATTTGGAAAGTTTTCAGCCATAATTTCTTCAAATATATTTTCAATCCCCTTTTCTGTTTCTTCTTCTTCTGGAGTTCCTATTATGTATAGATTGGTCTGCTTTATATTGTCCCATAGATTTCTTATATTGCTTTTGTGTTTTTTCATTTGGTTTTCTGTCTGCTGTCCTGATTGGATGTTTTCCATTCTATCTTCCAAGTAACTAATTTGTTCCTCTGCATTATTCAGTCTGCTCTTTAATGCCTTTAGCTCAGTTTGTGTCTGGAAAATGAATTTTCTAATTATTCTTGATTCCTCATATCTTCTAGTGCGGGGAGCTGAGAAGATGCAGGGACTCGAAAAAAGGACCTTGCCTGACAGCAGAGAAACCTGAAGGCAGGTTCCTAACCAAGGAAGGGAGCTCACCTGAACGGTACAAGCCGAAGGTGGGCTTCTGGTCAGGATAAACGCCTGCCTGAAAGGTGCAAAACCGAGGGCAGGCTAAAGCCTGCCTGTATGGTACAAGCCGAGGGCAGGCCTCAGGTTACACAGCTCTCATTTTGATGTTGATGGGGAAGAATTGGTGCTTTCCTGGGAAAACAATTTCCATGTTTGCACCAGAGAACATGGATTGTATCTCTGGTGACCTAGTCTTTCCTGCTGTTTTTTTATTCAGTTTTCCTCAGTCTTTCCTGATCATTTGCTTATTATTCTTATTTTCCTGTGGTGATTTGTGATTTAACAAAATTACAACAATAATATAATAAAAATTTCATCCTGAAGGACTTTCCCTATTTAAATCCAACTTAGTTAACACATAGTGTTTATCTACTAACTAGTTATACAGTAAACTTTAGAGTTAGGATTTTAATGAAGTTCATAGAAGTTAGATATACATTATTCTTGACCAAAAGACACCTAGCTATGAGTTATAGAAGCTTTTAAGTGATAGCTAGTTAAGTCGGTTTATATTTTCTTTTTCTTTTTTTTTTGTCTTTTTACCATTTCTTGGGCTGCTCTCGTGGCATATGGAGGTTCCCAGGCTAGGGGTCGAGTCGGAGCTGTAGCCACCGGCCTACGCCAGAGCCACAGCAACGTGGGATCCGAGCCGCGTCTGCAACCTACACCACAGCTCACGGTAACGCCGGACCCTTAACCCACTGAGCAAGGCCAGGGACCGAACCCGCAACCTCATCGTTCCTAGTCAGATTCGTTAACCACTGCGCCACGTCGGGAACTCCGGTTTGTATTTTCTTACACTGTCTCCCTGCCATAACGCTTTAAAGATAAGCACCAGTTTAAAAACAAGATTTGTAAATGCCAAATTCTTGTGTCTGTGACCTCTTCAACTTGTGGAGACTGACTGGCCATGGGATGATTTGTACTGAGTTTCCTCTTTTCCACATGATGTATTGTACCCAATTGCCTTTAAATTGTGCTCACTAAATTAGGTTAAGACAAAGATCTTAGAACGTGATGTATAGCTGCTGTACCATGTAAAATTTAACCGATGTACTTTTAACACTATGATGTAATCTGTAGTTAGAAACTGTCTATATAATCAACCACTTATGTCAATAAAATTTGAGCAGTCCAGCGCCCTGAAAGAAGGAACAAAGAGGCTGTCTCTGTTGCAAAAGCCTTTGCGTGTCCCTCTCCTTCGGGAAAAGTGTACACTCCCTGGCCGCCGGAGCTGGCCTCTGGCATTCTAGTTCCTTTCTAAAGCAATCTGCATTACTGTTTATATCTGCTCTTAATGCCTTGATATTCAGCCTTAATTCCTTCAGTATTTTCACTTTCTCCCTTTTGAACTTAGCGTCTATCTGATTGCAGAGGTCTGTTTCATTGTTTGCTGCTTTAGGTGAATTCTCCTGCTCTTTTAACTGGGAATGGTTCCTGAGCTTCTTCATCTTGCTTATATTTTTCTTTTTCTGTGAGTTTAAGGAAACAAAACTGTAGTCTTGGAGGGATATTTCTATGCAAGGGCACCCCTTTGTATTTTGTGGAGGATTACTATTTATTTTTGGCACAGGAGTTTGGATATTTGCTGTCTCTTTCTTTGGTGTGAGCAGACTGTTATCCCCAGGGTGCCTGAGTGTGTTTCCAGGGAGAAGGAGGCAATGGTTAGGGTTAGTAGTCAGTGCCTGGTTGCTGGGCTCTTGACAGTAGCAAGGACTTGCAGGAAGGTGGTGCAGGCTACTCCTAGTTGCAAGGCCCTGGGGAGTGGTCATGAGGCTTAAGCAGATTTAGGAGGTGCCCAGAGCATTTGGCAGTGGCAGTTCAGGGTGAGTGTGTTCCCAGGAGAGTGAGAACAACAACAGATGGTGTTCAGTCTCAATGTCCTCCTCTGTGGTGCCCTTTGAGGTGATTGGGGCTGCAAGTGGTGCCTGTTCATGGATCCCTAGTGGTGGCATGCCATGCCCACATCTGGAGTCAGAGATAACTGCAGTGGTTTGCCCTAACACCAGCAGACCATGCAAGAAGCACCCTGTCCTGCTTAGCCCACACAGGAGGTGTGCACAGGCTGCTTCTAGTTGCAGGGTCCTGGGAAGGGACAGTGATCAAGCTTCTGGGCACTACCTTGGGTGTTTGGCAGTGGCAGCAGCAGGGTGGGTGTGTTCCCAGGGGAGTGAGAGCAACAGTGGGTGGTGCTCAGTTGCAGTGCCCTCTTTTTTGTCGACCTTGGAGGTGACTGGGGCTGCAGATGGAGCCTGTTTACAGACCCCCTAGTGGTGGCAGGCCACATCCCCCTCTGGTTTCTTTTTTTTTTTTTTTGTCTTTTTGCCATTTTCTTGCGCCGCTCTCGTGGCATATGGAGGTTCCCAGGTTAGGGGTTGAATCGGAGCTGTAGCCACCAGCCAGCCTATGCCAGAGCCACAGCAACGTTGGATCTGAGCCGCGTCTGCAACCTACACCACAGCTCACGGCAATGCCGGATCGTTAACCCACTGAGCAAGGGCAGGGATTGAACCTACAACCTCATGGTTCCTAGTCGGATTCGCCAACCACTGCGCCACGACAGGAACTCCCCCCTCTGGTTTCTGAGATGACTGCTGTGGTTTGTCCCTGCTGACTCCAGAGCCTGAGTCTCAGCACCCAGCCCCCACCCGAGCATCTCAGGCTGTGGTGTCCTGGGCAGTGGTGCAGATGATCCCTGTGGCTCTCTCTCTGCTTTGCCCTCCTCAGTCCAGCTGCTGCACTTTTCTTGGTGACTTTGAGGTTCCTCCATCTCAGCTGCTTTCTCCATCACTTAGGGTGTGGGTTCCTCCCCAGGGTGTGGGTTCCTTTTCTTTTTCATAGCTCCCTCTCACGAATGCTAGTCCAGACCTGATTCCTTTTTTTTTTCTCTCTCTCTCTTTTTTCTTTTCTTCTACCCAGTTATGTGGAGGGTTTCTTCCCCTTTTTGGAGGTTTGAGTTCTTCTGCCAGCGTTCAGTAGATGTTCTGTGTGAATAGTTCTACATGTAGATGTGTTTTTTTGATGTGTTTGGGGGGGAAGGTGAACGCTACATCTTACTCCTCAACCATCTTGATTCTTCCTCCAAATAACTTATTTATAACAGAAACAAACTCACAGATTCAAAACCAAACTTATGGTTAAGATAGGAGGACCACGGGGGCTGGGGAGGTAGGAATTAGGAGGATGGGAATAACGTACACACTACTGTATAAAACAGATGGCTAATGAGAACCTACTGTATAGCTTAGAGAAATCTACTCTGTAACTTGTAATAACCTATGTGGGAAAAAAGAAAGACTCACTTTGCTGTACACCTGAAACTGATACAACATTTTAAGTCAACTATACTCCAATAAAATAAAAAAAGTTAAGCCGAAATGATCTTTTTCATATTTCGTTGACTTGATCATGATTAGAATGAAAAGGTTACCATCATGCTCTCTCTCCCCACCAGAACATTTACTTCATGAGATTTTCAGTGTTTTGTTTTATTTTATTTTTTAAAGAATCATTGGCTTGCCTTTAATTAGACTTAACATTTATGCTTTTACATGTGGAATCAATCAGAAGGCAAGGGTGTAGGGCAATAATTTTCTAAATACTTCTTATAAACTCAAATTATTCTTTGGCATAAAGTATGCTTTTATATTCACAAGGTTATATATGAGTTACAAAATATTTTTCTCTGTATTCCTCCATTCAATCTGGGCTGTTACAATTAGACCAGACACATTTTTCTTGCATCTGTAGTGGTAACCTTAGTAACAGTTAGTAACCACTCTAGGGCTGTCAAATAGATGCATGACTTTGTGTGTTTTAGTCACTATTCGACATCGGGCTCATTGTGGTTACCAAAACCAAATAAATAGGAGTTCCCATTGTGGCACAGCTGGTTAAGGATCAGATGTTGTCTCTGTGAGGATGTGGGTTTGATCCCTGGCCTCGGTGAGTGGGTTAAGGATCTGGCATTGTCACAAGCTGTGGGGTATGTCAAAGATGTGGCTTGGATCCAGTGTTGCTGTGGCTGTGGCACAGGCCTCAGCTGCAGCTCTGATTCAACCCCTAGCCCAAGAACTTCCATATGTTACAGGTTTGGCTAGTAAAAGAAAAAAAATCATCAGATAAATAGACAAATAACAATACAATAAAAAGATAACTTGAGATATCCAAATTTGATGAAATGAATTAAAAAGAATTATAAGACTAAGACTGCATGAGTTCTTTTCCCGAAGTAGCCTCCTCTCTCCCAGTTGGTTGGAGGATGTGAGTGGTCCCAGTTGTATCATTAGTCTACACCCTCCTTGATCTCTGGCTATGGAAAAGTCAGGGTTTGAGCACTCACCTGTGGTTTTCCGAGCCACGACTCCTGACAAGCTTAGCAGAAAGCAGAGTCCTGGAACAGGGAAGCAGAAGAGAGACACATGAAACAATTGAGGAATTCTCCAAGGGCTGAGTATCAGTTATCAATTGATGGATGAATAACAAAGCATCACAAAATGTAGTTGACTTAAGAAACAACATCCATTTTATTATCTCTCATGGTTTCTGTGATTTGGGAACCTGGGGAAGGGTTGCCTGGGTGTTCTGGCTTGGGGTTTCTTATACAGTTGCAGTTAGTCAGTGGTTGGGCTGGAACTGGCTAGGCATTGCTGTTTCTTCATGTAGTCTCAGGGTCTGAGGTAGTTTGAACTTCCTTCCAACATGGCAGTCTTGGCCAGGCAGCTTCCGTGGCACTTCAGAGCTTTAAGCATGAGTGTTCTGAGCTCTAAGCATGAGTGTTCCCGCCAACAAATTTACCTCTCCTTTTAAGCTCCAGTCCAGGAAGTCATGCAGCTCCACTCTACCATATTCCCTCGGTTACAATTAAGTCACAAGACCATTCTGCTTTAACTGCACCAGAACTAGAGTCTTCCTTTTTTTTTTTTTTTTTTGCTTTTTAGGGCTGTACCTGCAGCATATGGAAGTTCCCAGGCTAGGAGTCAAATGGGAGCTTCACCTGCTGGTCTATGCCACAGCCAAAGCAATGCGGGATCGGAGTTGTGTCTGCTACCTACACCACAGCTTGAGGCAGTGTTGGATCCTTAACATACTGGCCAGGGATTGAACCTGCATCCTCTTGGAAACTAGTCAAGTTGTTTTCCACTGAGTTCAAATGGAACTCCTAGGATCTTCCTCTTGATAGAGGAATGGCAAGATTCTAGAAACAAATCTTAGAAGGGAAGTATTGTTTTCATCTTTTTGGAAAATAAAGGCTGCCTCTATGTGCGTGCTGTTAAAGTGCTCTTTTTTCTTCCCCAAACTTTCCCAACATCTGGTGTTATCATCAGCCATGTTCCTGCTTCTGCAAAGAAGTGAAGATGTTAGATAGATGGGTAGCTTTTCTGTTGCTTTCTTTTCTTTCTTTTTTTTTTTGGCTTTTGTCTTTGTTGTTGTTGTTGTTGTTGTTGCTGCTATTTCTTGGGCCGCTGCCGAGGCATTTGGAGGTTCCCGGGCTAGGGGTCTAATCAGAGCTGTAGCCAGGGGCCTACGCCAGAGCCACAGCAACGTGGGATCCGAGCCGCGTCTGCAACCTACACCACAGCTCACAGCAACGCCGGATCGTTAACCCACTGAGCAGGGGCAGGGACCGAACCCGCAACCTCATGGTTCCTAGTCGGATTTGTTAACCACTGCGCCACGACGGGAACTCCTCTGTTGCTTTCTTTTTTAAAAAAATTTCATTTTATTTATCTTATTTATTTTTCTTTTTCGGCTGCATCCGTGGCATATGGAAGTTCCTGGGCCAGGGATTAAGTTCAAGCCACATCTGTGAACTACGCCACAGCTACAGCAACACCGGATCCTTAACTCACTACGCTGAGCCAGGGATGGAACCAGTGCCTCCACAGAGACAAGCCAGATCATTAACCCACTGCACCACAGTGGGAGCTCCTTTCTTCCTTTCTTAATAAATCTTAAACTGCTTTGATCGATAGTTCTCATTTTGCTTTCTCGTCATTCTCTTATTACATACTAATGCCAAGAATAATTTGCCCTTTGCCAGTACAATATTCAAAATATTTAACAACTGGAATGGTGTAGGAATTGATCAATCAGAATGGACATTGGAGACCCTCTCTGAGGCAGCAGGTATTAATCTTTCAGCTGCTGAATTGTAAGGCAGTCAATGGCACCCCAGGTCAGGGTCTGGGCTGGCAGGAATGTCCTGAGAGCTGGTTATGGACAATAATTATTTTCAAATGGTGTGGAAATATTTCATTATGGGCAAACAATATGGCTCTTCTAGTATTTACTGGTTGAAGTTTAGTTCCAGTGACTAGTAATCTTATTTGCAACTTTGGTTACTCCCTAAGAAAGTGGGTCCTGCAGATGAATGGATAAAGAAATTGTGGTGAAATGTTATTAACCTTAAAAAATAAGGCAATCCTGCCATTTGCAGCAACATAGATGAACCTAGAGGACATTATGCTAAATGAAATTAAGCCAGATGCAAAAGGACACATATTGCATGATTTCACTTACATGAAATATCTGAAGTAATCAAATTCATGGAAGCATAGAATAGAATAGTGGTTACCAGGGGTTAGGAGTAGGGAAAAGGAAGAACTATTTTTCTATGGGGATAAAGTTTGTATTATACAAGATAAGTTCTGGAGAACAGCTGTAAAACATCACTACAGTTAACAACTCAGTTCACTTTAACATATATATTAAAAAGATAGGAGTTCCTGTCTTGGCGCAGTGGTTAACGAATCTGACTAAGAACCATGAGATTGTGGGTTGGATCCCTGGCCTTGCTCAGTAGGTTAAGGATCCTGCATTGCCACGAGCTGTGGTGTGGGTCACAGACGAGGCTTGGATCCCGTGTTGCTGTGGCTCTGGCATAGGCCGGTGGCTAAGCTCCAATTGGACCCCTAGCCTGGGAACCTCCATATGCCACAGGAGTGGCTCAAGAAAAGGCAAAAAGACAAAATTAATTAATTAAAAAAAATAAGGATAGAACTCATGTTAATTATTCTTTTTTTTTGTCTTTTTTTTTTTTTTGCTATTTCTTGGACACACAGGTAGTAAGTGGTTGAGCCAGAGTCAAACCCGTTGTACAACTCATTCTCCTTTTATACATTCTGCAATGATCTTGAGAATAGCACAATTATATTGCATTTAAATGTATGAAAATTAACTTATTTAATGCCAACTCAGTCCTTTATCATGCATAGGAATCACACTTTTTTCTATAGCTTAGTATCTCCAATTTTTTTTTTTTGTCTTTTTGCCATTTCTTGGGCCACTCCCATGGCATATGGAGGTTCCCAGGCTAGGGGTCCAATCGGAGCCGTAGCCACCAGCCTACGCCAGAGCCACAGCAACGCGGCATCCGAGCCGCGTCTGCAACCTACACACCACAGCTCACGGCAACGCCGGATCGTTAACCCACTGAGCAAGGGCAGGGATCGAACCTGCAACCTCATGGTTCCTAGTCGGATTCGTTAACCACTGCGCCAGACGGGAACCCCTCATGTTAATTATTCTTACCAAAAAAAAAAAAAAAAAAAAAAGAAAGGAATGAAGGAAATAAGAAAGACTCTTTCACAGAAGAATGCAATGAAAATTTTGGAGGTGATGGATATGCTTAGTACCTTGATTGCGGTAATGATATCCTGGGTGTATGGTGTATGTATGCTTATGTCCAAGTGCATCAAGATGCATGCATTAAATGTGTGCCATTGTTTTGTATGTCAATACACCTCAGTAGAGCTAAAATAAAAAAGAAAGTGGCGGGGGGAGGGGTTCCCTGTTGTGGCTCAGCAGGTTAAGGACCCAACATTGTCCCTGTGAGGATGCAGAGTCGATCCTTGGCCTCCGCTCAGTGGGTTAAGGATCTGGAAGATCTCTGTTTACCAAGTTGGATGATGGGTTGGGTTAAGGGTGGACTAGCTGGGTGGAGCTGGATAAACTGATTTCTGTCTATAAAGGACTGGGATTGGATGACTTAGGAGACTGTTTGAGGCTGAGAGTTTGGTGAAGTTGAAGGGGTGTCTCGGTTCCCTTGGGGAGGCTCAGGGGATGTGGCGGCTGTTGATTGTGAAGCAAGACTTGGAGGAAATGGGAATTTCTGGATTAAAATGCAGCATGCCCTCTGATGCAAACACCCCTCCTCCTTGCCTATGACCACACTAGTGAAGTCTCCCTTGAAGAGAGCGGCTCATGTCTTGGGAAGAGGAGTTCCTTGGTGGTAGTAGGGGGATTAGGCCAAGTTATAAGGGCAGACTCCATAACATCTACGGGGAATTGAGCTCTTACTATATGCCAGCCATTGTTCTGAGCATTTTAGGCATGGGTAAAGTAAGTTCAACTTTGCAACGACTTTAAGAGGTGACTACTATTAATATTATCTCCACTGTGCAGATTAAGAAAACAGGCACAGAGAGGGTAATTAACTCTCTCCAGTTGCCAGGGCTAGTCAGTGGCAGAGCTGAGATGAAACCCAGGCTCTGGATTCCTGCTGCTAACCTACCATCCCACAGGACCTCCCTTTCAGAAATCCCACACGGTGCTGCAGCCAAGGAGGTGCTATTCAGATTATAGACACTGAAGTTGGCATGTTTACTGTGACAGTGGCTTGAGGAAGGGGTGCCTTTTTTTCCCCAGAAGATGCTGCTCCCTAGATCTGACTGGAATCTCAAAGTCCAATAGAAGATATGACAGGCTAACTTGGTCATTTGGGGACAATGCAGGCTTTGGGAGGAAAAGAACCCTATGGGCTAGCAGCAACCCTTTAAGACTGGGAGGGAGGGCAATTTTAACACTTTTGGGGTCTCCCTGTATGTTTCCAATTGTTCCTGTAACAAATTATGTGAATTTAGTGCCTAGAAAAAACATGAATTTATCCCCTTACAATTTTGTTTCTTTTTGCCTTTTTTTGGGGGGGGGGGCCACACATGCGGTACATGGAAGTTCCCAAGCTAGGGGTTGAATCAGAGCTATAGCTGCCAGCCTACACCACAGCCACAGCAATGTCGGATCTGAGCCATATCTGTGACCTACCTCATAGCTCATTGCAATGTCAGATCCTTAATCCACTGAGCAAGGCCATGGGTTGAACCCACATCCTCATTGATATTACTCGGGTTTGTTACCACTGAGCCACAGTGGAACTCCCATCCCCTTACAATTCTGTATGCAATTCTGTCAGCAGTCAGTCTCACTGGGCTAAAATCAAGGTGTTAGCAAGGCTAGTTCCTTTTGGATGCTGCAGAGGAGAATGCATTTCCTGGCCTTTTCCAGCGTTTAGAGGTTGCCCACACTCCTTGGCTCAAGGCCCCTTGTTCTATCTTCAAAACCAGCAGCAATATAGCATCTTCTCTCCTTTCTCGTTTCCTGCCTCCCTCTTATAAGGACCCTATGATTGTATTGGATCCAACAGTATCATCAAGGTTAATCTTCCCCTCTTAACGTCGGTTAGCCCATCTGCAAAGTTCCTTTAACCCTGCTGATAGAGTTCAGGACGTGTCACCCCCAAATATGCCACTTTGACTGCTATTATTATTTGTTTTTGGCTGCAACTGCAGCATGTGGAAGTTTTCAGGCCAGGGATCAAACCTGTGCCACAACAGCAACCCAAGCCTCTGCAGTGACAATGCCAGATCCTCAACCTGCAGTGCTATAGGAGAAGCCGCTTTGGTTATTTTGAGATGAAGGCACTTGAGAGACAGGAGATGTGGGAAGGGCTTTATGACCTACTCTTTTCTACCTAAAAGTCAGCTATAAAATTTCCTGCGAGAAAGGTGCTGTCCCTGTACCAGGTTGAGAAGCACATTTTTCCTCCCAGAGACTGGGAATGGAAACTAAAGTGGACCTGCACAAACACACTTACTAAAATAACCCTGTCTTCCACTAATTTTCTCTCCCATGTATCTCCTAGTCACCTCCTCATAATTTACTGCACCTAGCCCAAACCCCTTTGTCTTGTTTCCTGCACAAATATACCATTTCTTTGTCTAAAAGGTACAAAAGCTTTGTGCTCTTGTCACTTCCTTGGGTCTTCATTTTCTTGTGAGGGCGGCCAGGTACACGTTAAAGTTTAATTAACCCTATATGCTTCTCTCCTATTAATCTGCCTTAGGTCAATGTAATTCTTTTCCCCAGCTGGAGACCCTAAAAGGGTAGAGGAGAATTTGTATTTCTCCTATATGTGAAAGGTAACTTATTCACAGGTCCCAGGGCATTAGGATGATGACATCTTTTGGGGGGCATTATTCATCCTTTTAGGCTCTTATCCTTCCTCAAAGAAATTGCCGGGTCTGTATCATAATCAATTACTTTCATGCAGCATTTTGAATATTTTTGGTGGTCCAACGAATATATCCTCAGCTGGGATGTGAACTGCTCGATGGCAGGATCTTGGCATGTTGAATTTATTTGTTTTTTTTTGTCTTTTGTCTTTTTAGGGCTGCACCCACAGCATACGGAGGTTCCCAGGCTAGAGGTCGAATCCGAGCTGTAGCCGCCAGCCTACACCACAGCCACAGCAATGCCAGATCCGAGCCTAGTCTGTGACCATAGCTCACGGCAAAGCCGGATCCTTAACCCACTGAGCAAGGCCAGGGATCAAACCTGAAACCTTAGGGCCCCTAGTTGGATTCGTTTCTGCTGTGCCATGACGGGAACTCTGGCGTATTGAATTTAAATGTCCCTTTTCCCCACTTTTGTGTAATAATTAATTTGCAGCAGCTACACTAATATTACAGCTGCCCAAATGATGACTAGAGCTTGCAGAGGCAACTAGTAAAACATATGGCTGAAAAATATTTCCTGGTTTCTCCTCCTACACCGTTAGTGGGAATGTAAGTGGTGCAGCTGCTATGGAAAAAAGTATGAAGGTTCCTCAAAAAGCTAACAATAGAGTTTGTTGCCAAGGGGGAGAGGGGGGAGGGGAGAGGGTGGATTGGGAATTTGGGATTAGCAGATGCAAACTATACATAGAATGGATAAACTACAAGATCCTAAGGCACAGCACAGGTAACTGTATTCAACACCCTGTGATCAACTATAATGGAAAAGAATATGAAAATAATGTATATATGTATAACTGAATCACTTTGCTGTACAGGAGAAATTAACACAACATTGTAAATCAACTATACTTCAATAAATTAAAAGAAGTATTTCCTGGTTTCCACCACTCAGGCAGTCTGGATACCATCATGTTTCAGCAAGACTGGTCTTCAGGGTCTCCTTCCAGCCCCCCAGAAATTCCGTGCTCAGTAATATGGGCATGGGTCTTAAATTAGGATTCTCGGAGAGTCATTAACATGCCAGAACCCCAGAGTTCTAGGAAGCTTTCGAAATCATCAGCTGACTGTTTTTGTTAGTGAGGAAACAGGTCCCCAGTGACCAAATACCTCAGACACCAGTTGTGCAAATATGGACAAGTTGCCTAACTTCTCTTAGTTTCCATATGTGAAACAGGGTGACAGCACTGCCTCCCTCCGGGGGTTGGGATAATGACATAAATGAGGGAATGTGTAAAACACAATGTCTGACTGAAATAACTTCATAAATGCTAACTGCCTCTATTATCATTTTATTTGCATTAGAATTCTATTTTAATTTTTACCTGATGCTCATTCTAAGACAATGCCTGTTCCATCTAGTGATCCAGGCAGAGAGTGCATGGATAGCTGAAATTCACAAATAATCGATGTTTCCAGGACTCTGCCTGCAGTTGTCCCAAAGCAGGAAACATCTTGTTTGAATTCTCTCATTAAAAGAGTTTTTTAGAGATCCTGCTGTGCAGCACTGGGAACTATATCTAGTCACTTATGATGGAGCATGATAATGTGAGAAAAAAGAATCTATACATGTACGTGTAACTGGGTCACCATGCTGTACAGTAGAAAATTGAGAGAACGCTGTAAACTAGCTATAATGAAAAAAATAAAAATCATTATAAAAATAAACATAAAAATAAAACAGAATTTTTTAGCTTTACTGAAGTACAATTGATCTACAAAAAAGTTACACATTCTCTCACTTAAATTTAATTCCACAGATATATATTGGATACCTCTCAAACGTAAGATGTGGAAGGAGCTGCAAAGGTGAGGGGACCTGGCATTTGCCTTCAAGTAGTTTATATTATTTTGATAGACTTTATTACCTGCCTCTGCAACTAAATAATTCTGAGATTTTGAGCAACCTCTCTGTGATGCCATTTTGCATCTGCAATGTACAATAATGAATGTAGAAGCAGTCTTACCCTGATACCATGCTAAAGTAGGTGCTCAATATGTGTTAACTATTGTTGATATTGCAATGTCTAATATTGTTATTTGATCTGGAGCTAGAGCATGGAAAAGATTTCAAAGCTGGAGGACCATCTGCACAGAGGTGGTGGTTGAAGCCGTGGGAGCTTGAGATTCCTCAAGGGAGAAGTAGAAAAGAGAAGTAAAAACAAAGACATATTAACAAAGATCTGGAGCCAGGGAGCTTGGGTTCAAATCCTGGCTCTGCCTTTTAAAAGCTAGGTGACCTTGGACAAGGAACATTACCACTCTGTGCCCCAGTTTTCTTATCTGTAAGGTGGGAATAATATTAATACCCACATCATGAGCCTTTTATGAGGATTACATGGGCTAATACACAAAATTCATAGTGAGTGCTCCAAAATGTTGGTTATTATTAACACTCAGGAAAGGGAAAAAGGAGGGGAAGAAAGAATAGCAAGAAAGGCAGAGAGAAAGTCGTCAGGGCAGTACTAGGTCTCAGAGGTTATTAAGTAGGAGAGGATATTGATTAGAAAGCAAAACCTGTGAAGAGCAAGATGAACAACTCATTGAACTGGAAAATTCATAAGGAAAATTTTAGGGATATCTAAGAGTGTAGTTTGAATATGGTGGCGAGGGAGTAAACAGTCATGCAAGGGGAAAAAGTGTGTGTTCAAATCAGAGCAGAAAAAAGAAGATAAGGAAAAGAGAACTAATTGTTGAACCAAGTAGTTTCTGATATGGGGTAGGTTAAGGCACAGTCATTGTCAAGGTTACACATACCTGGAAGAAGCAATGACCCTCGCATTCCTGGGTGCATGCAATCCTCACCAGCCAGTTCTCAAAGCTCCCTGATGTGCTCCTTCCTAACCACGTTTCCTATCTTAAGGGAATCTCATGAGAATTGGTACATATGTCAGCTGACCTAGGAAACTGCTATCAGAAAAGTGAACTTCTTTGTCTTTCACCATCAGACCATGGTTCTGCTTTTCATTTGTTTGTTTTCTGTAACTTTTCTTATTTTCATATGCTTCCTTTGTAGTAGGTTTTCCTAGTTATTGTTGCTTGCCTTTGAGCTTACAGAACCAATGGATCCTAGGAAAAGAATGTCCTTTACCTACAGAAAATTGTCCGAAGAGCAGGAAGTGACTGTGGGCCAAAATAAACCTTAAATAACCCTGTGGTTTCGAGCTGGGTAAGCCAGGATTTAGAGTATCTCTACTGATATCAAAAGTTTCTGGAAGTGTCAATTTTTAGAAGTCTTGGGATCTCCTTTCCCCCAGAATGTGGCACTGACCAGATCTGACTGGAGTCTCAAAGTCTCATAGAAGGTGATGTATTATTTGGTTATTTGGGGCTAGCTAGATCAATTGTAGGATTTAGGAGAAAAGGCCTCTAAATCATTCCTTCTTTCAACAAATATTTATTATTAATAACAAATATTTAATATTTATTAAATATTAATAACATAATAAATAATAGTAATAATAAATAATAAATCCTGCCACAGTGGCAGGATCTGTGCTACCTTCTAGGGATACATCAGTGAACAAAATTTACACTTTTTTTCCTACATAGAACTTCAGAGAAAGGGAACTTTGGAGGAAAATCAGGTTTTTGGAGAGAGACAGTATTAAGGTTTGGATAAATTGATTTTGAGGTGTTGTGATTTCAATGTAAGTTGTATATTTAATCAACAAAAGAGAGGGTTCCCCCACACTGACCCTACCCATTATAGCCATGGAAATGGATTAAATCATTTAGGGAGAGATTGTAGACTGGGAATAGAGTGCTGAGTAAGTAACTTAAAAATCAAGAAGTGGAGGAGCAGCTAATAGAGGATACAGGGCAAGAGTGGACAGACAAATGGAGAAAATAAGTAGAATATGATGTCATGGAGGACCAAGGAAAGAGACCAAACTGGATTAAGACTGAAAATATTCACAAGAGAGTTAAACCGTTGTGGCTCAGAGGTTAACTAATCTGACTAGGAACTATGAGGTTGTGGGTTCGATTCCTGGCCTCTCTCAGTGGGTTAAGGATCCAGCACTGCCATCAGCTGTTGTGTAGGTTGCAGACACAGCTCGGATCCCACATTGCTGTGGCTCTGGTGAAGGCCGGTGGCTACAGCTCCGATTAGACCCCTAGCCTGGGAACTTTCATATGCTGCGGGTGTGGCCCTAGAAAAGACAAAAAAAAAAAAAAAAAAAGAAAGAAAAAGAAAAATCACCAGAAAGATCTGTAAGAGCTGTAAGAAGGTTGTTTTATTCTTAGCTAGAGCACTTCCAGTGGTGAGGATTATGATGGTAGTGAAGATGGTGGAGGTGGTGGTAATGAGGATGGTGGTGGAAACAGTGGAGGTGGTGGTGATGATGAGGATGTTGGTGGTGAAGCTGGTACAGTGGGTGGTAGAGGTGATGGTGGCTGTGGGGACAATTGTATTGGTGCTGGTGGTGATAAAGGTGATGGTTGTGATGATGGTGATGGTAGTGAAAACAGTGAAGGTAGTGGCAGGGATCATGGTTGTGGAGATGGTGATGGTGGTGATAATAGTGATGCAGGTGGATGTGATGGTTGTGGTGGAGGCAATGATGATGGTGATGATAACTGTGGTGAAGGTGATGTTGGTGATGGTGGTTGGGATGACGATGATGATGAAAATGATGATGATGATGGAAGCCAGAGTGGAGTGGGCTGGGGGAAAAAGAGAGGTGAAGAAGTTAGAGGCAGCAAGTATAGTCAACTCCAGAGAGAGCTGGAGACAAGTGTGTGACTGAGAGATGAACAGAGGACTTCCTTGGGTGGTTGGAGCATGGTGGAATTAGCTGGCTTTTGGGGTTGACAAGGCCATGAGTCTTGCAAAGTATGATTGTTGGGCTCTCAACATCCCACTGATCCAGCAGTCATACAGTGGGCCTTCCAATTCTTTCTCCCTAGTAGTTCTCTAGGGGTGGGGGCTATAGAGGCAAGAATTGATCAAGAAAGACAAACAGTGCCACCTAATGGTCAGGCCAATGATACTACAGGCTTTAGAGACAGGCTGCCTCATTGCAAATCTTGGCTTGGCCACTTATTAGCTGTGTGACTTGGGGAAAATTATTCAACTTTTCTGTCCCTTAGGCATCTTTGATCTGGGTCAGCTTCAACAGTCTCCTAAATGGTTGTCTTTACATTCTGTTCTCCACCTTGCAGTGGGAAGAACTTTCTGAAACATGAATCTGAGTCCATCAAATCCCTGTCTCACAGCCCCATGGACAATTGCAAGCCAAATGTGTTTCGTAGGCACATAAATCCCACTCAGTCTGGACCCAGTCCACCTTTCCAGCCATTCTCCCTCATACTGCCTGTCTGCCTTAGGTTACCTGCTCAGGCAGCCCTAAGAACTCATGCTTGTTCAACTCCATGTGGTTCCCTCCATTTGGAATTTCCTTTTTTCCTCCACTGCTCTGCCCCTTGCCACATCCTCCATGTGTACATTATTTATTTATTTTAGATTTATTTTTTTCCATTATAGTTGATTTACAGTGTTCTGTCAACTTCTACTGTACAGCAAAGTGACTAGGTTATATATAATATATATATATATATATATATATATATATATATATATATATATACACACACACATATATTCCTTCTTTTTCTCACATTATCCTCCATCATGTTCCCTCACAAGTGATGAGATATATAGTACCCTGTGGTATACAGCAGGATATCATTACCCATCCACTCCAAATGCAACAGTTTTCATCTGCTAACCCCAGACTACAAATCCATCTCACTCTCTGCCCCCTGGCAAACATGTGTCTATCCTACATGTCCATGATCTTTTCTGTTTTGTAGATAGATTATTTGTGCCATATTTCAGATTCCACATATGTGACATTGAAACTGACAGTATTAACAGCCCAAACCTAGCCAGAACACAGACTGGGCCTTGAACCCATGTGCCAGGACTCAAACCTGGCCAAAACCCATATTGGGATTTGAACTCACTTTTTCACTCACCTGATGCCTGGACTTACTGAGGTTCAGGTTCTTTATGCCTTTGCGCAGGAGGAATTCAGTGAGAGACAAAGTGATAGGCAAGAAACAGATCTATTATGATAGAATGCTTGTGAGTGATGCAAGCAGGCAGTCAAGGAGACTCTGCCCCAAGGATCCATGGACTACAGTTTTATTATCCAAGGGGAGTGGGGGTGGGAAAAGCCTGCCTCTTCCTTTCTGGGAGTAGTAGCTACTCCTCAGTATCTGGTAAGGTGTGTATTCAAATCAATAGAAGGTTGGTCCTCAAACTCTTGCCCTTGGTCTGAATATGAATGCAGGCTTAATCCCATCCCCCACCCAGTGACCTGAGGCAATCTCAAGGCTCCACTAATGAAGCAAGGCTGCCTTGTGCATATGGCTTTCTAGAGCAATTTATTAACTTACAGTGATCTCCCATTGCCCCCTAAGTTTCTTTCAAGTATGGTCCTTTATCAGGACTTCTATAACTACCTGTGCCTACTCCATCCCTATCAATATCTTATGGTGTCTATCTCTCTTTCTGACTTACTTCACTCAGTATGAGAATCTCTAGTTATATCCATGTTGCTGCAAATGGCATTATTTTGTCCTTTTTTATGGCTGAGTAGTATTCCATTGTATATATGTACCACATCTTCCTAATCCATTCATCTGTCAACGGGCATTTAGGTTGTTTCCATGTCTTGACTATTGTGAGTAGTTGTGCAATGAACATAGGGGTGCATGTACCTCTTTCAGTGAAAGCTTCATCCGAATATATGCCCAGGTGTGGGACTGCTGGATCATATGGTAGTTCTATATTTAGTTTTCTGATGTACCTCCATACTGTTTTCCATAGTGGTCGTATCAGTTTACATTCCCACCAACAGTGTAAGAGGGTTCCTTTTTCTCCATACTGTATCCAGCATTTGTTATTTTGTTGACTTGTTGATTATGGCCACTCTAACTGGTGTCAGGTGGTACCTCGTAGTTTTGATTTACATTTCTCTAATAATTAATGACGTTGAGTGTTTTTTCATGTGCCTCTTGGTCATCTGTATGTCTTCTTTGGAAAAATGTCTATTTAGGTGTTCTGCCCATTTTTCAATTGGATTATTTGTTTTTTTGTTGTTGAGGTGTATGGGTTGTTTGTATATTTTGGTTGAGTCATTTGCAAAAATTTTTGTGTATTCTGTGGATTGTCTTTTTGTTTTTTTTAATGGTTTCCTTTGCTGTGCAGAAGTTTTTGAGTTTAATTAGGTCCCATTGGTTTATTTGTATCTTTATTGTCTTTATTCTAGGAGGTGGATCAAACAAAATGTTGCCATGATTTATGTCAAAGAGCTTTCTGCCTATTTTTGCCTCTAGGAGTTTTATAGTAACTGGCCTTATATTTAGGTCTTTAATTCATTTTGAGTTTATTTTTGTGTATTGTTTTAGAAAATGTTCTAATTTCATTTTCTTAATGTAATTGTCCAGTTTCCCTAGCACCATTTATTGAAGAAATTATCTTTTCTCCATTGTATATTCTTGCCTCCTTTGTCATGGATTAATTGACCATAGTTGTTTGGGTTTATTTCTGGGCTTTTGATCCCATTCCAATGATCTATATTTCTGTTTTTGTGCCAGTACCATACTGTTATAATGACTGTAGCTCTGTAGTAATGTATGAAGTCGGGAAGCCTGATTCTTTTCAATATTGCTTTGGCTCTTTGAGGTTTTTTGTATTTCCATACAAATTTAAAAATATTTTGTTCTAGTTCTTTGAAGGATGTCACTGATAATTCGATGTGATTGCATTGACTCTGTAGATTGCCTTATGTAGTATTGTAATTTTTGCTATATTGATTCTTCCAATCCAAGAGCATGGCATGTTCTCCCATCTATTTGTGTCTTCTTTAATTTCTTTCATCAATGTCTTATAGTTTTCAGAGTATAAGTCTTTTGTCTCTTTAGGTAGGTTTATTCCTAGGTATTTTATTCTTTTTGATGTGATGGTAAATGAGATTGCTTCCCTAAATTCTCTTTCTGATCTTTCATTTTTAGTATATAAAAATGCAATTGATTTCTGTGTTAATTTTGTATCCTGTGACTTTACCAAATTTATTGATGAGCTTTAATAGTTTTCTGGTAGTTTCTTTAGGATTTTCTAGGTATAGAATCATGTCGTCTGCAAACAGTGATAGTTTTACTTCTTTTCCAGTTTGGATTCCTTTTTATTTCTTTTTCTTCTTCAGTTGCCATGTCTAGGACTTCCAAGACTATGATGAATAACATTGGTGAAAGAAGACATCCTTGTCTTGTTCCTGATCTTAGTGGAAATGCTTTCAGTTTTTCACCATTTGAGAATGATGTCAGCTGAGGGTTTGTTATAAGTGGCTTTTATCATATTGAGGTAGTTCCCCTCTATGCCCACTCTCTGGAGAGTTTTTTTTTTTTTAAATCAGGAATGCGTGTTGCATTTTGTCAAAAGCTTTTTCTGCATCTATTGAGATGATCATATGGTTTTTATTTTTCAGCTTGTTGATGCGGTGTATCACATTGGTAGATTTGTGGATATTGAAAAATACTTGCATCTCCAGGGTAAATCCTACTTGATATGGTTTATGATCTTTAATGTATATTTGCATGCAGTTTGCTAATATTTTGTTGAGGATTTTTGCATGTATGTGTTACCACAATTTGGGTTCTTGTTCATGGAGTCAAAGTATGAACTTCGAGAACACACACAGGCAGCAAGCAAGCAAAAAGTCTTTAATACAGGAAAGCAAATAGCTCCCAGCACAGACACTGGGAGGGGGAGGAGGAGTCCTCCTCTAATCTTCGAAGGAGGTTTTATCTCTTAAAGACAGGGGTGAAAACGTGGGGTCCTGCTATCAGTTCTTCTCCCTGTTGGCCTTTCCCAGCACCTATATCAGGCCTCAGCAATAGGGACTTTATTTTATTTTTTTGTCTTTTTTTGCCATTTCTTGGGCTGCTCCCACAGCATATGGAGGTTCCCAGGCTAGGGGTCTAATTGGAGCTGTAGCAGCCCTGTCTACGCCAGAGCCACAGCAACATGGGATCCGAGCCGCGTCTGCAACCTACACCACAGCTCAAGGCAACGCCGGATCCTTAACCACTGAAAAAGGCCAGGGATCGAACCCGCAACTTCCTAGTTGGATTCATTAACTGCTGAGCCACGACGAGAACTCCAGCGATAGGGACTTTAGAGTTAGGGTATGCTCCATAAATTTTATGGTCCTTTTGCTTTTCTTTCCCCTAGACTTAGAGTTGCCACTCTTTACATTCTTTTGCTAACCCTCAAATGTATAGGTCGGGGTTAATTCCCACCTTGACATAAAACAAATGTACTTTCAATAGTTAATCCTCCAACAAGCAAGGCTTGTTTATCTTGATTAGTTTTTACAAATCTTAAACCATGAACATTAATCAGGGAATATATTGAAGCCCATGTTCCTACACTAACTACCTGAATTATTATTCTGCCTCATATCTTCATCAGTGATACTGGCCTGCAATTTTCTCTTTTTGTCTGTTTCTTGACATCAGTTGTTGACCATCAAGATATGGTTTCTGAATGGGGAACATCAGCATCACCTGGGAAGTTAGAAATTCAGATTCTTGGCTCTGCCCCAGACTTGATGAACCAGAAGCTCTGAGGCTGGGCACCCAATATGTGTGTTTAACAGGTTCTCCAGGTGATTATGATGAATGATGAAGTCTGAGAACCCAGCTCTACTTGGTATTGTTCTCTGGTGATGACACGACAGTGTTGGATCCCTGACCTACTGAGCTAGGCCAGGGATCAAACCCACATCCTCATGGATACTAGTCAGATTAGTTTCCTCTGTGCCACAAGGGGAACTCCCAGAGAAAGGTTTTTAAAGACAGGATGAGGGAGATGGTTGCAGGTTGTCATCAGCTTGTGGACATTCTTCAGATTGGTTGGTGGTGAGGTAATCAGGAGTCAATATCATTAACTTTCTGGTTCCAACTGGTCTGGGGGTGGTCTATGTGCTTGTGGACAGCATGCAGTTAACTTCTTTCTACCCCGTGGCAGTTTTAGTATCTTCAAAACAGCTCAAAGGATATGGCTGAGAATATTATCTACAGCCCCTGAGGAGGAACTGAAGGTGCCTGACTTTGTTTAATGGCTAAACTATTATTCTTTTGTTTGGCTTGACTCTTTGCTTTTGTTCCTGCATCTTCTCACTTCTCTGATTGTATTTATTCTTTGAAACTCAGGGAAGGCCTAGGAGGATAAAGTTTTTCTACAAACAAGAGGCAGGCAGAGGACATGGGGATGGAGTGGGGGTGTGAGGGAGGGGTCGGAAGTGGGGGAGTGTCTGTTCCCAGAATGCCCCATAGGGTTCTGCTTGTTTACATTATCACCAACATCTGCCCTTTCCTTCAAAGAACTGCCCTCAACTAAACAGGAGCTGCTTTGGGAGGCTAACCCTTTTTCTTACGGAGCATTTTGCAGCCAATGACCTTGAAGGAGACAGGGGTACAAAAGGCCAGCCCTTAGTGTCAATGTGGGAGCAACTCAAGCTCCAAGTCTCCCCGTAGAATCAGGGTGATGCTTGACTCTGGCTGAACCTACTTCTTTGTTCAACCCTTTCATCCACTTTACACCATTCTCCTTACTCTCTCTCTTCTGGTAGCAGCCTCAACAATCACCAGCACCCAGTCCCTACCTATGGAACCAGACTTGACACAATCCCTTGCTTATTTTGATTGTGACATCAAAACAGAAAAAAAAGAAAAAGAAAAAGAAAAAAGAATTCAGGGTTTCTAGCTCTTTTTGGTTTTCTCTTTGAAAAACATTTTTTTATTATAGTTGATTTACAATGTTCTGTCAATTTCTGCTGTACAGCAAAGTGATCCAGTTACACATAGACATTCTTTTTCTCATATTATCCTCCATCAGGTTCCATCACAAGTGATTATATATAATTCTCTGTGCTATACAGCAAATATATATCCACTCCAAATACAATATGTTTTTCTTTTGAGACAAGATTTATAAATCCTGTACATGGTGCTGCTCCCTGGTGGGAGCCCCATGAAAGCTGCGAGGACCAGCTTGCCCACCACAAAACAGACATGGGTATGGAGCTGGTCAGGGCTGCCCAGCCCAGGGCTGCGCCACTGTCATTGTGGAGGGCATCCAGGGGCCTCCGCGGAAGTGTGTTTGTCTCAGGGCTTCTGGGACCTGTGGGGTCTGTTGCTGCGTGGATGACCCTGCCCCCGCGGCCCATGTTGGCACTCCTCCTGGACTGCAGCTTTCAGTTGCCGGGAGCAAGCCCAGACCACCTACTGGAGGGCCACCAGAGCAGTGGTCAGAAGATAAACACATACCTGAACTCCATTTTAGACGTCTTGGAGGTCAGGACCGGCTCTGCTAGTATCAATGCAGTGATGGATCTAAGCCTTTCCCTCGTGATTATATACCCTCCCTGCCTAAGAGATGTGGTTTTTCACTCTTTGATGTTCACGGGAACATTGGCATCCCTTCCCTGACAAAGTGCTTCAGCTAAGCAACGGGTACTATGAGACCTGTGGCAAAAGCAACAAGGACTGCGATGAGGAGTTCCGGTGTTGTCCCTCCAAGACCTGCCGAGATGGGCACAAAACACTAACACCAGCTCAGCGTGTTCAGACACTTGAAACCACAGTGCAACTCTTGTGTGACAGTGTTAGACAGTTAGCCTGAAAGTGCCATAGGTGTCACTGGGAAGAAAACCTGATCTTTATTTTTTTGGTCTTTTTGCCTTTCCTTGGGCTGCTCCTGCGGCATATGGAGGTTCCCAGGCTAGGGGTCTAATTGGAGCTGTAGCAGCCCTGCCTACGCCAGAGCCACAGCAACATGGGATCCGAGCCACGTCTGCAACCTCCACCACAGCTCATGGCAACGCCGGATCCTTAACCCACTGAGCGAGGCCAGGGATCGAACCTGCAACCTCACAGTTCCTACTCGGAGTCATTAACCACTGCGCCACAATGGGAACTCCTGAGCTTTATTTTTCATTTTGTTCTTTTTTGGTTGTGCCATGGCATGTGAAAGTTCCTGGGCAACGGGGCTGCTACAGTGACAATGCTGTATGTTTAACCCACTGGGTCACAAGGGAATTTCTGAAAAAACTGATGTTTAAAGAAATGCTGACAGGTGGTAACAGTAGATGACTGATGAACACAACCTTTGATAAAGATCTAATGTTTTAACAGCATAAAGCTTCCTTACTTTGTGAAAGGATTAAGACCTTATTCTGATGTTAAAACTTCAAACTAAAGAAAAAAAAAAAAGAGGGAATTTATCTTCCTGATGTTGCTGCCTTACCGTGCCTAATTGTCTGGACCAATCTCAGAAAAGGTGCATGTTAAGGGGAATTTTTTTTTTTTTAAATTAAGGTATGGTTGATTTACAATGTTCCTTCAATTTCTGTTGTACAGCAAGGTGACCCAGTCATACAAGAATTCTTTTTTTAAGAAAACGTTTGTGACTCAATTTTCACAACTGTATTTGCAAAAAAAAAAAAAAAGAAAAAAGAAAAAAGAATAAGATCAAAGATGATGTAAAATTCATCATAAAGTACGTTCAACATTATCTTATTTGGAAATGGGGAAAACTTCACTTAGGAGTAGGTTTGTTCACTGTAAAAATTTAAATATAAATTTATGCCTGTAAAAAAAGAGAAATATTTGGATTATAGCAGGGCACAGATAAACTCCCTTGTTATCATTTTTATTATTAATTTTTTGTCTTTTTAGGCCTGAACCCGTGGCATATGGAAGTTCTCAGGCCAGATGTCAAATGGGAGCTATAAGCCGGCCTGTGCCACAGCCGCCGCAATGCCACATTCAAGTAGCATCTTCAAACTACACCGCAGCTCATGGCAATGCCTGATCATTTAACCCACTGAGCGAGTCAGGGATGGGAACCCACGTCCTCATAGATACTGTCTGGTTCTTTAACGCTGAGCTGTGATGGAAACTCACTCTTATTACTTTTTTAAATGGCCCCTGCCAGGGAATACGGAAGTTCCCCCGCCAGAGATTTAACCCCAGCTGCAGCTGCACCTGTGGCAGCACCAGATCTTTTAACCCACTGCCCTGGGCTGGGGATCAAACCTGTGCCTTCGAAGCAGTCAGATTATTAACCCAATGCACACAGTATAAACTCCACTATTATCTTGATGATGGTTGAATCCTATTTGGACCTAGAGTACTTAGTCCTTACACCACACTGCCACCTTCTGGGAAAACTAAGGAATAAGAAATCCAAAGTACCTTCCAATTCTGGATTTATGTAGCAGGATTGAAGTACAGATCTAAATCTTTGGAATATGAGGAACTAAGGCAAATCCCACAAAGATAATAACCAGTTTCTTTCTGTATCATCTCAATATATTACTATATTATTATTGCACTTGAAAATTCAGGTCCAAAGATATTCATTATGTTAATAAGCTAAATTTTGTAACAAGTGCATATAAATGGGAGTTGGGAACTTGTTCTTCTCATTTATTCATCCCCTCCACCTACCCACCCATCATCCACCATCCATTCACCCAACATCTGCTTGTTCATCCAACAAATGTTTAAGATATACTTTCTTTGTGCTCTGTGATTTTATGTCAAGGTGATTAATTTTACTCAATCTCAATTTTCTCACATTTCAAATGGGGATAATCCTGCCAACCCACTTACTTTTTAGGGGAAAGAAGTATGTTTATGGCACTAACAAACTTTGATTTTCATTCTTTTATTTGTTAAAAAATACATTTTCCATGCAAATCGTTCTAGGCAATAAAATCATATAATTGGCATAGAGCAAATTTGAGAACAGATAAATGCCAGGGGAGAAAAATAAAGATGCTGCTGTGTACTTAACTATTAATTCTGACATATTTTGAATATAGATTACCCCCCCCAAAAAAAAGAGTTCCCATCGTGGCTAGGTGGTTAACGAATCTGACTAGGAACCATGAGGTTGCCGGTTCGATCCCTGGCTTTGCTCAGTGGGTTAAGGATCGGGGATGCCATGAGCTGTGGTGTAGGTCGCAGACGCGGCTCAGATCCCACGTTGCTGTGGCTCTGGCATAGGCTGGTGGCTACAGCTCCAATTAGACCCCTAGCCTGGGAACCTCCATATGCCACGGGAGTGGCCCTAGAAAAGGCAAAAAGACCAAAAAAAAAAAAAAAGATACCACTTTAAATTTATGACTTCACCCTATTGCACTATATAGAACTATTTATTCAATCCCCTACTGAGGGACAAGACACCTAGGCTGCTTCCATTTTTACCCTACAACAAATAAGGCTGCAACAAACATGCTTATTTAACACTGAGATTTTGTGCAAATATTTCTATGGAGTAATTTGCTGGAACTGACTTAAAGGGTAAACACATTTGAAATTCTGATTTATTCCATCTAAATGATGTTTTGAAGATTTGTGAACCATATTCCCTCCAGTTTTTGATTGTTTCCTCTTCACCTCTTGGGTAAAGAAAGAATATCTTCCCAAGGGTCATGGGGATCATTGAACACATGACATCTGACACTGGACAGATGGGGCTGATGGTACTTTATTAGTCACATATACTCATAGTTCTGGGGGATGGGAAGGTACCACATCATGCAGGGTCCCAGGGCCTAAACTTAGCAACAGAGTGAACAGCCAGGAGCTGTCAGAGGCAGGCTTTGTAGCAACAAGTGGATGAAGGGCCCTCTGGTTCCCATGGGTGGTTATGAATGGTTTGTTTGAATAATTTTGCAGGCTGGCAGGACACTGAAGCCTGCACTCAGGGATCAGCTGGAACTGTGATAAGGAGGATTGTTTGGCTAGGGGATCATTTCTGTGGGAGTACACTGAGGAGGTGAACTTATGGTTAGACCATTCGAAGCCATCCCAATTTTCCCCAAATGCCAAGGCAGCACCTTAATTTTTTCTTTTTATGGCCACACCTGTGGCATATGGAATTTCCCAGGTGAGGGGCTGAACTGGAGCTGCAGCTGCAGGTTAATGCCACAGCCGTGGCAATACTGGATCTGGGCCACATCTGCAACCTGTGCTGCAGCTTGTGGTAACACTGGATCCTTAACCCACTGAGTGAGGGCAGAGATCTAACCTGCATCCTCACAGAGACTATGTTGGGTTCTTAACCTGCTGAGCCACAATGGTAATTCCTGGACCTTAATTTTAGTCCTACACCTCCCAAAGAATACAGTCAAGTCTAAAGGATAAAACAATGAATAATGCAAAAGCTCACCTCCCAGGTACAATCATAATCAATAGTTGGACCAGCCTTCCATTTATCTGTCTGCATTTATGCAGAGAGAAGGATGGTAGGCCAGATCAATTGTAGGCAACATCTGTCTTTCTTTTTTGACTGCACAGCTCAATTCATCACTATGCTTCTCACTCTAGAAGTCAGATCTTGCCCTTTCTTGCCTCCCTTGTAGCAAAGGTCTAGGTTCCTGGAAGCAGATGCAACATCACTTGAATCCTAATCTAGCAGTGCATAAGGCAAGAATTTTAGGGGACCCATGTTGGTGAGGGTAGTAACAGCTATACAAGATTTTTGGGGGGTACCAGCGCCAAAGGATCAAGAGTTAGTATCCAGCACCACATCAGTGTCTGGCCACATCAGTGTCTGGGTTCTGGTGTCTGTGCCTGTCATATGGTAAATAACCTTAATGCAATGACAGCCTCTGACTATATCACCAGGCAAGCCATGCTGGAGGTCACAGGATAGAAAGGATAACAGGCCAAATTGAAATGCTTATGGTTTACCAAATAAACTTAAAACACAGAAACAAAAGGAGAGATAGTAAATTAACACTTAGGTGTGAGTGGACAGACCACACTGAGTGCTAGGGTACACAATGCTTGTATATCTTGTGTTTTTCTCTCTGCCATGTTAGGCTTCCCTGATGCTGATGAAGACAGAGCTGAGGTGTGAGCAAGTGGTCCCAAACAGAAGGTGCCTTGGATCAATGACATTTGCTTATGGCCACTCTCATAAGTCCAAGGAGCAAATGAGGAATTCAAGGACTGCAAGGCCAGTTGGTTGCATCTATATAAGACAGAGAGCTTAGGGAAAAAAAAAAAGAGTAACAAGCTCAAAGTCCCAAGATATTTGCTCAAGTCACTTGTCAGGGAATCAGAAACTTTGTTACTTTACTAAAAGAATGTCTTATTTCCTATATCCTCAGGCTGAAATAATCTAAAACTAACCTCAAAGTTTTATCTTGCACATAATCTTTAGGCATAACTCATTACTCAGTGTTCCCAAAACAAGTATTTCCTCCTTACCTTGGTGTTTTTGCTCACACTATACCCCTAAGGTGCAACATTTCTCATGCACTGCACTAACCATTCTTCATGACTTGATATTCATCCTTCAAGATCTACTTTCAACCAACTATGCCAAGTTTTATGATTTCTCCTCTGTATCTCACTAGTTTTTTTAAAAATAAATATTCTGCTAATATATCACACAGAACATTGTGTTTAGTTTTATTGGCATGGATCAACCTCATCTCTCTCTCTACATATATATCTTCCCTTAAATCCTCCACTTGTAGTGCCTGTGCAGGAAGGGGCTTTGTAACCTTAGCATGTAGCAATTAACTGATTGCTCTATATTATTATTTTTTGGTTGCAGCATGCAGTGGCTTGATGTGGAATCTCAGTTCTCAGACCGGGGATTGAACCCGGGCTGCATCTGTGACAGCCTTAAGTCCTAACCACTAGACCACCAGGGAACTCCCAATATAGGTTATTGGGAGAAGTAATACACACATAGTGCTTGAAATATAAAGTATATCGGGGAACCAGTCACAGTGGTTTGTTTCTGGGGAGAAAACTAAGGCATAGAGGGAGAAACCCCCAGTTTTCCTATGTGCATGTATTATCTATACTACATAACAAATACATAATTTTATGAAGTCAGCTCTTCCATTGTCTAGAACAGATTTTTAAAAAACTTAAAAATTATAGTTGATTTATAATGTTGTCAACTTCTGCAATTACAGCAAAGTGACCCAGTCATACACACATATACACATAACATTTATAATGTTGTCAACTTCTGCAGTTACAGCAAAGTGACCCAGTCATACACACATATACACATAACATTTATAATGTTGTCAACTTCTGCAGTTACAGCAAAGTGACCCGGTCATACATACATACATATACACATAACATTTTTTCTCACATTATCTTGCATCATGTTCTATCACGAGTGATTAGATATAGTTCCCTGTGTTGAATAGATTTTCACATCTTATTTTCAGTGAGAAAGGCAAGTTGTAGAAGAAATAGAACATATAATCCTATTTTTATAAGAAATCAGAAATTCTAAACCAAAAATATCTTACCTATGGATTTTTTTTGGGGGGGGGGGGCAGGGGATTGGATGAAGCCAAAGGAGAAAGGCTGAGGCGGGAGAAAGGAAGGGAAAGAGGAAAGTCAAATAATGTGCATCCCAACATGCCAGAGAGGCCCAGTCCCAATCCACCCACCAAGCCCATGCTCCGTTCCATCCGGCTTAAGACTGGTTCTTAGCTCAGTCCATCAGGCTTACGCCCCGTCCCTAACCCCACTCTCCGGGTCCAGTGTGACCCCGACCCAGAGCCTAACCCCATTCCTCTCCCCAGGAAGGAAATCAGAATTTCTTCTCTGAGGATAGATTAAGAGGTCAACCTTTCCGCCACCGCGGCAAGTTCCTCCGGCCAAGAGTGCCAGTGCGCTGGCCACTTCCGCTCCCGGCGGCCCTGAGACCGGAAGCGGAAGTGCGCAGCGGCGGCGGATGGTGGCGGCTGTGTAGAGACGCGCGGCGCGCTGCGGTGGGAGTGTCTCCCGCCAATCTGCAGGTGCGGCCCGGCCCCTCTCGAAGGCGGGGAGGCCTAGACTGTCGCGGGGAGTGGCCGGAGGGTTTAGGACGTTCGCCCAGGCGGACGTGCTTTCTCCCGTCGTAGCCTGGGGGCCAGGATGGGGCCCGCACAGCTCGGCTCTGCGGCCGGTCTACTCCTGCCCAGTCTGTCTCCCTCAGGTACCGTTCGTTCGGGCAGACGGGACTGTTATCCTACTATTGAAAGAGAAATCTCGAAGTACAGTCTAGGTCGGTTGACATCGGCCCCAGCACTCACTTGTCCTCTTTGATTTGTAGGCCTAGCGTATCTCCCTTATGCAGGATAACTGTTTATTAATCACGTTTTTTTTCGTATTGCATTTCAGATTATTTAGCTTCGCAAATGGAAATCTAGGTCTGAGTCTACATGTGCAAATTGGTTTGGGTGACTTGGCATGTGAATTTTAAAAATTGAATGTACCCTCTATCAAGTGATGAATTAGATGAGTTTAGTTTTTTTTTTTTTGGTGACTGACATTTTGCAGTTTCTTAGCTTAGGACCTGTTAACTTAGCTTTCCTTTCTTTTTCCTTTCTCTTTTTTCATTATTTTCTTTCTTTTAAAAGAACTTTTAATTTGTGACTTTTACTTTGTATCAGTTTTCTTCACCGCAAGTCAGTGTGAAGAAAAGCTCTTTCTCACTTATGTCGTAAGGCTAACATACAAGAAGGGTAAGACTATTCATTTCTTTTCAAATTGGCTCCAGCCTGTAAATCATCGTAAAATTTCAAAACATGAGACTCCAGGAAAAAGATAACATAAGCTTTGTTAGTACTGGGAATTGGAATTGAGTTGGTAATAAACGAGTTGTCTTTTTTAAATAATAGGGTTAAGACTCACTTCTAATGAATGAGGAAATGAAAAAATTAATTCTGGAGGAAAATTAAACATCAGATTTCAATTTAATGAGTGAGTTGTTTGTTTTCAAGGAGAAATCATGTCCCACTTTGTCTTTTTAGAAAGAATAAATGTTTCTTAGAGACATCTATAATCTAATGTTGTGATTTTTGTTATATGGGCGGGCATTTTAAGTCATTTTTATTTATGACTTTTGTGGTTGTGTGTGTGTGTGTGAGTGTGTGTACAGGAACAAGCCTTTTTAGTTTAGCTATACTGAATTATTCTTTTTTTTTTGGTCTTTTTGCCTTTTCTAGGGCCACCCGGTGGCATATGGAGTTCCCAGGCTAGGGGTCTAATCGAAGCTAATAGCCACTAGCCTATGCCTGAGCCACAGCAACGTGGGATCCGAGCTGCATCTGCAGCCTACACCATAGCTCATGGCAACGCTGGATCCTTAACCCACTGGGCAAGGCCAGGGATCGAACTGGCAACCTCATGGTTACTAGTTGGATTTGTTAACCACTGAGCCACGACGGGAACTCTTATACTGAATTATTCTTGAAGAGTGGTGATTGTTTGGCACATTTTTGTCGGGGGTGCCCCCAGTGAACCTGACCCTGTATAGGGAAAACAGTGTGGTTGAAATAGAGTTAGTGTTTGTCCCTGTGATGGTTTTGCTCTAGCTGGGAAGACAGATTTTAAATTGATAAGGACAAGGATAACATAGAAAAATAGAACAAGAGAACTTGAGAAGGAAGTCAGGAAAAAAAAATCTTAAAAGGGACAAAAGTTTGAATTGAAAAGTTAAGTTGTATGCAGCTGGTCAAGGGATCAGGCTGTGGACTAGGAGTGGAGAGTTTTGAAAGAACTCTAGACGCATAATCCCTCAAGCAGTACAAAGCCTTGTGTATTGCAGGAGCTGAGAAAAGACTGGGAAAGCCAAAACACAGAAAACAAAAGTTCAGAATGGATGAGCTGGGTGGAGGAAGGCAGAGCCCTGAAGGTCATGGTAAAGTTTAGACCTTGTTCTTTTTTTTTTTTTTGGTCTTTTTTCCTTTTCTAGGGCCACTCTTGCGGCATAGGGAGGTTCCCAGCTAGGGGTTGAAGCTGTAGCCACCAGCCTATGCCAGAGCCACAGCAACTCAGGATCCAAGCCGCATCTGCAACCTACACCACAGCTCATGGCAACACCGGATCCTTAACCCACTGAGAAAGGCCAGGGATCTAACCCGCAACCTCATGGTTCCTAGTCGGATCTGTTAACCACTGAGCCACTATGGGAACTCCTTTAGACCTTGTTCTGAGGCCATTGGGAAGCCACTATTTTGTTTTGTTTTTTCTTTTTGTCTTTTTTAGGGCTGCACCCACGGCATAGGGAGGTTCCCAGGCCAGGGGTCCAATTGGAGCCACAGCAAAAGCAGCGCAGGATATGAGCTGCATCTGCAACCTACACCACAGCTCAATGCAATGCTGCTTCTTTAACCCACTGAGCTAGGCCAAGAATCCAACCTGCAACCTTGTGGTTACTAGTCGGGTTCATTAACCACTGAGTCACGACAGGAACTGTGAAAGCCTCTGTTTTTAAGGAGGTGTGTAATGTGATTTTGTTTGTGATTTGTTTTTGTTTTTTTAACTCAATGAATTTTATTACATTTATAGTTGTACAACGATCATCACAACCCAGTTTTATAACATTTCCATCCCAAACCCGCAGCTCATCCCCCTCTGCCCACCAACCTGTCTCTTTTGGAAACCATAAGTTTTTCAAAGTATGTGAGTCAGTATCTGTTCTGCAAAGAAGTTCATTATATCCTTTTTTTAGATTCCACATGTAGGTGATAACATGATCTTGGTGATTACTGTCTAACTTCACCTAGCATGATATTTCTAGGTCCATCAATGTTGTTGCAAATGCCATTATTTCATTCCTTTTTATGGCTGAATAATATTTCATTGTGTGTATGTACCACACTCCCCTGTTGATGGACATTTAGGTTGCTTCTATGTATTGGCTATTGTATATAGTGCTGCAATGAACATTGGAGTACATGTGTCTTTTTTTTGTTTTGTTTTGTTTTTTCTAGGGCCCCACCTGAGGCATATGGAGGTTCTCAGGCTAGGGGTCCAATTGGAGCTGTAGTTGCTGGCCTACACCACAGCCACAGCAACGCCAGATCCGAGCCACGTCTGTGAACTACACCACAGCTCATGGCAACACCAGATCCTTAACCCACTGAGCGAGGCCAGGGGATTGAACCCGCAGCCTCATGGTTTCTAGTCTGATTCATTAACCATGATGGGAACTCCCATGTGTCTTTTGGAGTCATGGTTTTCTCTGGATAGATGCCCAGGAGTGGGATTGCGGGATCAAAGGGTAATTCTATTTTTAGTTTTTTAAGGAATCTCCAATTTACATTCCCTCCAACAGTGTAATAATGTTCCCTTTTCTCTACACCATTTATTGTTTATAGACTTTTTGTTTGTGATTTAAAGGAAACACCAGCTTCTGAATTGAGTGGAGTTGAGAGTGGACAAGAATGAATGCAAAGTCTACACATACAGGAGCTTGAGTTAAGTTTAGGACTCAGATGATTGTGGAATTGGAAAAGTTGGGGCTTGGTGATGATCATAGATTGGAAAAGTTGGAATGTTTGAGATGTGTAGGAGGTAGGATTGAGAATTCGGTGTTCTCTCTACCACATGATGTAGAGTAGGGCTTGGCAACCCATGCCCGCTGGGCCAAATCTGCACCACTGCTGGTTTCTATAAATAAAGTTTTATTGGAACCCATGTGTTTCCGTGTTCTGTATGGCTGTTTTTGTGCTAGAGTCACAGTTAAGTAGATGCTGTATGTATGGCCAACAAAGTCTGATACTTACTCTCTGGCCTTTTACAGAAGAAGTTAAGTTAAAAGTTAAGACAACCCTTAAGACATAAAGTGCTTACATGCATTAAGTGCCATGCTAGTGGCAGGATTTGGAGTCCTGAAAAAAGTGGACACAGATCTATACTTCAAGAATTTGCATCATAGTTGGAGAGAGGCAAACTCACCTAAATAAATACATATAAAAATTACAACTCGATAAGGGCAGTAGAGGAAAAGTAGAGGGTGTTAGAGTGTTGTGAGGGAGTATAAGAGGAGAAATAATCACTTTATTAGGTGAGAGGAGCCAGTAGAAATGATCAGGGCCTCTGGTATGAAAGGTAGCCTGGGGCCCAGTAGGTTCCTTATCGAGATGATTTCCATGTAAGCATGTTTTTGATTGGCCACCCTGCGGATGTCCACAGAAATGGAATCACCTGTGCCAAACCACTGCTTGGTGTTCTGGTGCCACCCTGATTTCTTCTCTGTCTCTCTTTTATTGCAGGAAGGATACCTACTGAAACTTTAAGCCCTGGAGCTGGTGTCATGGTGAGGGGGAAGAGGGAGTCAGGATAGTTATGTAGTCCGAGCCCTGTCCCCTCTCTTCCTATCCCCCAACTGAGGAAGAAAGGGGAGGGGAGGTGTAGACCATCTTTAGCCCCACCCCTGGCATGTGGAAACCTTTTTCAGTGCATGACCTCCAGAGGGAACTGTCCATGGGTGGAGGCTTCCCAAAGTGACCCTGGGGTTCTGCTTAACTCAGGATTCTGACTGCAGTGTGGGGCTTATTTAGAACTATCATCTGCAGAACTCTTTCAGGGCCGCCCCTGCCATCCCTTATGAGGCCAACCAAAACCACATGTGGTTATATCCATTAAAATTAAAGTTAATTAAAATCCAACAAAATTATTTTATTTTTTCTTTTTAGGGCCGCACCTATGGCATATGGAAGTTCCCCGCCGAGGAATTGAATGGGAGCTGCAGGTGCCGGCCTCCACCACAGCCACAGCCAAGTAGGATCCGAGCTGGATCTGTGACTTGTGCCGCAGCTTGCAGCAACACCAGATCCTTAACCCACTGAGTGAGGCCAGGGATCGAACCTGCATCCTCATGGATACTTGTTGGGTTCTTAACCCACTGAGCCACAATGGGAACTCCAGAATCCAACAAAAGTAAAAACTCAGTTTCTCAGTCATCCAGACCACATTTCTCAGGTGCTCAGTAGCCACACATACTGGTGGCTGTCTTTTTGGAAAGTGCAGTCATAGAACATTCCTATTTTCATAGCTTTGCCAGTCAGTGCTGTTCCAGAGTATTCCAAAATTAAAAGATCATAAAGTTTCTCAGATGCAATGGAAGTCCCATTTTAACAGGCGTAAAAGATAACTAAATCTTACCTGCATCTTGGGGAGGCATCCTAGGGACTTCATGAAAATAAAAGATCAAGTCCCAACTTTAGATGATGCCTTAAACAAGGAGATTAGGACAAACTCTTTAAAGCTGAGAACAGGCTCTGAGAGCCAAAGCTTATGCTTTCAGATTTGTCCAAATGTTAAAAGAAAGTAATTACTTTGGGTTGGGTGTACCGTATGAGCTGTGTCCCTCAACTGACAGTTTTGAGGGCAACTCCTCTATTCTGCCCTTGCAGCACAGGGACAGAAACCAATGGGTGTGGCTGTGTGCCAATAAAACTTTATTTGGACAAACAGGAGGCAGGCCCGGTTTGCTGAGCCCTACTTTGGAGAGAACACTTGGTCTGAATGTTCTTGCACTGGGTCTGCACAGGGAAGATCTCTCGTCCTGCAGGATGGTGGGGTGGTCCTTGCTGAGCCCGAATATGTATGCTCTTAGGAATCAGTCACCTTGAAGGATGTGGCCATGGGGCTCATTCAGGAATGGGCGTTGCTGGATGATGCTTGGAGGAACCTGTGCAGATACGTGCTGCTGGACAACTGCAGGACCTTGGCGCCCAGAGGTAAGGCTGGCGCTACTCTAGTCCTTCCTGTATGCAGGCACCAAATGCTTTTTAAGTGCCTGCCATGTGACCACAAAGATACAGTGTGGGTTTCGTGGGGTTTACGATTAACTGGCTTCCCCAGGATAACAGCTCCATATATTGTATTGACTTATTTGTTTCCATAGTTAGGACCTCCCTGGGTCTCAGTGAGCCTGGTCTTGGGCTTCAGGACTTAGAGAACCTCAGCTTCATGGGGCAGAGAGGAGGGGGTTTGTGGCTTGGGCCTTTGTGGAAGAACCTCACTTGCTGTGACCAGTGTTGCAGGGCAATGGGAGATCCTGAAAGAGGTATGGTGCTGTATAATAAAAAACACAAGACTCTTTTACCTTTAGAAAGTGGGGGACCAGGAGGCACTCTATTCTGCAGAATAAAAAAGTGCCTAGGCTTTAGCCCATATGACTTTTACTAAGGAAGGTGACAAGATTAATGGGCAAGAACAGGCATAGGCAATGACAAAGGACATAGTGCAGCTGTTAATAGAATAGCATGGTTAATGCATAAGTCCCTTTTCTTGTCTTTGAAAGAGACCCTGTACTTGAGAATTCTGTGTTGGCATACATGCTTTCCTGGCTTTGCCACATACCAAGTTTGCTTTTTGCAGAGTTCAGCAGTTCAGTGGTCTCCAACACTCACTGAGTTCATTAGAAATTGAACGTGATCATTTAGCTACTCCGTGTATTTGCTCAGGGTCAGGAACTGAGACCCAGGTGGAAGGTGTGTGGTCCAGGGAAGCAGTTGTTTTACTCTGCAAGCCCTCTCTCCCTCGGCATCTGTGTCTTTCTCCACCAGCAGGGGCTCCACCATGCAAAGCCAGCCTGGTCTCCCAGGTGGGACCAAGAAAAGAGCTGAGGGCAGCAGAAGGAGGCATTCTCCAGGCCACCTGTGCAGGTGAGTACTAGGGGGTGGGGGATATTGTGACCCACCCATTAGGGGGCGGTGCTGCTGGGAAGTGTGAGTCTGAGAGCAGTTTAATTCTGAGGGGAAATAAGGCTGTTTGGAGGGAGTTCCTTCAGCTTTTCTTCTGTTTTCATTTTCTAGCTTTCTTTTCATACTTATTATTGCTTTCAGAAAAAAGAATCTTTTCCAATTTCTTTCTCTCGCTCCCTTTTTTTAAAGATTGAAATATTCACATACTATAAAATTCATCTCTTTAAAGTGTACAATTCAGGAGTTCCTGTCGTGCCGCAGCAGAAACGAATCCGACTAGGAACCATGAAGTTGCGGGTTCAATCCCTGGCCTTACTCAGTGGGTTAAGGATCTGGCGTTGCCATGAGCTGTGGTGTAGTTTACAGATGTGGCTTGGATCTGGCGTGGCTGTGACTGTGGTGTAGGCTGGCAGCTACAGGTTCGATTGGACCCCCTAGCTTGGGAACCTCCATATGTGGCAGGTGTGGCCCTAAAAAGACAAAAGACAAAAAAAAAGTGCAATTCAGAGGTTTTTAGTGTATTCACAAAATTCTGCAACCATCACTACTATCTAATTCCAGAACATTTCTACCACTCAAAAAGAAACTCTGTACCTATTTGCAGTCACTCCTGATCCCCTAGCAACCACTAATCCACTTTCTATCTCTGTGGCTTTGCCTGTTGTGGACATTTCATATAAATGGAATCATATATCTATCTGTCTTCTTTCACTCAGCATCATGTTTTTGAGGTTCATCTGTGTTGTAGCATTCCTTTTTTTAATGGCTGCACCTATAGCATGTGCAGTTTCCCCAGCCAGGGATTGAATCTGAGGCATATGCCACAGCTGTGGCAATGCCTGATCCTTTAATCCACTGTGCAGCTAGGGATTGAACCTGTACCTCTGCAGCACCCTGAGCTTCTGCAGTCAGCTTCTTAACCCACTGTGCCTATATTCATTTTTTTCGAAGGTTGAATGATATGCCATTTTGTGAATGGACCACATTCTAATTATCCATTCATCTGATGATGGACATTTGGTTTGTTTCCACTTTTTGGTGAATATGAAGTGCTACTCTGAAAATTTGTGTACAAGATGTTATGTGGACGTATGTTCATTTCTCCTGGGTATATAATTAGGTGTGGAATTCCTGGGCCATTTTAAAAACTTTCTGAAGAACTGTCAAACTGCTTTCTAGACTAGGCATACTATTTTACCTTTCCACCAGCGGTGGGTGAGGATTCTGATTTCTCCATAGCATACACATGCTTTTTGTCCAGTTCTTTTGTATAATGAACATTTCTTTGTGTGTTTCTTGTCTCATTACTTCTACTTGTTTGTCTGATAACACTCTCTTTCTGTCAACAACAGTCTTAATCTCCATGGATTTTTTTTTTTTTTTGCTGGGAAAAAGCCTCTCATTTCCACCTTTCCCAAGTTCCCATCATTTCCCAATTCCACACACAACCATACTGTTTAGAGCCTTCCTTTGCTCAGTGATGCTGTCTTCCCTTTCAGTATTGTCCCAAGTGTAGGGTCGATATTGAAAAAAATATGTATGTTGTGTGTGTCAGTTTCATACCATTAGCTTTTTCTTTCTTCTTTTTAAATTACAGTTGATTAACAATGTTGTGCTAATTTCTGCTGTGTAGTAAAGTGACCAGTCATACATATGATGGTCATGCACCATCATACACTTACACATTCACATGCATTCCCTTTCTTTTCTTTCTCTTTTTTTCTTTAAAATTATGGTTGATTTACAGTGTTGTGTCAATTTCTGCTATACAGCAAAGCAGCTATATATATACACACACACATTCTTTTTCTTTTTTTTTTCTTCTTTTTTTTTTTTTGGTCTTCTGTCTTTTTTGTTGCTGTTGCTATTTCTTGGGCCGCTTCCACGGCATATGGAGGTTCCCAGGCTAGGGGTTGAATCGGAGCTGTAGCCACTGGCCTACGCCAGAGACACAGCAACTCGGGATCCGAGCCGCATCTGCAACCTCCACCACAGCTCATGGCAACGCCGGATCGTCAACCCACTGAGCAGGGGCAGGGACCGAACCCGCAACCTCATGGTTCCTAGTCGGATTCGTTAACCACTGCGCCACGACGGGAACTCCCACATTCTTTTTCTCATACTATCTTCCATCGTGTTCTATCCCAGGAGATTGGATATAGTTCTTTGTGCTATACAGCACAACCTCATTGCCCATCCACTCTATTTTTTTTAAGGGTTGCACCCGTGTCATATGGAGGTTCCCAGACTAGGGGTTGAATAGGAGCTGTAGCCCCCAGCCTAGCCACAACCACAGCAATGCCAGATCCGATTCTCGTCTGCGACCTACACTACAGCTCACGGCAATGCCAGATCCTTAACTCACTGAGCGAGGCCAGGGATCAAACCTGCATCCTCATGGATGCTAGTCAGATTTGTTTCTGCTGCACCATGATGGGCACTCCTGCCCATCCATTCTAAATGTAATAGTTTGTATCTACTAACCCCAAACTCCCAGTCCATCCCACTCCCTCTCCCCTCCCTCTTGGTAACCACGAGTCTGTTCTCTGTATCGATGAGTTTGTTTCTGTTTTGTAGATAGGTTCATTTGTGCCATATTTTATTTTACTTTATTTTTATTTTGCTTTTAAGGGCTACATCTGAAGCATGTGGAAGTTCTGAGGCTACGGGTTGAATTGGAGCTGCAGCTGTTGGCACATGCCACAGCTACAACAATACCAGATCCAAGCCATATCTATAACTTACATCGCAGCTCGTCCTCAACCCACTGAGTGGGGCCAGGGAGCGAACACGTGTCTTCATGAATACTAGTGAAGTTTGTGACTCACTGAGCCACAACAGGAACTCTGTGTCCCATATTTTAGATTTCACATATAAGTGATAGCATATGGTATTTTTCTTTCTTTTTCTGACTTCACTTAGTATGAGAATCTCTAATTGCATCCATGTTGCTGCAAATGGCATTATTTTGTTGTATTTTTATGGCTGAGTAGTATTCCTTTGTGTATATATACCACATCTTTTTTTTTTATTTGAAGGTAACATGTATAGCTGTATAGTTTTTTTTTTTGTCTTTTGTCTTTTTTTTTTGTGGTTGTTGTTGTTGCTATTTCTTGGGCCGCTCCCGCGGCATATGGAGGTTCCCAGGCTAGGGGTTGAATCGGAGCTGTAGCCACTGGCCTACGCCAGAGCCACAGCAACGCGGGATCCGAGCCGCGTCTGCAACCTACACCACAGCTCACGGCAACTCCAGATCGTTAACCCACTGAGCAAGGGCAGGGACCGAACCCGCAACCTCGTGGTTCCTAGTCGGATTCGTTAACCACCGTGCCACGACGGGAACTCCTATAGCTGTATAGTTTTGACCTTTCTTTTTTTAATTAAAATTTATTATAGTTGACTTATAGTGTTATGTCAATTTCTGCTGTATAGCAGAGTGACCCAGTCATACACACACACACACTCTTTTTCTCATACTATCTTCCATCATGTTTGGATATAGTTCCCTGCGCTGTACAGCAGGACTTCATTGCTTATCCACTCTAAATGTAATAGTTTGCATCTATTAACCCTCAAATCTCAGTCTATCCTACTCCCTCCTCCTCCCCCTTGGCAACCACATGTCTGTTTGCTATATCTGTGAGTCTCTTTCTATTCTGTAGATAGGTTCATTTGTGTCATATTTTAGATTCCACATATAAGTGATATTCATATGGTATTTGTCTTTCTCTTTCTGACTTACTTCACTTAGTATGGGAAACCCTAGTTGCATCCATATTGCTGCATACGGCATTATTTTATTCTTTTTAATGGCTAAGTAGTATTTTATTGTATATATGTACCACATCTACTTAATCCATTCATCAGTCAGTGGACATTTAGGTTGCTTCCATGTCTTGGCTATTGCATACCACTACTTTTTTCTGAAGGAAGGTAATTTTTTTTTTCAATTCATTTTAGACTGGGAATCTCAACTTAAATCCAAAGAGTATCCTCCTCTGCAGGATATTTTGGAGGAAATTTCACATCATGATTTGCAAATGGTAAGATTCATGGGGGATGATTCTTCATTCCCTCTCATAAGAGAAGTTGAGGAATATGTATGTTGGAAACACACAGCAGGGCCAGGCAGACTTATGAGCCAGGGCATTTCCTAAAGGATGTGAAGTGTCTGAAGTGAGCATCCATGACTCCTGAATTTAAGCAACCCCCCCTCCCCCGTCCCTTAAGATTCTTCCTTCCTAGAAGTTTTCCCCAAGTTAACGTTTCCATCAGTATTTTTTGTGTATGATTTACATTTCAACAATGGTCAGAAACACACTGCCTGTTAGAGACGTCTCATGAAATGCCTCTCTCACAGATGTGAGAAAGCCTGGTGGTGGAGCCTGGAAGAACTTGACCTGTCCAAATATGGTGCACCTCTGAAAATGTCAAAGACATGCTCCTGGTGGGGAGCATTCCTGGGCAGGGCATGGATGTCAGTGAGCTTTTTGTCATTGTTCAGCCCTTGTCAGGGAAAACTTTTGCCTAGAGAGAAGGCACCTGATGACTTAATTGTGGTAGAAATGCTCCTGAAGGAACTGTAACTTGGATCTGAACAAGAGAGCCTATAGGAGAGAGGGCCACTCTGATTGTAAAGAACGTGGGAGTGTTGTCAGGGATCCCCCACCCCTAGGGAGGCAAGTGACAGCTCTGAGGCCTCCTTGCCTTGTGGAAATAAGTTCTGGTGGCCAGGGACAGATCAAGGCCTTGTAGCCCCAAAGGAGACTGAAGAGCAGACATCCCCAGGCTCAGCCTTCCTCCTGTCCCAGGACTACCCCACACCCCACCTCCTCGACAATACCCAGAACCCAGCTCCTTGAAGCAGTGGTTTCACATCTTTTGTTTTTCACAGTGCCTATACCACCAGTGCTCAGTAAGTATGTGCTGAATAGACAGGCCAAACTCCTAAAAGCCTTCGAGAAGAATGATCTGTGTCAGAATTATTCTGATTAAAATGGTACCCACAGGATTTTAATTTAGGGAGGTGGCTGAGTGATGCCAGGGAGAGGACAGTGACACTGACTTGCATTCCTTGAGAGGAAGGTGCTTGCCACACCATACAGGACCACAGGAGGAAGCATCAGGATCATTCAGTCCCCAGTTATCTGGTACCTGGTCTGGGTCATTTAGGGCAGGGGGAATATTGGCTTGGTGTGTGATAACTAGGTAAAAGAGGTAGATAGTTTGGAGTACAGGCTGTGGATCACAGGGGAGGTGTAAACAACTATGGCCATTAGTTTGGCCTTATGGTTGACAGATGCAATAGACAAGTACAGAGTCTAAGAAAACATAGAACAATGTTCGGGCTCCCAATCTTTTTATAAAAACCTTTCTAGTAAAATGCCTTGTGGCACCACAAAGGGCTTGTGGCCTAACCTCCAGCCACAGCCCCCTCAGAACCAGAGAGGGTCATGTCTGTCCAAGTCTCTGGCATAATCAGTCCTCAGAGACCCTCGCTGGTGGCTGGCAGCCACAGTAGAGTAGGAGGAGTCACCAGGTGTGAAACAGACCCATTTCCCCCAATCCTGATGGCACTACCCTAGAACGTAAGGTCTCTGAGGGTGAGAACAGCCTTGATACTACCTCTGTTCTGCTCAGCACCCTCTATGCCTTTTCCCAGGGGCCAGGGCTGGACCTGAGGATGCAGATCATGTCTGGTATGGGAGAGAGGGAGATAGCCCTGACTCCGGAGGACTGGTCAGCTCTCCAGGAGTCACCTTGGTCTGATTACACAGTAAGCCTGCAAGGTGGTTTGCCGGGAGGGGTTTGAGATTTCTGTAAGTGGGGAGGCAGGAGGTAGGGAGGAATCTCGGGCCAACTGTGGGGAATTGGGAACATGCTGGGGGCCCAGGCTTAGCTCAGTAAGAACCACTGAACAGGCCGTGGCATTTCTGCACTGAATTTAAAAATCCTCAGCGTGGTGTCAGGCCCAGAGCAGTGCTAGGGGAGGGGCTAGCGCCCAGGCTCCTGGCCCTGCCTCTCACTGTCCAGCCTTTCTTCCTCCAGACCTTCCACCCTCATTTCCATCCTGTCCATGGCCAGGAAGCCTACAGGAACGAGTGGATCCTGTGACCTAAGGGCCAGGCTGGAAGTGTCCAGCCTGGTCACTGAGCTCTTGCCTCAGGGTCTTGCATTTCTTCTTCTGAGGAGAAAGGGCTTCCTCCTACCTCCCTCTGCCCATCAGCTGCCCTGAGGTACCTGCCACTGTTATTTCCCATTTGCCACCAAGACCTGGAACTTTTCCTTCAAAATACAAACCTACCTCTCACTGCTCCTCCTGTCCCTGGGGCCACCACCCTGCCCAGAGCCACTGTTAGTTCTCCTGAACTGGGAACTGCTCTTGACAGGCCCCTGCTGCCTCTGGGGATTACCCTGGATATAGAGGCCAGAGGCATCCTTTAGAAATGCAAGTCATGGCAGGGGTTCCTTTGTGATTGCAGCAGGTTAAGGATCCATTGTTGTCAGTGCTGTGGCTCAGGTTGCTGTGGCTCAGGTTTGATCCCTGTCTCTGGAACTTCCATGTACTGTGGCCAAAAAAACCCCAAACAAACAAACAAAAGAAAAATGCAAATCAGCTCAAACACCTCAGCGAGCAGCCAGTGGTAAAGGAGAGTTCAGGTCCTTTCTCCCACAGCAGGACTCCCCCTTGGGAATAATTTACTAATGTCCCCGCATTTGCAGGGGTTCACCTCTGTGTCCTTCCTCTCACCCTCAATCTGTTGGGCATCCTCTATCCCTCTTTATTCCAGCATTTCCCCCACTACCAGAGGCTGCTCACAGGAGACCGTCCCTACCCAGGCTCCCTCTCTCTGTCCAATCTTGGAGTTGAAATTCTGTGACAGTGATTAGCTTTGTATTGAAGGATTGAAAATCTGGGCAAGGTCAACAGGGTCTATCCCTCCTTTATCAGTATGCTCCCCAAAGCAGGGCCAGTCATGCCAATTCAGTCTGTGTAAGCAAGTGTGGGTGGATCCCACCAACCATGTGATTCTGATCTGTTCCTGTCACTCTGTCCAGGGGCTGAAGGTGGCTATGCAGATTCGTAAGATGGCCATGCCGGAGCCTGCACTGAGCCTCCCCAACCTGTGGGCAGCTGGGGTTCCTGGTGAGTGAGCTCTGGGTGGTATTGGTAGTCAAAAGGCCTTTGGTACTGTGTTGTGTTTGGGAACCTGCATCCATCTTCTTTTCCTCTGAATGCGGTTATTACCATAGGGAGAGAACACAGAAAGTCATCTAATTATTTATGTATGCAAGGAGAAAGGCACTTTCTAGGGATTATGGGCTGGGATTTTTTTTTTTTTTTTTTGTCTTTTTGCCATTTCTTGGGCCGCTCCTGGCATATGGAGGTTCCCAGGCTAGGGGTCGAATCGGAGCTGTAGCTGCCGGCCTATGCCAGAGCCACAGCAACGCGGGATCTGAGCCGCATCTGCAGCCTACACCACAGCTCACGGCAAGGCTGGAACCTCAACCCACTGAGCAAGGCCAGGAATTGAACCCGCAACGTCAAGGCTTCTAGTCGGATTCGTTAACCACTGCGCCATGATGGGAACTCCGGATTTTTTTTTTTTTTTGTCTCAGATGTTTCTTTTTTTGTTTTTTATTTTTATTTATTTATTTTAATTGAAGTATAGTTTACAATGTTGTGTTAGTTTCTGGTGTATAACAAAGGTAAAACTTTAAATATTGCAGATATGTATAAAGTAGAAAGTGAAAAGCAGGAGTAATTCCATTCTCCAGAAACAACCACTGTTAATAGTTTAGTGTCCACATGTCCAAACCTTTTTTTCCTTGCTTCTGCACATATCATCATCATCATCATCATCACTATTGTTATAATAATACATTTGTTACTCATATTGTCTTGCAACTTGCTTTATTTCCTTAATAATGAATCTTGGACATTTTCCCATATTGTATGTATAAATCTATTTTATATGCTTCTCAAGAGCTATATGGCACTGAATTTGGAAATGATTTATTTAACAATCCTCTCCTGATGAATTGATTCCAAATTTTTTTTTGTCTCAAACAAGGCAAACATCCTTATATGTATATCTTTGTGCATTTGAGTATATAGCTATAGGATTAATCCATAGAAGATGAATTTGGTCTCAGATCTTTCAGAAGGAAGGGAAGATCAGCACCACTCAACTATGGCAGAAGGCCAGACCTCTTTTGGGGCCTGGTTAAATTCATGTGTGTGTGGTCACTCAGTCAGGGTGGGCAGCTCTTGTGCTCATCTGGCTAGGCCCAGGCCCTCATGGTGGCCCTCTTCTCCTTCAGCTCTGCCCACTCAGGACCCCACAGGGCTCCAGGAGGAGAGCACGAAGGAAGAAGCCATGGTACCTGGGGGAGTGACCACCTATCCACAGGTAAGTAAGGAGTCCTTGATCTTCTTGCTTGGTCTCCTTGTCCTCATCCCCTGTCTGGGAGCTTCTTGACCCCATAGGGCTGATCTCCAGGCTTCTAGATACTGAGCCTCTAGCAGTGGGTGGGCAGTGACCCCACTCCCTCATTCAGGTCTTCCCCAGGTTACCAAGGGCTGTATACTACTGAGCATCAGGAGGGAAAGTAGGGTGAGGGTGTGAACTGTCCGTATAATTTCCTTGTTCTCCCTAGAGTAGACAGTTGTCATTGACCAAGCCATTTTCTCTTGCCTGCAACATGCTCAGGTCTGCTGGACCCTGGAGCAGGTGGGGACAGGCTTCCTGGCTGGTTGTTAATAGCTAAGCCCTGCCATGAAGTTGAGGTCCTTTGCTGCCACGCCTTGGGATATGGTCATCTAGGGAGGAAAGAGTAGGTGGAGAAGAGTTCTAGTTCTGAGGCCTGAGCTGAGGTCTGGAAATCCTTTGCATGGGGGGCTCCCTTCCCCAGGCCTGCAAGTCCCCCACCATACTCTTGAGTATTGGTGGGGTGGACTCTGGCTGAACCCAGAAGGGTGGCTGTGCATTTTAGGAACCAGTCACCTTCATGGATGTGGCTGTGCTCTTCACACCAGAGGAATGGCTGTTTCTAGACTCTGCTCAGAGAAGCTTGTACAGAGACGTGATGCTGGAGAACTATAGGAACCTGGTCTTCGTGGGTAAGACTGGTCCTGTTGCTCCCTCCACACACTCATGCTGCCACAGTGGGTTCCCAGAACTGTGCTGGTTTGGGAAATTGAGAGGTGAAAAGAGAGACAGGTCCTGCCCTCATGGTGCTAATGATTAAGTGGTTTCCCACAGAAGTGAAGATCTGTCTTCTGTTGGACTTCTCAAGTGCATCCCTGAGCCAGGCCCTGGACTGGAGAGTCCCATGTCCTCCAGGGCCCTTGAGGAAGCTTGTCCTTTGGATCCTTAGTGAAAGAGCTCAACATGCCATCAGAATGTAGGCACACTCACTCTGCTATGCTCATCTACATTTCCCTTAAAGATTTCAGCATATTGGTACCCATTGCATGGCAGACGCAGTCTGCTTTTATACTGCATCTTTTCCCATGAGCAGGAGATCAACTTTGCAAAGCCAGTAGGTTTTCTCATGTGGAGCAAAGAGAAGAGCTGTGCATCACTGAGAGAAGAATCTTCTTAGGAGCCCACTTAGGCGAGCACCAGGCAGATTGGGAGCCACCAGCCCAGAGTGGTAAGATGAGTATTATATTTGGAAACACTTCCAGTGCCCTTGATGGGGAAGGTTGTTGGGTTGAGCGCCCTCTGTAAAATCCACTTCCTTTCTTTTTTCCCTTCCCCCCCTTTTTTTTTTTTTTTGGTCTTTTTGCTATTTTGTGGGCCGCTCTCGTGGCATATGGAGGTTCCCAGGCTAGGGGTCGAATCGGAGCTATAGCTGCCAGCCTATGCCAGAGCCATAGCAACACAGGATCCGAGCCGTGTCTTCGACCTACACCACAGCTCACGGCAACGCCGGATCGTTAACCCACTGAGCAAGGGCAGGGATCAAACCCGCAACCTCATGGTTCCTAGTCGGATTCGTTAACCACTGCGCCACAATGGGAACTCCCCCTTCCCGTTTTATCTCTAATGCTCCACTCTGGCTTTATAGAAGATTTATCCTACATCCTTTTCACATTTAGCATTTCCATGTGCACATTTCATCCAGTTTCTCCCCACTGTATTCGTTCTTACTAATTCTTTCAACATCAGTCCCAGTCTTTGTAGAATTCTTTCTTAGTAAATCATCTACTATTTTCATTCCTTGTTCCTGTGATTGTATAACTCCTCACAAAGCCAAACACCGAGTAATTTTTCTTTACTCTTTGATATTTTCCTCTTGTTCACAGTTTCTTCCCATATCAAGGATAAGTATTTTTTTTTTTAAACCTGCTTGTATCTAGCTTACTTTTATTTTTTTCAATCTTGATCCTACAGTTTCCTTTTCTGTGCACTTAAAATTCCCCATAACCCCTTAATTCATTCCAGAACCTCAACTTCAACCCCAGGACTCAATTCCTAACCAAGATATTTTTGTGGAGATCACATCCATGGGCATGAAAAAGGTAAAGTACAAGGGGATTATTCTTGGTCCTCGATCTAGGAAGAGTCTGGGGTTGCTGTAGGTTAGAAACACAGTACAAGAGCCCAGAGAGAGATTTATGGCAAGTGATGCTTACCTGGGAGAAAGAAGTTTTTTGGGAGAGAGTCTATGAAAGTCATGAATTGGGGAAAACTCTAAGCATAAATTAAGACTTGTCTTGACAGAGTTCCCACAAATAACATTTTTGTAAATATGACACTGATATAGAGCATTTAAAATAATTTAGCCTTGTGGTGCAGCAGGTTAAGGATCTGGTGTTGTCATCGCAGTGGCTTGGGTTGCTGCTGTGACACAGGTTTTATCCCTGGCCTGGGAGCTTCCTTATGCTGTGAATGCAGCCAAAAAAATAATATGAAATGAGTACATAAAATAACAACATATGTTGGGAAAGGATAAATAAATGTTAAATGCTCTAATTAACCCATGCATTTTCCAGGAAGTGGAAAAAGTACCATTCTGTATAATATTTTAGTAGATGAAGGAAGCCTGTTGAAATGTCTAAGGTAAACTTCTATAGTAGTAAAATAATGTATAATTTACAAGTTAATAATGAAGAATATGAAAATAATGAATCTAAATAAAAGATGAAAAAAATTAAGAAAATAATTTAGCCTTAAACAATTCAGAAAAAGTCTACATCTAAGAAGCCCCATGAAAATAATGGAAATGACAGCTCTTTGTGGGAGAGTATCCGCTTGAAGGAACTCAGGGTAGAAGTGGTATGGACACACTAAAATGGTAAAAGCTTCGGGTATAGGAATGTCTCTGTTATACACATACTTCACTTGGAAAATACCTGTGAATGCAATAAAGCCTCTGGTCTTCCCACTTTCCTCAATTGATAGGAGCAACCACTGACTGGAGAGAAACTCTCTGAATACAGTGAACTGAGGATGCCCTGTAATAGTACCCAACCACTATTTCAGTACCAGAGAATTCCTGCTGGAGGAAAGCCCTATGAATGCCAAGAGAGTGGAAAACCCTTCTTTCAGACGGCTCACCTAACTGTGCCTGAGAAAATCCGCAGTGGAGATAAAACCTATGAGTGCAACAAATGTGAAAAATCGTTCAGATACAGCTCTGACCTCCTCAGGCACGAGAAGACTCACACTGCAGAGAAGTGCTTCGAATGTCAGGAGTGCAGGCAGGCCTTCAAGTATTCCTCGAATCTGCGGCGACACATGAGAACTCATACTGGTGAGAAACCCTTTGAGTGCAGTCAGTGTGGGAAAACCTTCACCAGGAACTTTAACTTGATCTTGCATCAGAGAAACCACACAGGCGAGAAGCCCTATGAGTGCAAGGATTGTGGGAAGGCTTTCAACCAGCCCTCCTCTCTGAGGAGCCACATGAGAACCCACACAGGAGAGAAGCCCTTTGAGTGCGGCCAGTGTGGGAAAGCCTTCAGGGAACACTCATCTCTGAAGACACACCTGCGGACCCACACCAGGGAGAAACCATATGCCTGTAACCAGTGTGGGAAGCCCTTCCGGACGAGCACTCATCTGAATGTACATAAGAGGATCCACACGGGGGAGAAACTTTATGAATGTGCCACCTGCGGGCAGGTCTTGAGCCGTCTCTCGACCCTAAAGAGCCACATGCGGACCCACACGGGAGAGAAGCCCTACACGTGTCAGGAGTGCGGGCGGGCCTTTAGTGAGCCATCATCCCTCAGGAAACATGCCAGGACCCACAGTGGCAAGAAGCCCTATGAGTGTCAGGAGTGTGGGCGAGCCTTTGGCCAGTCCTCACACCTTATCGTACATGTGAGAACCCACACTGCAGGGAGACCCTACAAATGTAATCAGTGTGAGAAAGCCTTCAGGCATAGCTCTTCACTTACTGTGCATAAGAGGATTCACTCAGGGAGAGAAAACGTTCAGACTGGTGGCCTGCCTTTGTCAGTGTCTCTGCCATATGACCGGCACCTTGTTCATTAATTTTGATTAGTAAAAACATAAACATCCAGGGTTGCAATCACCTCTTGTAGTATATGTTTTGACATCACGTGTTTCGGTGTGTAACATTTTCATTTTGGTTTAATTTTCAACATTGTCTTAGTTTCCATGATCACTTATTCTCTGATACATGAGTTAAATGAAATTAGATTTTTTTCTTCTGTTTTTTTTGGCTGCATCTGTGGCATGTGGATGTTCCCAGGACAGGGACTGAACCCGTGCTGCAGTTTCAACCTGCACCACAGCTGTGACAATGGTGGATCCTTAACCTGCTGGGCATGGGGGACTTCCGGAATTAGATTTTTATTTTTATTTATTTTTATTTTTTTTATTTTTATTTTTATTTGCTATTTCTTTGGGCCGCTTCTGCGGCATATGGAGGCTCCCAGGCTAGGGGTCTAATTGGAGCTGTAGCCACAGGCCTACTCCAGAGCCACAGCAACGCGGGATCTGAGCCGCATCTGCAACCTACACCACAGCTCACGGCAACGCCGGATCGTTAACCCACTGAGCAAGGGCAGGGACCGAACCCGCAACCTCGTGGTTCCTAGTCGGATTCGTTAACCACTGCGCCACGACGGGAACTCCTGGAATTAGATTTTTAAATTGTAGTACATGGGTATATTTTTATAGAGGTATAATTATAGTGAAATGCATAAATCAAGTGTACAGTTGGATGATAAGTTTGACAGATGTATACATATATGTAATCAACACTCCATTTACAGTATATGCTGTTCCTGTCATTCTGGAAGGTTCCTGCAATTATATGATTTTTTTTTTTTTAAGTTGCCTTTTTTGTTGTTGGTTTCTTTTTCTTTCTTTCTTTTTGTCTTTTGTCTTTTCAGGGCCGCACCTGAGGCATATGGGGGTTCCCAGGTTAGGGGTCTAATTGGAACTACAGCTGCCGGCCTACGCCAGAGCCAGAGCACTGCCAGATCGAAGCTGTGTCTACAACCTACACTACAGCTCATGGCAATGCCGGATCCTTAACCCACTGAATGAGACCAGGAATCGAACCTGCAACCCCATGGTTCCTAGCTGGATTTGCTTCCGCTGATGGGAACTCCCTGTTGTTGGTTTCTAATTTAATTACACTGGGGGAAGAGGGTGTATTCTTTATGTTGTTGAATATTGAGTATTTGTCGAGATTTGCTTTTAGGTCTAGCATGGCATGTCTTGCTAGTTGTCTACCAAACTTGCTCTTTCTTAATTTATAGAAGCACCTAGGTTTTTTGTTCAGATTGGGAATGTGCACTATTGAAACACCTCCATATTCCTGGCCTTCTTGCTGCCAAAGGAGGCCACATCCCCTAGTCCTGGCCAGTATGAGATGTCACTGGGTGTGAACCCTGGGAGAGATTTTGCAAAGGTATGGTTTAATTTAGCCAGATCCTCTTCCTGCCTTTTGTACAAGCAGATACCATGTCTAGTGCTGGAGGAGCCATCCTGTGGCCATGAAGGTGAAAGCCACAGACTAAAGAGAGTGTGACTAGAAGTCACAACCATCCTTGTCCCTCACTTGGTATCCTTGTGTGGCTGTACCAGTCCTGGACTCTATTTCTGGACATCTTGTTACACAAAAAGATACATGTACTTGACGTAGTAGTGTGTGAGGTTGTCTTTTTTTGGAGGGAGTGAGGGGGAGGGCAGGGATGGGTTTATTAGTGCTGAAGGCAGACTCTGACTGATGCACTTAGTATATGGTCAGTTTTTACAAATGGTTCATGGATGTTGAAACCAATGTATAGTATTCTACCTATGTCCAGTAGGTGGAGTATATTGTTTGTGTTCTCACATGGCCAAAAGGGAGCAAGAGACCTCTCTGAGGTCTCTTTATAAGGACACTGATCCCATTCATGAAGGCTCCACCCCCATGACCTATCACCTCCCAAAGCCCCTACCTCGTAATATCATCACCTTGGAGGTTAAGCTTTAGCATATGAATTTTGGGAAACACAGACATTCAGTCTTTAGTCAGTGATCTATCATTTATTGAGAAAGCTACATTAAACCCCCACCATAAATATGGGTTGCTGAACAAATCTTATAATTCTGTCAATTTTAAATTCCATACATTTCGAAGCAATGGAATTAAATGAATTTTTTTTTTTTTGTTGCATTTTAGGGTTGTATCCATAGCATATGGAGATTCCCAGGCTAGGGGTCAAATTGGAGCTACAGACGCTGGCCTATGCCACAGCCACAACAACACAGGATCCAAGTTGCGTCTGTGACCTACACCACAGCTCATGGCAACGCTGGATCTTTGACCCCCTGAGGGAGGCCAGGGATCGAACCTGAAACATCATGGTTTCTGATGGGATTTGTTTCTGCTGAGCCATGACGGGGACTCTTGAAAATATTTTTGACATTTTGTGTTTCCAGCAAAATTTTCCTTTTATTCATACAGTGACCAACATCTTTCTCCATAGCAATGAGTATTCAACCATTCCTCATCATAATTGCAAATAATTATTTAGAGCTTACTATTGCTGAGTAGTAGCTACTACCCTAAACTTTGCATCTTTTAAGTTATTTAGTTTTCATCATGACACTTTGAGGGAAGTACTATTATTATCCCCAATTCACAGATGAGGAAACTGAGGCCCAGCAAGTTGAGGCTGGTTAACTGAGGTCATACAGGTATTAAGTGACAGAGTTGGGCCCCAAGATCCATGCTCTTTACAGAGCTTCACCTCAGGGGGTAGTTTTCCATTTTTTCCTGTGCTCCCAGTGTTCTATTTTTATGTTTTAAAATTCTTTAATTGAGAATCTAGCTTATGTAAAAGCTCCTAAGTCTTAGCATACACCTTAATGAATCTTATATATGTCTATACTACCCACATCAAGATATAAAATATTTTTATCTCCCCAGAAGTTTCCTCTGGGCTCTGTCCCAGACAATAAGCCCCATTCTCAGAGGTAACTATATTCTGACTTCTATCACCATAGTTTTGTTTTTCCTGTTCAGAGAAATAGAACTGCACAGTGTGCCCTCTTGTGTTTGGTGCTTTCACTTAATATAATGTCCATGAAATATATCTTTGTCACATTATCAGTAGTTTATTCTCTTTTAAAATTGCTATGTAATATTCCATAGCAATTGTCTGAATATACCACAGTTAAAAAATTCCTTTCTGTTTATGGACGTTTGGGTTATTTCCAGGTTTTTCTGTTATAAATAAAGCTGCTGTGAATGTTCTTGTGCAAATCTTATTGTAAACAAATGTTCTCATTTCTCTTGGGTATAAAACCTAGGAGTGGAATTGTTGGGTCATTGAGTAGTCATATCTTTATCTTGATGATATTGCCAAACAGTTTTCCAAAGTGGTTGAAACAATTTTTACTTCCATCATCAATGAAGGAATTTCTTTTCTTTTCCTTTTTTTTTTTGTTTTTTTAGGGCTGCACCCTCAGCTTATAGAGGTTCCCAGGCTAGGGGTCAAATCAGAGCTGTAGCTGCCAGCCTGCACTACAGCCACAGCAATGTGGGATCTGAGCTGTGTATGTGAGCTACACCACAGCTCATGGCAACACCAGATCCTTAACCCACTGAGTGAGGCCAGGGATTGAACCCACGTCCTCATGGACACTAGTGGGTTTGTTAACCACTGAGCCATGACTGGAACTCCCTGAAGGAATTTCAGTTGTTTCACATCCTTGACAACACATGCTACTGTCAACTTAATTTTAGCTGTATTAATGGGTAAGTGGTTTCTTGTTTTTTAACTTGCTTTTTTGGGGAGTGAATAATGATGTGGTATATTGTTGCCACAATAATTTCATCCATCCCTGTAATACATCTCTTTTCAATGTGACTTTGATGTTTTCCAATTGAGAGGTGGAATTTATTTCTCTACCCCTTGAAGATGAGCTTGATCATGTGACTGTTTGGCCAAAGGACTGTTATCAAACATGATAGAAACAGACTCTTGAAAAACACACAATGGTGTTTGCTCAGTTTTAGCTGTGGTTAGACTCCCGAGAGCAGGGAAGAAGCCTGCACTAGCTTCCTCTAAGATGAGAGACTGCATGGAGAGAGGGGCTTTTGCTGATGGTCAGCACCAATTCTCAGATGCAAGTGAGACCCTCTTACTGACCCAAGATAGACCACCAGGTGACCGAAGCTGCCTGAATGACCTTGGGCATTAGAACTGTCCAGCTGAGTTCAGCTCAGGTTGCTAATTCACAGAATTATGAGCACATATGGTGGTTAGGTAGCAATAGACAACTGACATAAAAGTTAGTATCAGAAATAGGATGCTACTGTAACAAAAATTTTAAATGTGGCACTTGACTTTAGAACTTTGCAACAAGAAAGCAGCTGAAAACTTAAGGACTGGAAATGTGAGAAAACTGCCACTAGAGGTTAGAAAAAAGATATGTGGTTATGTGTTACGGAAACCTCTGGCAAAAATATTGTCTGTGGTAGCTTAGAAGACAGACGTGTACTTAGTGATGTTGTGGATCTGGCTGAGGAAGGAGGCTTTCTCTCGTCTCTAGTCCTACTCAAGTATTTCTCATGATCATCCGGTGGTCCAAGAAGAGCCTGAGAGTGGGTGAGGATTCCCCTTGCGTCCGAGGCTCCAAGATTCCCTATTTTACTGGCCCACATTTGGCCTTTAGCAATTGGTTAAAAACTTTAGTAGAAATCTTATTCTCTTGCCTGGTGGCACTGTCTTCATCCTGTGCTCTAGATGAGCCAGCGCTCCTGTCCTCTCTTGCCCTAGATTTCAAGCTAGTTGGTTGTCTGTGACCCAAGTTCTCTGATATGTTCAAGAAAGTTATGTTTTTGTCAGTTAGGCATACTTTTCTTGTTCCTATGATGGCAGCAATGCATACCAGGTTTGTATACTGAAGATGGAAGCCAGAAACAAAGTTCTTTATTAAATCATACTGCTTTTGGGAATTGTTAATTGTACTTTCCTCTTTCTTATAAGTTCTCTGAGATCAGAGACCACGTGGAGCCTGTTCAGTGTGACTTTCTTTAAGCCTAGTACTGTGCTGAGCAGAAAATAAATTTTCAACATGCTTATTAAGTCTATATGAATTAATATTGGGGCAAATGCTCCTAGGTAGGGCATGTATGGTCTCTGAGCCCATTAGGCAGCAGGTTTTTGTAGGCTGCTTCCTTTCACTCACACAGTCAAAGCTGCTACTTCTGAAATTCATCACCACTCAGTAGTCTCTACTCTGAAGAGAGCACAATGTGTGGAATTCATGAAGAATTTAATAAAAGAGGGTTCCTAGGCATCTGGATTAACTTGAAACTATACTTCTAGACTCTGGACAGGACAAAAGGAATATGTATATGAAGATCAAAGACTACCTTAAAAGCTGGACCGGACCCTCTGTCAAAACTTCGAAGATCATTTGTTCAAAAGGGGTACTTCTGGAATATTAACTAGAGAGTAAGTGAACATACTGGGAGTATAGGCACTAGGTGGTACACAAGGTAAACAGGATTTTAGGTAATGTTCGAAGTCCCTTTTTGCCTTTTTTTAAAAAATGAAAGTGCAGAACTTTGCTGATCAGAAAGATCCATTGGTTGATTCATGTCATCAGACTAGTTGAAGCCATCTTAAAGCCATCTTGATCTTGGTCTGGTTCCTTGAAGTGGATGGCAGAGGGGAGACAAGGTGAGAGGACTGCAAGCAGCAAATGTGTTCATCACAGGAATTTTATACCAGTGCTATGCAGTGCCAGCCTTGGGGTACAGTTCTGTATTTCCTACTGTGAGGTACCTCAGGAGGAGACTATGCCCTTCACTGGAAGAAGGTGGGTTGTAGGGTCAGTCTGCCCAAAGCTTTGTCTCCAGCTTCCTCTGAGTCTGTTAGTCGCCTGACCACTTCAAATTTACATTTTTTGGTCTCTTTGCACTTTGATTCCTACTGCTCCCAAAACATCAGATGCTGGACTATAGGATGGCCAATAGGTATGCTCAGACCCCAAGAATCCCAATCCATGTCTACCCAAGTTCTATTCTCTGGACTCCTAAATTCTGGGGTTAACAAATTCCAACATATGCAGAATCGCTGCACCTGTGGACTTCTGGCTCAGGGTCTCCAGTGATATCTGATTTGTGGTTTGGAGACTCCAGCAATTTCATGACTTCTCAGAAGTGTGCAACTCCAGGCTGTGTTTCTCCTACATTTTCTGTTTGACAACCATAATCAGTGAATGGAGGATACGGGTAATGCTCTCATGACCACCCCAACTTTGGCAGCTTAAGAGAGAAGCTGTTCTTTGGCATTTGGATGCTGCTGCTTTGATTTCTGTGTAAGGATAGACTTGATCAGGGAGTTTCTGAAGTGCAGAGGTAGATACCGACTAGAATCTTGTTTGCCAGTTCAGAGCAGTCTGGGGCTTGCGCTGACCTCCAATTTACCCCTCCCAGACACACACATTTCCCACCAATTCTAGAAGGCAAAACATCCTTCCTCTAAGATTATTTCTTGGATCTCTACTGCTCTCAGGATAATGTTCAAATTCCCTAACCTGTTTCGGAAGTATCGTGTTCTTGTGGTGCCAGTTACTTATTTGAAAGAAAGTCCATCTCTGAGCTGCCATGTCCTGTATCCTTCAGCCCACAGTGCCTGTTACCTATCCCTCCCTCTGGTTTTATCTTACAAATAATGTCATAAAGCTCATATTTGATGACATCTCCTGTGTGTTGCCAGGGTAGTGAACTAGATTCTCAAGTTATTTATTATTTTTCTTTGAGTCCACTGTAGTTATACTAATTAAAAAGGGAGCGATTTAGTAGAAAGAGCAATTTAGTAGAAAGGCTTTACCAGTAGAAAGCTCAGAATCTGATTCTTTGCCCTGCCAGTCACTAGTCACTAGTTTTGTGATTTCAAGCACACATTTCTTCATTGAATGACAAGTAGTTTAATGCTCACTTTAAAGAGTTGTAGATATCCTAGAGTGAGCTCTTCAGGAAACTGCCTTTTTTTGTGTGTAGCATAATCACATCCTTTGCTCCCTTCTTATCAGGAAACCTGAACCCCATCATGTAAGCCAGCTTTACTGTTACTGGCAATGCCAGGCATAAAAAGCAGAAGGGTGGGTCTGATAATAAAACTGGAGAAAGAAAGCATTCATGCTAAATATTTCATGTCAGTTTATCTGGGGAGCGCACACATTCAAATTCTCATGTGGTTTATCTGAAAGGATATATATTTTACTTAAAATCAAAAGTAAAAAGTTCCATAGCTGAGCTTTATTGCCTCTTCACCATGAGGAGCAGCTATTTACCATTTATCCCAGGAAAGTAGAATTATAACCATGTGTATTGTCTCTTTAAAACTATTTGAGAATGTTTACGAACAGGAAAAAATAACCAATCGTGAGAGAAGTCAGAATAGTGCCTACCATGGGAAATTATCAGCTGGGAAGCTGTAAGAGGGAGTTTTCTGGGGGACTTGAAATGTTTTCTGTCTTGATTGCTGGGTTACACAGATTTACACACATATACAAATTCATTGAGCTGGGAGATGGTGCCTACCCACATTGGTGAGGAGGGATTTCTGCTCACTCTACTGAATCAAAGCTAATCTCTTCCAGAAACACCCTCACAGGCACATTCAGAAATAATATTTTATCAGCTCTCTAAGCATTCCTTTGCCCAGTTGATGCATAAAATTATGCAAGTAAAAGAAAATAAATGTGTATGGATGAAACTAGCTAGCCAATGGAAGGATGTGGGAAAGGGTAAATTTTTTTTGTTTAAGCCCCCTGATCTGTACACTTTGTGATGGAAACCGTAGTAGACAAACATACTGTCTTTGACCTGTACATCCATGATGTATGTATAACCGTGCTTCTTCAACCCCAATCACAAGGGTTTTATTCTAGTCATTTTTTTGTGGTTGATTTCCAATGTGGCCTTGGGGCCAAGGAATGTGATCTGCAGTTTACCACACATTTAAATTAGTTGAGGCTTGTTTTTTAGCCCAGCATGTGTGCAATGTAGGTAAATATTCTATGTGTGCTTGAAAAGAAGGTGAATATATAGTTATGGTTCTGTGGTCCTTCAATATCTTTTGGATCGGGCAGGGGAGGACAAGAGAGGCAAATGGTGGTGGCCATCTCCCTTGCTCCAGTCAGCTAGAAATAAATAGCCTTTGCTTTCCTCAAAATGAACAAACAAAACTAACATTCACTGAGCTGGGAGTTTAAGTGCAAACTTCATGTACCTCATTGAATGAATTTTATACCCTTCAAATATTATATGGGAACTGTTTATCCAGTTTGAGGGTCATTTCCTTTTTTTTTCTTTCTTTTTTCCTTATTTGTTTTTAATACTATCTGGAGAAATGAAATAATAAAGGGGAAAATTAGAATTTGTTTTTTTTCTTATTTCTTTAAATTTTAATTTAACTTAAAATTGAAGTATCGTTAATTTACAAAGTTGTGTTAGTTTCTGGTGTATAGCAAAGTGATTCAGTTACACAAATATATTTATGTATTCTTTTCAGATTATTTTCCATTATAGGTTATACCAAATTATTGAATATAGTTCTCTGTGTTATAGAGTAAGACCTTGCTGTTCACCTATTTTATATATCATAGTGTGTATCTCTTAACCCCAGCTCCTAATTTGCCTGCCCTCCCCTTTGGTAACCATAAGTTAGTTTTCTGTGTCTGTGAGTCTGTTTCAGTTTTGTAAATAAGTTCTGGATAAAGAATATGATATATTGATACAGTAGAATATTACACAGCCATACAAAAGAATGAAATAATGCTATTTACAGCAACATGGGTGGACCTGGATGATCAAACTAAGTGAAGTAAGTCAAGACAAATATATAATATCACTTATATGTGGAACCTAAAAATTATACAGATAAATATATTTGCAAAATAAGATTTTTAAGATTTTATTTTTATACTTTCTTAGAGATAAGAGGCTGACACTTTTGTCAGGGGAAAGACTTGGAGCTTAAATGGCATTTTTTATTTTTCTACCCATGGGATTATTGATTTGGGTTACATTCCATAGATCTATGACCTCACGCTCCCCAAATGTGTTAAGGGAGATCTGATGTGGTTAATCTGTTTGCTCTTTGTGGATCATTGGATGATTTCAAGTGCAATAGTATGGAATGCAGGAAGACTTCCTTGAAATGTCAACTTCAGTTTATTGTTTTTTTCTCTCTGGTGCATGCTGAGTATATAGGTGCTCAATATATGCTTTAATATTTTCCCTAATTGTGGGGAAATATTGATCACTTATGTGGCCTCAGTTCTTATTAGTTTGTCATGGGAAATACAATTTCTGACTAGTGGCCATGTTTGATGGGCAACTTCTGCATATAAAACATTGGCCTACATTTGCAGCAACATGAATGGACCTAGAGATTATCATACTAAGTGAAGTAAGACAGATAGAGAAATATAAATATCATATGGTATCACTTATATGTGAAATCTAAATAACTGATATGAGTGAACTGACAAAACAGAAATAGACTCATAGACATAGAAAACAAACTTATGGTCACCAAAGGGTAAAGATGAGGGGAGGGATAAATTAGGAGTTAGAGATTAATAGATACAAACTACTATATATAAAATAAGTAAACAATAAGATAATACTGTTTAACATAGGAACCTATATTCAATATCTTGTAACAAACCATAGTGGAAAGGAATCTGAAAACGAATGAATGAATGAATGAATGAATGAATAAATGAATGAATGAATAAATAAATAAATATTGGGAGTTCCTGTCGTGGTGCAGTGGTTAACGAATCCGACTAGGAACCATGAGGTTGCGGGTTCGGTCCCTGCCCTTGCTCAGTGGGTTAACGATCCGGCGTTGCCGTGAGCTGTGGTGTAGGTTGTAGACGTGGCTCGGATCCTGCGTTGCTGGGGCTCTGGCGTAGGCTGGCGGCCACAGCTCTGATTCGACCCCTAGCCTGGGAACCTCCATATGCCGCGGGAGCGGCCCAAGAAATAGCAAAAAGACAAAAAAAAAATTGGCTTAAAATGCTATGGAGATTGTAAAGGAAGTAGAAAGCAAAACTAGTGACTTCACAGTGTTGAAAGGGTAGATACTTGCATAGAATACACCCAAGAATTCATGATGTAAATCACTATGTAAAATCACGTGTATGATACCAGAACTCATTTATTTCCTACTCTAGGTATCATATTTTAGGAAAGAGCATAATGTGAAAAGGGAAAATAAATTACTTGAGGAGTTTTGAATTTCAATCTTGACAAAGTTGGAATAGATTATTGTATATAAATCCAGTCATACTTGGTTTCATTCATAATTAAAAAGCTAATTCCAAACCATAATAACTGTATTAGTGTATTAATACTACTAACACATTGCGCACCTACTGTGTAATAGTTACTCTACTAAGTAGCTTATGAGTATTACTCATTTAATTCATACAACAGCCTGTGTGGCAAGTGCTGTTATTGTCTCCTTTTTTTTCTTTTTATGGCTTGCACCTGTAGCATATGGAAGTTCCTGGACCAGGGATTGAATTGCCAGATCCTTTAACCCACTGCATCAGGCTGGGGGTGAAATCTGCACCTCTGCAGTGACCTTAGCAGCTATAGTTGTGTTTTTAATCCACTGAACCATAGTGGGAACTGCTATTATCCCAATTTTATGGATAGAAAATTGAGGCAAAGGAAAGCTCAGTAACTTGCTTAATGACACACATATAGTAAGTGATGGAACTGGGTTTAAACCCAAGCAGGCTGGTTTCAGATCCTGTATCTATATTAAGTTTATCTTTGTATCCAAGTTAAACTTTGTGTCCAAGTTTCAGGTGGTATTAGTTCCCTGTGGCTGGTATAACAAATTATCACAGACTTAGTGGCTTTCAACAACAGACATTTATTCTCTCACAGTTCCCTTCTGGAAGTCTGGGATCAAAACGTTGCAGGACACACTTTCTCTGAAAGCTCTAGGAGAGAATCCTCCCTTGTATAGTCCAGCTTCTGGTGGCTCCAGATATCACTGGCTTGTGGCCCACATCACTCCAAATTCAGCCTCTCCCTTCACATGGCCTTATTCCCCTTTCCATGTCTCACTGTGTCCTCTACTTTTCTTACAAGGACACCAGTCAATGGATTTAAGGCCCACCTGGTTAATCTAGGATGATTTCTTCTAGAGATCCTTCAATAATTACACATGAAATGTCTCTTTTATTATTTTTTTTCTTTTTCAGCTTCATCCATGGCATATGGGCATATGGAAGCTTCTAGGCCAGGGATGGAATCCAAGCCACAGCTGTGACCTATGCCACAGCTGCAGTAACACTGGGTCCTTAATCCACTGCATTGGGCTCGGGATTGAACTGGTGTCATCACAGAGACAAGCTGGATCATTACCCCACTGCACCAGAATCGAAACTCCAGTTCCCTATTTTCTTTTCTTTCCTTCCTTCCTTCCTTCCTTTCTACCTGCACCTGTGGCATATGGAAGTTCCCAGGCTAGGGATTGAATCAGAACTGTAGCTGCTGGCCTACACTACAGCCACAGCCACGTGGGATCCTTAATCCACTGAGCGAGGCCAGGGATCCAACCCACATCCTCATGGATACTGGTTGGGTTTGTTACTGCTGAGCCACAATGTGAACTCCAGTTCCCTATTTTCCTTTTTTATTTTTGTATTTTTAGGGCCACACCCAGGGCATATGGAGGTTCTCAGGCTAGAGGTTGAATAGATGCTGTAGCTGCTGGCCTATGCCACAGCCACAGCAACGCTAGATCTGAGCCACATCTGCGTCCTACACTATAGCTCATGGCAATGCTGGATCCTTAACCCACTGAGTAAGGACAGGAATTGAACCTGCATCCTCATGTATGCTAGTCAGATTTGTTTCCACTGAACCACGATGGGAACTCTCAGTTCCCTATTTTCAAATAAGGTATCATTCTGATATTTGGAGTAGACATGAATTTTTCAAAGGATACTACTGTTATGGACTGAGCTGTGTCCCCCTCTAACTGCATATGTTGAAGCCCTCGCCCCCAGTAAGAATGTATTTGGAGATAGAGCCTTTAAAGAGGCAATTAAATGAGGTCATAAGGGTGGGGTTGTAATTTACTAGGACTGGTGTACTTATAAGAAGAGAAGGAGACATGAGGACTGCCTATTCCTGGAGGAAAGGCCACATGAAAACAGGCCAAGAAGGTGGCCATTTGCAAGTCAAGGAGTGAGCTCTCACCAGAAACTAACTCTGCTGTCACCTTAATCTTAGACATCTAGCCTCTAGAACTGTGAGAAAATTAATTTCTGTTGTTTAAGCCACTCAGTCTTTGCTATTTTGTTATGGCAGTCCTAGCTGACTAATACAAACTTCAACCCAATACATGGGTGATCTAAAGTTAGGGGGACCCACAGTTGGAATTACCACACCGTCACTCTACTCATTCCTTTCTCCCTACTGTATCCCACTGGAACTCACCCCCAGTGGGTAACCCCCTTACACCAGCAGCTGAATCTGAGGAGGACTGACAAAAGTGGGCTTTCAGCTTTGCCAACTTTTGTTTTGTGTTTTTTTTTTTCTTTATCAAAGAGCCAATTTTTAGGCTTGGCTTTTTGCTGTTGTTAAATGCAAAGCACATTTCTTTGTTTGTTTTTTGGCTGCACCTGCAGTTTACGGAAGTTCCCAGTCCAGGGATCAAACCTGCATTTCCGCTGAGACCTGAGCCACAGTGGTGACCTGAGCCACATTGTTGACAATGCTCGATCCTTAACCTGTTGTGCCACTAGGGAACTGCACTGTTTTTTGTTTTTTTGTTTTTGATGGTTGCACTCAAGGCATATGGAAGTTCCTGGGCAAGGGATTGGATCCAAGTTGCAGCTGCAACCTACCCTGCAGCTGCAGCAAGGTCAGATCGTTTAATACAGTACTTTGAACTGGGGATTGAACCTACACCCCACAGTGACCCAAGGTGATGCAGTTGTATTCTCAACCCACTGCACCTCAGCAGAAAATCCTTTTTTTATGGTATTGTTTGTTTAAGTTTTGTTAAAAAAATTTGAAGTATAGTTGATTTACAATGTTGTATTAATTTCTGCTGTACAGCAAAGTGATTCAGTTTATATATGTGTACACACATATATATAGTCTTTTCCATTATGGCTTATCACAGGATATTGAATAGAGTTCCCTGTGCTATACAGTAGGACCTTGTTGTTTATTCATTCTACATATAATAGTTTGCATCTGCTAACCCCAAACTCCCACTCTATCTCTCCCTTACTCCCCCTCCCTCTTGGCAACTATAAGTCTGTATTCTGTGTCAAAGTATTTTTCTATGGTTGAGTTATGAGCTCCAAAAATAGAGGTTTGTCAAGGAAATGGAGTCATATACCTCACTGCAGCCACGCTCCTGGGAACTGCTTACTCATCAGTTTTTTTGAAAAATAAAAAACATATACAATTTAAAAAAGTTACAGTCTGTTTACAGTTATTATAAATATTGGTTATATCCTCTCTGTTGTGCAATACATAGAAAGGATCATTTGTTAGCTGGGGTTGGAGCCTCCTTGAGACAGGAACAGTGTGAGATAAGTCCTAGCTTTTCAACACCTAGGTGTGAGAGGAGCATGGTCTGGTGGGGAGGGCAAGATAAGGTTGAAAAGGTAGTTTAGAGCCTTATCAAGGAGAATTCTGTTATGGTGTGTATTAGTTACTAACGGCTGCATTAAAAATCCCTCCCCCCCAAGCAGGCTAAAATAACACACTAATTATTATTAATTACTAATTTATTATTGATTTCGATTGAAGTATAGTTGATTTATAGTATTTTGTTAGATTCTCACAAAGCTTCTGTCAATATGTTGGCTGCAGCTGTGGTCTCATCTCAAGGCTTGACTGGGGAAGGCTTCATTTCCAAGCTCATTCACATGCTTGTTGGTTGGAATTCTGTTGGAGCAAGCCTATTGACAGTGATGCTATTGGCTAGGAACCTGAGACACTCACTTGAGGGAGACCTTTGTGATGATGGAATATTTATGTATCTAGATGTCAGTGATAATTACAGGAATCGACACGTGATAAAATGACATGGAATTATACACACACCTTGTACCAATGCCAGTTTCTCGGTTTAGATGTTGGACTCTCATTGCATGCAATGATAACCTTTGTAAGAAAACAACCTCTTTGTATTGTTTTGCAACTTCTTCTTAATCTACATTGATTTCAAAGTAGAAACTTAAAGAAATCTCTTAATAGGTAATGATTAGAGAAGCTGTTTACTCTGAACTAGGGTCCTCAAAGGGGCAAAAAGATCAGTGGAATAATTCTTCATGTTTGATGTAGGGGGGTCTTCCTATATCAAAAAGACATAAAAACCACCCTCTTGGAGGCTTGCAGTAAAAACAAAAGTAATACTTCGTAAATTATAAGTTACAGAGAAGGAAACATCCAGCAGAAGAGGGGGAAGAAAGCATTGAGGCCCATGACTTCCTGTTTGCTCATGTGAAACACAAGTCATACTGAAAACACACAGACCGAGATAAGACATCCTCCACGGCTGAGCTCGCTGGTCTCTGCACCATGAGAAACAGATATCTAAGGTTTCTGCCAGGTAGGTAGAATTATAATTAAAGCTATCTGGGACTATTCACCCAGTTTGAGAATTTTCTCTGTTCTTTGCTTTACTTCTGGCTTTTATTTTTCTCTGGCTTCCCCACTATCTCTGAAAGGGAGAGCAGGAAAGGAGTTTTAAGAAGGACATTAATGCCATTATATTAAGTTCTCAAAGTAGAAAGTTGGGGACTTTAACAAAGATGTCTTATTTCGCCATGTGTATTAGTCCAAGTTCTCCAGAGAAACATAACCAGTGGTGTATATATATATATATATATATACACCACTGGTTATGTTATATATATATACACCACTGGTTATATATATATATATATATATATATATATATATATATATATATATATATAGAGAGAGAGAGAGAGAGAGAGAGAGAGAGAGAGAGAGGGAGAGAGAGAGAGGGATTAATTTAAGGAACTGGTTCATGAGATTGTGGAGATTGGAAAGTTCAAAGATCTGAGGCAGGAAGGCTGGAAACCCAGGAAGAGCTTGATGTTGCATCTCAAGCCTGAAGGCTATCTGTAAGCAGAATTTTCTTACTTATTTTACCAGCTTAAATTTTTTTTATTACAGTTGCTTTTCAATATTCTGTCAATTTCTGCTGTGCACCAAGTTGTACATATATATGTGTGTATATATATATATATATATATATTTATATATATATACACATACCCTTTTTCTCACATTAATCTCCATCATGTTCCATCACAAGTGATTAGAGATAGTTCCCTGTGCTATACAGCAGGATCTCGTTGCTTATCCATTCTAAATGCAATAATTTGCATCTACTAACCCCAAACTCCCAGTACATCCCACTCCCTCCCCCTCCCCCTTGGCAAACACAAGTCTGTTGTCCATGTCCATGAGTTTGTTTCTTTTCTGTAGATAGGTTCATTTGTGCCATATATTAGATTCCATGTATAAGTGATATCACATGGTGTTTGTCTTTCTCTTTCTGACTCACTTCACTTAGTTGAGAATCTCTAGTTGCATCCATGTTGCTGCAAATGGCATTATTTTGTTCTTTTTTATGGCTGAGTAGTATTCAGCCATAAAAGATGTACTACATCTTCTTAATCCATTCATCTGTCGATGGGCATTTAGGTTGTTTCCATGTCTTGGCTATGGTGAATAGTGCTGCAGTGAACATAGGGGTGCATATATCTTTTAGAATTTCTCTTCCTTGGAGGAGGTAATTTTTTTTTTCTCTAAGGTCTTCAAGTGATTGGATGAGGCCCACTGGATTATGGAGGGTAATATGTTTATTCAAATGTACTGATTTAAATGTCAACTCATCTAAAACACCTTTGCAGCAACATGTAGACTAGTGTTTGACCAAATATCTGGTTGCTTGGTTGAGGCAAATTGACACATAAAATTAACCATCTCACCACTTATATGTTTGTTTTTTTTTTAGATGAGTTCATAGCCCAAACTCTAAAAACTCTGATGTGCTAAAGAAAAACATTGTCCTTTAGTCTTAGGCTTTGTGTAGGTCATGGAATGATTTGAATCCAATAATAGTGAATTACTAAAAACCAGTATAAGTGAGGTCAGCTTAATTCCAATTAGTCTATTTCTTTCAATGTTTAGGATAATACCTGTTACCTAGTAGGTTAGGTGTCTTTTTTTTTTTTTACTATAATAAAATTTTATTTATTTATTTTTTTAAAACTATATTTGATTTAAAATGTTCTCTAAATTTCTGCTGTACTGCAAAGTGACCCAGTCATATATCTATATCTATGTATACATTTAGTTAGGTGTTTCTTATATGTCGTCCTCATTAGCTGTAATTTATTTCCTGGTTTTATAAAAATACCCAGATTTCTTATCATTTTATTTGTGGAACATGCTTTTTTTTTTTTTTTTTTTTTTAAAGCTGGGCACATTTTGGAGGGTCTAAGGTCCAAAATGCCATGGGCCGTTAAAAACTGGGAGAGCAGGAATTCCTTTGTGGCACAGCAGGTTAAGGATCTGGCATTGTCTGGAGTTCCCATCATGGCGCAGTGGATAACAAATCTGACTAGGAACCATGAGGTTGCAGGTTCGATCCCTGCCCTTGCTCAGTGGGTTGACGATCTGGCGTTGCCATGAGCTGTGGTGTAGGTTGCAGACATGGCTTGGATCCTGCGTTGCTGTGGCTCTGGTGTAGGCTGGCAGCTACAGCTCCGATTCAACCCCTAGCCTGGGAACCTCCATATGCCATGGGAGTGGTCCAAGAAATGGCAAAAAGACAAAAAAAAAAAAGGATCTGGCATTGTCATTGCACACAGCATTGCTGCTGTGGGTGGGTTTCAATCCTAGCCTGGGAACTTCTGCATGCTGCAGGCATGTACCTGCCCCATCCCCCCAACGGGAAAGAAATGGAGAGAAAAATTTGTTTCTTCAAGATATTTACACTTTTAGGTGTGCATGTCTACAATTTATTCAGAAGACTGAATTATTTTATTCATATATATGGAATGTTAGGCTGTAATATCACCCATTTGATCCTGCTTTGGATGCCACTCTTTAGAAAGTGGAAGGGACATAGTTGGTGGGGCATCTGAGGCATGGAAAGCCTAAACAAATTTCCTAAGGGGCAGATCCACTCTGGGTTTGGTCTCAGGCGATCTGGCCCTGGAGCCTGGTTCTCTTTACCACTGGACCGAGCCCCAAGAGAAAAGGAGCATTTCTTGGGCAAAGAGTGAAGAGTGGAAGTCTGGGACTCTGACCCTGAGAGAACCAAGGTGAGCATGTAATTCTGCCTGAGCCTGGAGTCTGATCCAGATGCAAGTATGTCTTAGGTAATAAGTCTGTAATACAGGAACAGGAGAGAATCTCTGCTCCTCATTTTCTTCTTTTTTAAAAAAGTTATTGAAGTATAGTTGATTTACAAAGAGGTGTTAATTTCTTCTGTATAACAAAATGACTCAGTTATACAAACATATACATATATATACCTTTCCATTATGGTTTATTACAGAATATTTAATATATTTCCCTATTGTATTCATCCTATGTATAATAGTTTGTTGCTTATCTATTCTATATATAATAGTTTGCATCTGCTATCCCTAAACTTCCACTCTCTCTCCCCCTCACAGCCCCTCCCCCTCTGCAAGCACAAGTCTGTTCTCTATGTCTGAGTCTGATTCTGTTTTGTAGATATCAATTGTGTCATATTTTAGATTCCACATATGAGTGATACCATATTTGTCTTTCTCTTTCTGACTTTGCTTATTATGAGAACCTCTAGGTCCATCCATGTTGCTGCAAATGTCATTATTTAATTCTTTTTTATGGCTCAGTAATATTCCATTGTATATATGTACCATATCTTTATCCATTCATTTCATTTTCTTTTTTTGAGTTTTATGTTATTATTATTTATTTTTTATTAATCAATGAATTTATTATATTTATAGTTGTGAAATGATCATCACAATCCAGTTTTATAGTATTTCCATCCCACACCTTCTCTTATTTCTTCTTTCTCTTTAGCAGACATGTAGACTGTTTACTCTTTGCCAGGTATTGTGCTAACCCCCTATTAGTTTTCACTCATCTACAACCGAAATAAATCTCATCCTATTATCATGACCACTGTACTCATTTTGAACTGGGGAAATTGTGATTCAAAGGATAGGTGGTATTCCCAAGGCTGTGTGGCCACCAGGTGGAAGTTTGGATGCATATTTGAGCATATCCAATTCTGAATTGTCCACCAGGGTCCTCTATCACCTTACGCAATGTTAAAATGGTGGAAGTCTGGAAGAAGAATTGTTTTTTCCCCCTGTTACCCAAGAAATATCCTGTAAAGGCACACAGATCTGAGCAGATTTTCATAGCGGTCACTTGACTGGGATGACAGACCTTGATAGGGGAGACTGGTCATTGCCTGTGGGGAAGATTCCATCCCTTTACACCCATAGTGGTTTCATACCACAAAGCCTACTGCTGTCAGTGACTCCTTTCTTAGGGAAGGACTGGAAATCAAGGGGAAAGTTGTGCCCTCTATGCACTATAGCAGGGCCAGGAGCTCATTTGTAAAGCACCACAGAAGCCATGGGGTAGATTCCATCCCTTTACACCCATAGCGGTTTCATACCACAAAGCCTACTGCTGTCAGTGACTCCTTTCTTAGGGAAGGACTGGAAATCAAGGGGAAAATTGCACCCTCTATGCACTATAGCAGGGCCATGAGCTCATTTGTAAAGCACCTGGAGAAGCCACTCAACCAGGTGGTCGTGGCTCTACCTGCAGGTGCCTTAGTTCTAATACTCACCTGTCCTCAACTCCCTGTCTCTCAATTCCATGGATCAATGTCCTGCAGATACTGTAAGCTAGGGCTCAGATTTTGGGCCATCTGACTCCAATACCCATGCTCTTGTTGTATGCTCTGAAACATGTTGCCTTAAACAGAAGGAGTGATCCTGGAGAGAAATCCTCAAAGCAGATTTCTGCCATTGCCAGAGAACCAAGAACCTGGGTATGGGCAAAGGCACACCAATCTGAGGACCTTCTCCTTCAGATATAATTCCTCCTTTGGGAGAAGTTGGAGTTTCTAAGATGTGTCCCAGTCATCAGCTGTCTGTTTACATTCTGTCCCCTTACATGTAGCAAACGAGGTTCCACAAAGGCTGTGCCTGTCAGTGACTGATTCCTTGGGGACCCTTGGGAGATGGAGGAGAAAAGCTGAATCCCAGATTCTGTGCAAATGGGGACACTGCTGGAAAACGGTGGGCTGCAGGGCCAGAGCCCCCTTCCCCAGGAGACTACGGCCATGTGGAAAAAGGTTGAAATGGGAGCTCCCCTTTCCTATCCTTGTTATCTCTGTCTTTCTGGCCCAGGACTCTTGGTGCTGCTGCTGCTGCCATGGGGACCTGCAGCCCAGAGCACGACAGGTGAGTCTGCCTAGCCAACTCCATGGTGGGGCAGTTGGGGAGTGCATGCCAGAGTCCAGGTCCTCTCATTAATAGCGGGAAAATGGAGGCTTATTTTGCAAGTGAGGTGCATACATTGTTTTCTGGGAATAGAGAAGTTGTTTCTTCTTCCCTGAATGCCCAGAATGTTCTGAATGCTTCCTGTTTTGATGGCAGTCAGCTCCCCTCCTCCCTCCCTCCCTTCCTCTGCTCTTGCACCCCCGCTGCCAGCTGTTTTCTTTCCTTCCTTGAGCCTTCTGACCATGGTCTCTGTCCCTACATCTGTCCCCACAGCCTGTGCTCGGTGGTGCCCTCCAAACTCCTCATGTGTCAACAGCACTGCCTGCCGCTGCCTTCCGGGATTCAGTGCTTCATCTGGGGAGGTCTTCACCAGCCCCTCGGACAGTTGTGATGGTACAGTGACCTAGGGGTGGTGGAGGGACAAGCATAGATTGTGGGATACAGCACAATTAAAGGGGGGACATGGGTGTTGATTGGGGGCCTAAGCCTTTGTCCTCAGAACTGTCATCAAGAACAAAAAAAAAAAAAAAAAGAGAAAGGGAAAAGATATGCTGGTGGAGAGATAAAGGAATAAATAAACCTGTCTTCCTAGAGAGGGAGGGGCTGGGTGTCCAGGAGTGTGGAGTCTATGCCTCAGTTTGTTCTTTCAGGCCTGGCGAGGGGGATACAGAGCTTCTTCCCACCTCTCGCTTTGCCATGTCTAAACCTGGGGTGTCAGCCAGAGGGCCAAGAAGAGCAGAGCTGATTGCACAACCTTCAGGAGTGGCTTGCTGCAGCTGTAGCCCAGCCTCAGCAGTGTTGCCTGAGAGGCTAATGCTTTCCACACAGACATGGAATATGCATCTGGACCAGTTTTGGGGTGACAGGAAAGAAATGGGGATCTCTACTTTGTAGGAGCTCATGCCTTTGAGAGGTAACCCACTGCCTTGCTATGTTCCAGATATCAATGAGTGTAGACCACCCGTGGCCGTGTCCTGTGGAAAGTCTGCAGACTGCCAGAACACGGAAGGGGGCTACCACTGCACCTGCATCCCAGGATATGAGCTTGCTTCTGGGGCACCAACGTTCAGGAAAGAGAGTGAGAACACCTGTCAAGGTAAGAATGACCCTGCATCTTCCACGTCTCCAAGCATGAGGTTCAGGGTCACCAGAATCATTCCTGAAGCATCCAGGGGCCAGGGGCTTGGTTACAGGTGTAGCACTCAAGTCTTAGTTGGGACAGATGTGCTTGTGCCTGTCCCACCTGCACAGAGAGAGGAGGGTGCATGAGCCAAGGGCCCAAATCCTAGCTTTTCTGTGTGTATAAGACACTGGTGAGGGTACTTATTCAGAAGTCATTGTTAACATATCAGATGTGATAATATTGTGATCTTGGGTATGTGTTTTATAGATTCCCTATATTTCATAGATACAGATAAAAGTAGCTTTGTGTTTTGTTAACTGTGTGATCTTGGACAAGTTAAGTCACCTCTCTGTGCCTCAGTTTACCTATCTGTAAAAAGGGGCTGACAATGGTGCTTGCCTCATAGAATTGCTGGGAAGGTATCTGAGATCACAAACAAAAAACAGTGATGGCTTTTGCGTTTTATTTTATTTATTTTGTCTTTATTTATTTATTTTTTGGCTGTGCACACAGCATGTGGAAGTTCCCAGGCCAGGGATCAAACCTGTGCCACAGCAGCAACCTGAGCCACAGCAGTGACAGATCCTTAACCCACTGTGCCACCAGGGAACTCTGGGTTTTTAAAGTTATAATCATTATGATCTAATGCACCTTCTCCAAGTTGTGCATCCCTGGGGATGTGCCCCAGGATGGGGGCTCAGTGAACAGATGTCCTGGTCTAAACCCTCACCAGGGACCCAGGAGGAGCCTGGTCTCCTCACATCACTAGGCTTTGCTTCCTTTCCAGGGGGAGCAGGCAGGCTTCAGGCATCTACAGGGACAGTTGGAACCAGCAGTGACCAGATGGAAGCCACAGCTCATTCATAGAGGGGGTTAGAGCTGAATACTGAGGATGGGGATGGGAGGAGAGTGAAGGTGAGAGGTGAGGAGGAGGCTGAGCCCAGGGTCCAGAGGACTCTGAGGAGGGTTCGCAAGCCCACCCTCCTGCAGAGGAAGGGCCCCAAACCTAATCCCAGCCCCTTCCTTCCTTCCCTGTGGAGGGAGGATAGCAGATCCTCCTGGTGGGAGGCCAGAGGGGACCTCATCTGTGTGGAGGCACTGCTGGTTCCCAGGGGCCTCTGTGAGTGGATGTTGTACTTGAAATTTGTGGTCTGGCCAGAAGACAGAGCCTTCATGTGAGTTGGAAAAAGGTCCCTCATCTTGTGAACACCGTGTTTGAGGAACGGAGAGTGAGCCACTTGTTTCTTTGGTCAGATATCCTTGTGCAGTGAGCAACCTGCACAACTGCACATGGTGGTCATGTATTCCACTCAGTGTGCTTGGACTGGGGGTGCTGCCCACCAACTGTTGTGAGCCCCTGCAGAGTCATGGAGAACAAGAGGGAGGTGGGAGAGGACCCAAATGGACCGTGAGTTGGGTGACAGGGAGAGAGCAGTCTGCTGGTTTGGACCAGGGTCTGCTACTGGAAGACCTAGATCTGGAACTGGTTCAGCTGGACTGTCTGTGCACCCCCACCTCTGCATTCTAGCCTTCATTGCATCAAAGGACGTGTTCACCCATGTCCTAGATGTGGGGTCTGCTATGGGCATGAGACCGGGCCTGCTTGCTGGGTTTCTTGTCCCACCTTCTCCAGGCATCAGAGGACAGTCTTGGGTACCTACATAGTCTCCTGACCATCTCTGAACCCCAAGGCTCAAAACTGTCTGTGGAGGGTCATTTCTGGATGTTTGGAACATTCCCCCCACCACCACTTGGCATCTTATTTGTGTAAAACGAAAGAGAGATCGACATTCAAGATACTCAGTGAGCTCACAGCATCATGTGTTCCAGAACAATATCCTCTCTGTCATAGTCAGTGGCTGTTTGGGTGAGACCTGCCCACACTGGAGGCCTCTCAGAACCCCTGGGTCATGGAGAACCCTGGAATACTTTCCAGAAATGTGGGAGGAGGGAGAATTCAAGGGCAGGCCCATTTTGCCTGGCCAAAAATCCACTTGGAGAAGATGCATCCTGGCACCTTAACCTCATTTCTCAGCTGCTCAGCCTTCCATCTATTTTCCCCATGCAAGGTCCCACCCTGACCTTCCCTAGTAATTCCAGTTCATGGATCTGAGGCAGCTCTGATGACTGGTGCTTGGGAGGATGTTGTGTCAGGAGTGGGCAGGTTGATGCCGACCTCCTCCCTGAAAAGTCAGATGAACAAAGAGGCTTCCATTCAAGGAGGCGGAGGGGTAGCGGGATGGACTGGGAGTGTGGGGTGAGTAGATGCGAACTATTCCATTTAGAATAGATAAACAATGAGGTCCTATTCTACAGCACAGGGAACTATATCCAACCACTTGTGATCGAACATGATGGAAGATTGTACGAGAATAAGAATGTATATCTATGTATGACTTGGTCACTTTGCTATACAGTAGAAATTGAAACAACACTGTAAATCAACTATACTTTAATAAAAATAAACAAATTAATAAATAAAAAGGGCTTCCATCTGGACCAGATGACAAGAGAGGTTGTCACTGGGGACCACTGCCCCTGGCCTGACCTTCTACTGAAGAGATCAACCCAGGCCTTATGGTGACCCAGACCACTTGGGGACAGAAAATGGAGGCTGAGCCCCACTTGGCAGGGCCCATAGATCTATGTCCCTAGTGGAAGGCCAAGGGCTGAGATGACAGAGATGCCTGCCACCCATCGCCCAGGAGCACCTGCTCCCTATTCCAGCTACTCAGCCCTCATCTACCACGGGCCTTGCTCAGGTGTGGATTTTCACCACTTCCTGCCAGTCTAGGAAGTACCTTAATGGGAATAAGAAAAAGACACCTTCATAGCCCCAAGGGTGCCTGGCCATATCAGCCCCACTGTCCAGCATGGCCTGGTGTCCATTGTCTGGACAGCCCTGGCCTTTCATCCTCATTTTCCATGCTGGTGCCCAAAAGTCTCATCCTTGAGGGGCTTGGCTCAGGGTGGGTCTTGGTCCATCTCTATGGAGCTTGAGTCTCATCACCACAGATGGGAGAGTGCTGTCACCAGGGTCATCAGGACTCCAAAGAAAAGACAGCTGGCAGCCCTGGCCCTGGGGTAGTCAGGACAAAGTCCACCACTGGGAGCCAAGATGGGCCCTTCTCAGGGTCCATAGCACTTCCCCTGCACTTGGTTCCCAGAAAGGCACACCCTGGGCTTTGTCCAAATACTCAGGCTGGAACAGAGACAGTCGTGATGTCCTTACCCCAGCTGGGAGCTGTCCAGGGAGGCAGAGAGAGATAAAGCTGGCAGACAGGGGGGACTTGGGCCACTTCTGGACAAGAGAATGTCTGGGCCATTGTGCTCACTCATAGGATGCCTCCATGGAATTTAGAAAAGGCACCCATTCACCAGGGAAGAGAAAGTGAGGCTTTCTAGATGCTTCTATGCCAGGAAACGTGGCCGACCCCCAGTTGGAAGGCTGTCCACAGCAGTGGGCATCCATCACCTTCTCCTTCCCCTTACAGACATGGACGAATGTCAGCAGAAACTGAGAATCTGTAAAAGCCACAGCATCTGTATCAATACCCAGGGCAGCTACACCTGCCAGTGCCTACCTGGCTTCAAGCTCAACCCAAGGGACCCGAAGCTGTGCACAGGTAGAGGCCCTGGGAAGCCAGGGAGGCCAGACTGGACCTGGGGAAGGAGCTGAGGCAGTTTATGGAGCCCAAGGAGGATGTAGAAGCACCTCAGGTTCCCGCAAGGCCAAGAGCCTGCTGAGGCCCGGCCCAAGGATTCACCTCCCTGAAAGATCCTTCCACAGGCCAGGGAGGTGGCAGAGCCTTCTGAGCCTGGGCTTCCTTTGTGGAACCCTTATGAGCACACTTTAGACCTCGCCTCTTCCTCATCTGTCACATTTGAGCAGAGGAAGCTGTTATTTCCTTTTTGCAGAAGGGGAACCTTGGTCCAGGGCCCAGGAGGGAGCAGGCAAGAGTCCTTGGTGGGGAAGGCCAGCCCCCAGGACTCAGTTTCCCTCCTTGTCTCCCCCATAAACTAGGGACCCTGGTCCCTGTTTCACTCGTCTTTCAGGGAGGCAACCATAAGGTGCCTTGAAGGTGAAGTTAAAGTTCACCAGGTGATGGCGCCTGCCATCACAGTGGGGTCCTTGAGACTAGGTGATGAGAAGTGGGTAACATGAGAAGTGGAAGGGAGGCCTGACCCTCTGGCTTTGTCCTCAGATGTGAATGAATGTACCGCGGGGTCAAACCCATGTCACAACTCCACCCATTGCTTCAACCTCGTGGGCAGATATGAATGCCGCTGTCGCCCTGGCTGGAAACCGATTCCTGGGTCCCCCAGCAGCCCAAAAGACATCGTCTGCGAAGGTTCAGAGCTCAGATACCCTACTTCTGGAGACCCACACTCAAGATATCTCATCACATATTCAGTGGCACCCACACCAACCAGGCAGAATGAAGACTGTGGGAGCTCAGCTGTGCCTGCCATCAATTCTTTTGAGGCTAAATGTGAAAAGAATTACGGGGTCCTGGGGAAGGAGCTGGGGTACTAAAGAGGAAGGTTCCAAGGCAGCAGCTAATTACAAACTGGGATGAAGATAGTTCAACATTTTCACAAACTGTATATCTGTATGGGGCTCACCTGCTGTGTGTCAGCACTCTGCACACTTCCCATAATTCACTTCAGCATCTGTCACTCAAGGATATGGAGTTACCAGCTGGCATCACCTCCTGGAGGGGGGAGGGGTGCTAATATAGGGAGAAGGGGGCAGGGCCAAGAGAGGGGCCTCATCAGGGCTGACTCCCTTCTTTGTGTCTCCAGATAAGGACGAGTGCAGCTCCGGGGAGCATCATTGTCACAACTCCACCATCTGCACCAACACTGTGGGTTCATATGTGTGCCATTGCCGCCGAGGCTGGGTGCCCAAACTCGGATTCCAGAATAAGCAAAATACCACCGTCTGCGAAGGTACTTGTCCTGACCTGACCCCAGACCCCGCCCACAACAAACACGACACTCCCACACCTAATGAACCACTATCCTGTCCCCCACAGAGGTCTCCTTCCCCACCTGGATGCCACCCCCTGGAATCAAGAGCCAGGTGAGTGGCACACAGACCCAGGGGCAGGAAATCTCTTGGAACAGCCTATCCATTTCTCCCAAACTCTTCCACCTGCACCCGAGCCTCTCTGACCCCCTCGTCTCCTTTTCCCCAGAGGCTCTCCCGCTTCTTTCACAGACTCCAGGATCTGCGTGGGAACCTCAGTTCTGTCTCTGTTCAGAGCACTATCCAGGTAAGGGCAGAGCCAGGGGAGGTGGAGGCATCCCATAGAGATGAGGGATGCTTTGGGTTGGGAGGAGACACCCCAAAACAATGGTGCACTGCTCTGAAGCCCCAGCTCTTCCAGGCTGGCTGGGATGAGTGGACACATATTGGTACTCACCGTTAGACACCACTGTGAACATACTAGTGACCTTTCCTCTTGCTGTTTCTGGGTATTGGGTTTACGTTATACTTGGCATTCGTGAACAGGGTTGACCTCTGAGTGACTGGATTCCAGAGGCAAAGACCACTCAGTGAATTCCATTGGGCACTGTCTTTATATCACTCAGTCTCTAGAATCTGTTCTCTGTGGCTGAGTGGGTAACTTCATGCAGCCTCTCTGGCCCATAGGCTGCTGACTCTTTGCCACCCCCCTTCCCAGGACCTCGTACAGGAGGTTGGTGATCTGCTGGAGGGGCCCCAGGACCTGGAAAACCTGTCCCAATCAGAGCAGCAGTTTGTGGCCACTAATCTGCTCCTGGGCCTGGAGAATACCCTGGGATGGCTGGGCAAGGCCCTGCCCATTGGGGCAGTGACTTTTAGTTCATCTGCCGGCACAGGTAAGTACTTGGGACTGTCCTCCGGCTTCTTCTCTGCCTGTTCCCTGCCTCCTTCCTTTTCCACTTCTATTAGAGTCACGTGACCATGCTTGTATCTCAGTGTTAATCTCATGAATGAATTAAAATAAAAGGTTAAGAGCAAAATAGTTGAGAGGGGATTAAGAGGTGCAAACTTCCTTCAATTATAAAATAAATAAGTTAAGGGGCTGTAATATATGGCACAGGGAATATAGTCAACAATGTTGTATGGAGACAAGAGCTCCTGTTGTGGCTTAACAGGTTAAGAACCTGATGCTGTCTCAGTGAGGATGCAGGTTCAGGCCCTGGGTTAAAGACGTGGCATAGGTCACAGATGCAGCTCAGATCCAGTGCTGCCATGGCTGTGGCGTAGGCCTGCAGCTGCAGTTCCAATTGATCCCTTGCCTGGGAACTTCCATGTGCCACAGGTGCCACCATAATAAGAAAAAAAAGAAAGAAAAAAATATTGGATGGAAACATATGGTAAGTAGACTTATTGTAGTGATCATTTTGTAATGTATTATTATTATTTTTTGTCTTCTCTAGGGCCGCACCCACAGCATATGGAGGTTCCCAGGCTAGGGGTCTAATCGGAGCAGTAGCTGCCGGCCTACGCTAGAGCCACAGCAATGCCAGATCTGAGCCATATCTGTGACCTACACCACAGCTCATGGCAACGCCAGATCCTTAACCCACTGAGGGAGGCCAGGGATGCAACCCGAAACCTCATGGTTCCTAGTCGGGTTCATTTCTGCTGTGCCACGATGGGAACTCCTTGTAATGTAAGATAATATTGAATCATTGTGTTGTACACCTGAAACTATTATAATATTCTATGTCAATTACATGTCAGTAAAAAACAGCAAAATGGTTAAAAAGAAATGGAAAACTGTAAATAACGTACATTTTCATTGTAAAATAAATTATCAGGAGAGGAAATAATTGCAGTGAAGAATTAAAGATAAAATATAGGAGTTCCCATTGTGGTGCAGTGCAAATGAATCTGATTAGGAACCAGGAGGTTGTAGGTTTGATCTCTGGCCTTGCTCACTGGGTTAAAGATCCGGTGTTGCCCTGAGCTGTGGTGTAGGTTGCAGATGTGGCTCAGATCTATTGTTGCTGTGTGGTGTTAAGCCAGCAGCTGTAGCTCTGATTAAACCCCTAGCTTGGGAACCTCCATATGCCACAGGTGCAGTCCTAAAAAAAGACAAAATGACAAAAAAAAAGATAAAATATAAACAGTTTCAAAAGAAAACAAATTATTCAATTTGGAAGAATATACATTTAGTATTATTTGATATTTAAATATGATTTGTTTTATTGAGATAAAATTCACATAATATAGTCACCTTTTTAACCAGAGTATACAATTCAGTGGCATTTAGTACATTCACAGAGTCATACCACCCTCACCTCTATTTCTTTTTTTTTTTGTCTTTTGTCTTTTTTGTTGTTGTTGCTATTTCTTGCATATGGAGGTTCCCAGGCTAGGGGTTGAATCGGAGCTGTAGCCACCGGCCTAGCCAGAGCCACAGCAACGCGGGATCCGAGCCGCGTCTACAACCTACACCACAGCTCACGACAACGCCGGATCGTTAACCCACTGAGCAAGGGCAGGGACCGAACCTGCAACCTCATGGTTCCTAGTAGGATTCGTTAACCACTGTGCCACGACGGGAACTCCAGCCTCACCTCTATTTCTAAAGTAGTTTCATCATCCCCAAAGTATAGTTGGCATCCACTAAGCAGTCACTCATTTATTCTTTCCTTCAGCCTCTGGCAACTACTTATCTGTTTTCTGTCTCTATGCTTTTGCCATTCTGGATATTTTGTATGAATAGAATCATGCAATATGTGACCTGATAGTCTAGCTTCTTTTGCTCAGCATAATGTTTTTGACATTGTTTCATGTTGTAGCATGTTGTATCAGTATTTCATTCCTTTTTATGGCTGAATAATAATGCATTGTATATGGATATGCCACTTTTGTTGATCCATCCATCCATTAATGGACACTTGAGTGGTTGTCACCTTTTGATTGTTGTAAATGTGCTATTATGGATATTAGCGTACAGGTTTGTATACCTTGTTTCAGTTCTTTAGGGGTACATGCTTAGGAGTGGAATCTCTGAGTGATACAGTAATTTTATGTTCAACTTTTTGAGAAGCCACTAAGCTATTTTCCCAGAGTGGCTATTTCTCCATTTTAGATTCTCAACAGCAATGCACAAAAGTTCCAATCTCCTCATCCTCAGCAGAACTTGTTACTTTCATTTTGTTGTATTTTTATTATAGCCATTAGTATGTGTCAGGGGAGAGCTCATCATGGTTTGATCTGCATTTTCTTAGTGCCTAAAGATGCTTAACATCTTTTCATGTCATTGTTGAATATTTGTCTATCTTTTTTTTGAAAAATGTCTATTCAAGTACTTTGCCTGTTTTAAAATTATTTGGCATTTGGTTGTTGAGATTTTATTTATTTATTTATTTATTTATTTATTTATTTATTTATTTATTTATTTTTATTTTCCCACTGTACAGCAAGGGGGTCAGGTTATCCTTACATGTATACATTACAATTACATTTTTCCCCCACCCTTTCTTCTGTTGCAACATGAGTATCTAGACAAAGTTCTCAATGCTATTCAGCAGGATCTCCTTGTAAATCTATTCTAAGTTGTGTCTGATAAGCCCAAGCTCCCCATCCCTCCCACTCCCTCCCTCTCCCATCAGGCAGCCACAAGTCTCTTCTCCAAGTCCATGATTTTCTTTTCTGAGGAGATGTTCATTTGTGGTAGATATTAGATTCCAGTTATAAGTGATATCATATGGTATTTGTCTTTGTCTTTCTGGCTCATTTCACTCAGGATGAGATTCTCTAGCTCCATCCATGTTGCTGCAAATGGCATTATGTCATTCTTGTTTATGGCTGAGTAGTATTCCATTGTGTATATATACCACCTCTTCCGAATCCAATCCTCTGTCGATGGACATTTGGGTTGTTTCCATGTCCTGGCTATTGTGAATAGTGCTGCAATGAACATGCGGGTGCACGTGTCTCTTTTAAGTAGAGTTTTGTCCGGATAGATGCCCAAGAGTGGGATTGCGGGGTCATATGGAAGTTCTATGTATAGATGTCTAAGGTATCTCCAAACTGGTCTCCATAGTGGCTGTACCAGTTTACATTCCCACCAACAGTGCAGGAGGGTTCCCTTTTCTCCACAGCCCCTCCAGCACTTGTTATTTGTGGATTTATTAATGATGGCCATTCTGACTGGTGTGAGGTGATATCTCAAAGAAGATGTAAAGAAATGGAAAGATATTCCATGTTCCTGGATTGGGAAAATCAATATTTTAAAAATGGCCATACTACCCAAAGCAATCTACAGATTCAATGCAATCCCTATCAAATTACCCAGGACATTTTTCACAGAACTAGAACAAACAATCCAAACATTTATATGGAACCACAAAAGACCCAGAATCGCCAAAGCAATCCTGAGAAACAAAAACCAAGCAGGAGGCATAACTTCCCCAGACTTCAAGAAATACTACAAAGCCACAGTCATCAAAACAGTGTGGTACTGGTATCAAAACAGACAGACAGACCAATGGAACAGAATAGAGAACCCGGACATAAACCCTGACACCTAGGGTCAATGAATCTTTGACAAGGGAGGCAAGAACATAAAATGGGAAAAAGAAAGTCTATTCAGCAAGCCTTGCTGGGAAACCTGGACAGCTGCATGCAAAGCAATGAAACTAGAACACACCCTCACACCATGCACAAAAATAAACTCAAAATGGCTGAAAGACTTAAATATACGACAGGACACCATCAAACTCCTAGAAGAGAACATAGGCAAAACACTCTCTGACATCAACCTCATGAATATTTTCTCAGGTCAGTCTCCCAAAGCAATAGAAATTAGAGCAAAAATAAACCCATGGGACCTCATCAAACTGAAAAGCTTTTGCACAGCAAAGGAAACCCAAAAGAAAACAAAAAGACAACTTACAGAATGGGGGAAAACATTTTCAAATGATGCAACTGACAAGGGCTTAATCTCTAGAATATATAAACAACTTACACAACCCAACAGCAAAAAAGCCAATCAACCAATGGAAAAATGGGCAAAAGACCTGAATAGACATTTCTCCAAAGAAGAGATACAGATGGCCAACAAACACATGAAAAAATTCTCAACATGGCTGATTATAAGACAAATGATGAGATTTTAGAGTTCTTTATGTATTCTAATAGTAGATCCTATGAGATATGTGATTTGCAGAAATAGCTTCACATTCTGAAGATTGAATTTTCATTTTCTTCATAGTCTTTTCACTTCCATGAAAAAATGCTTTACATTTTTATTAAGTGTATATTATCTATTGTTTCTTTTGTTACTTCTGCATTTTTTCAGTCATTTACAAGAATCTACTTCCAGAACAAAGACCATGAAGATTTATCCCTATGTTTTCTCCTAAGTGTTCTACTTTTACCTTTTAAATGTAGGTCTTCCACCCATTTGGAGCTAATTTTTGTGTATTGTGTGAGGTAGGGGTCCATCTTCCTTTTTTTCCTGTGTGAATAACCAGATGTCCCAGCTATTGATTGAAGAGACTATTCTTTGCCCCCTTGAAATGTCTTGGCACCTCTTTTTGAAAATCAATTGACTTTAGATGTACAGGTGTATTTCTGGACTCTAAATTCTGTTTTATTGACCTATATGTCTATCCTTATGCCAATACTGTACTGTTTTGAATATTGCAGGTTGGTAGTTAAGTTTTGAAACCAGGAAGGTGAATACTTCAACTTTGTTTTTCATTTTCAAGATTGTTTGAATATTTGGCCTTCTTACAACATCATATGAATTTTAGGATGAACTTTTCCATTTCTACAAAAATTGCTGTTGAGATATTGTTAGTATTGCATTGAGTCTAGAAATCACTTTGGGGAATATTGCCATTTAAAAAATATTTTCTTCCCATCCATAAACACGGGATGCCTTTCCATTCATTTAGGGGTTTAAATTACTTTCAATAATCTTTTGTAGTTTTCTGTGTGCAAGTCTTGAGCTTCCTTGGATAAATTTGTTCCTAATATATTGTTGAAGATTTTACATCTATTTTCATAAGAGATATTGCTCTATAGTTTTTTTTTTCCGTGTGATATTGTTCTCTGGTTTTATTTAATGGTTAATGGTGGGTTCATAGAATTATTTAGGTAGTATTTCTTCCTCTTTTGTGTTTTGGAAGAGTTGACAAAGCATATATGTTATTCTTCCTTGGTTGATAGGATTCTGATCTGGGCTTTTCACTTTGGGAAGTTTTGATTTCTCATTCAATCTTGCTAGTTATAGGTCTGTTCAGACTTTCTGTTTCTTCTTCGGTTACTTTTGTAGTTTTGTGTGTCTGTAGGAATTTCATCTAGGTTATTGTTTGGGGCTTGTCCCAGCCTTTCAATAACTGTTGCTGTGATTGGAATGACCCTTGTGGTTCTGTTATTGAACCAAACCTGGGTCTGCTTACCCTCTCTCAGTAAAGCCAATCTACTGACACTGGGTTGTGGTGAAGGAAGCATAACATTTATTTTAAGGTGCCAGATAAGAGGTTCTGGACAGCTAATGCTCAAAACACCTGAACTCTACTGTGGGCTTCAGGGAAGCATTTTTACAGTCAAGGTGAGGGAGGGGAGTCTCAGGGTATGTGATTGGCTTATTCACAATTTTCTAGTTGATGGTGAGATAACAGGGTGTCATATCAATCCTTAGGTTCCAGTAGGTCTGTGGGCTACTGTCCTCATGGTCATCAAGTAGTTAACTTCTGCCGTTTTGTGGGGTTTTCAACATCTATAAAGCAACTCAGGAAATGTGCAGCAGATATGGTTATCTAGGTTCTTCAGAGAGGAACTAAAGCAGGGGACATGGGGGAGGGGTCCGCTATACCATAGGGTCCTGCTCGATTATAGTTCTTATTATGATTGCAAGACTCCTTTCAGCAATAAGCATCAGGAAACTTTGAAAAAGTTTATAACTTATGAGACCTGGAAATTACACAGCACACTTGGGGCCACACAAATGGGGAGAAAGAGAGAGAGATAGGGAGAGAGAGAGAGAGAGGGAGAGAATGAGAACATGGGCCAGGGGTTCTGCTTTATTGAGGTGGATGGAGGTGGCCTTGAGCTCACTCTTTGCTACTGAATTTAGAACATAAGAGCCAGAATTTAAAGTGTGTGAAGAGTTAAAAATAGGTAGCCTATACTGTCAGTTATTGAAATTAATGAAGATCTCTAAAGCAAAGGGGCCTGAATAGGTGGAAGGCCTGGCTGTTTATCTAGTTCTTCTGCTGGCAATGTGTTTATTGTCTTTGAAGTAGGTGCCTCAAAGCTTAAGTCAAGCACTGGCATTACAAAAAAAAATTATTTGTAATTTTGAATAATCCTTTGTAAATTCATGGTATACAGGTTATCAAACCCAATTGGCTGCCTCCACTCAGAAGCCAATACTTGAGAGGCAAATGTTGGTGAAAGGAAGGGATGTTTTATTTATTTTTATTTATTTATTTTTTATTTTTTTGTCTTTTTGCCTTTTCTAGGGCTGCTTCCCATGGCATATGGAGGTTCCCAGGCTAGGGGTCGAATTGGAGCCGTAGCCTCCAGCCTACACCAGAGCCACAGCAATGCGGGATCTGAGCCGCGTCTGCGACCTACACCACAGCTCACAGCAATGTGGGATCCTTAACCCACTGAGCAAGGCGAGGGATCGAACCTGCAACCTCATGGTTCCTAGTCACATTCGTTAATCACTGCGCCATGAGGGGAACTCCAGGAAGGGATGTTTTAATCAGAAGGCCAGCAATCTGGGGAGAAGGCAGACTCGTGTTGCCAAAACCAGCTCCCAAGTTTCTGCTCAGCCATGGCAGTTTTTAAAAGGAAAAAAAGGAAAAAATTTCAGTGAATCATCAAGGAGGGATGTCAGTCTCTGCATCATTTTCCATTGCATGCAGGCTGACTGACTCCTCCTTGGTTTCTTCAGATGTTATCTTGTCTGTGCGGGCTGGGGGTAGAGAGATAGGCATTCTTTCATTCTTCATTCCTCCTCCTCCCCTTCCCCTTTCCCTCCCCCTCCTCCTGCTTCTTTTTGCTTTTTAGGTTGGTGTATGTGGCATATGTAAGTTCCCAGGCTAGGGGTCAAATTGGAACTGCAGCTGCCAGCCAACCACAGTCATAGCAATGCAGTATCTGAGCCTTGTCTGTGACTCATACCACAGCTCAAGGCAATGCTGGATCCTTAACCCACTGAGTAAGGCCAGAGATCAAACCCGCATCCTCATGGATACTAGTCAGGTTTGTTACTAAGCCACAATGGGAACTCCACCTACTTCTTTTAATATAGGGAAAGAATCAACAGGTTAGGCAAGTTATGTGCATTCAGTAGAGCACAAGTCAGGAGTTAGGTTAAATGTTACTTGGAATGGATGGGCAATAGGATCCCACTGTATAGCACAGGGAAATGTGTGTGATTGGGTCACTTTGTTGTGAAACAGAACTTGCTGAAACATTGTAAATCAACTATACTTTAATAATAATAATAATAACAGTGATAATAATAATAATAAAATAAACCTAAAAAATGTTTAAGGGAGACAGAAATAGGCAAACAGGAAAGAGGCAAAAGAGCTGCTTACAAATCCTCACTATTAGATATCATTCCATTTCTATGGGATTAGGGATGAAGGTCCATCTTCTGTAACTTCTCCCTGCTGACATAGGGTGTCATATTCTTAAAGTGGGGGATGCTGACATGGATTTGTAGCATCTCTTTGTTTGCTGACCATCTTACTTGCCTGCTTACTTACGTGGACAAAGCAAGATACGATCATTCTGATGCTCACAAGATATAGATTATTATGAGCAATAACGTTAATCCCATTCTCTTGAGGACAGTTCTTGAACTTGTACTAGCTATAGATTCAGTACAGCTCAAGATGGAACAGCCTATGTTATGGCTACAGTCTGGTCATCATACAGGTAGCTTTTTCCCCCTGGTGGCAGTTAGTGTCTTGTGAAACAATTCATAAATGTTCCTTGAACACTAAAAGATTCTGTGACTCTATTGTCCTAATTGTTAACTGCTTGATCCTGCTCTTTTGTGACTTATGGAGGCCTGGGAGACTTCAGCTTTTCTATAAACAAGAGGCAGGAGACATGGAGGGGGCTTCATACTTGGTGGTGGTAAGGGCCACAGAGTTCCACTTGGTTTCATACATGTATATATACCATTATTATTTATAACAAATCTTATGTGTAAAATTATGGCATTACTTGGTACACATAATAACATTTTGCATAATATTTTGTATATAATATGTATAGTTTTGGGAGTTCCTGCAGTGGTGAACTTGACCAGTATCCATGAGTGCCGGGGCAAACTCAGCAGGATGGGGCTGAAGAACAGGTGCTGTGGAACTTAAGGAAAAATAGTTAACACAAAACAAGACACAGAGACATTTATCTTAAGTAAAGGTGGGAGCCGGGGAACTCAGGGTCTCAGGGACCAAGAGCGCCCTGCCTCAAGAAACCACACTGCTTTTATTGTGCTCTTTAGATGAGATCAAGTGAGGAGTGGCTATGGGTGGATGATACAGGGTTTGTTTACTATATATAAGTTCTTTTACTATTTAGAAAGCCACTTAGGTGGTAAAGGGTTAAGCTCTTACTCTGACCTCTAGGCACATAACAGTTCTTAAGCTTAAGTCACTTATGCCTTTAGGTCTTTGCTCTTAAGCTTAAGTCATTTACCAGCACTGTGACTGTTTCTCCAAGAAGGAAGATGGGATAAAGTAAGACAAGAAGATGGGATAAAGTAAAGAAGGACAAGATGGAGTTTTCAAGGAAACATGTCTTGCAACACATGAGGACATGGTTTGATTCCTGGCCTAGCTCAGTGGGTTAAGGATCTGGTGTTGCTGTGATCTGTGATGTAGGTTACAGACATGGCTCAGATCCCATGCTGCTATGGCTGTGGCATAGGCCAGCAGCTACAGCTCCAGTTTGACCCCTAGCCTGGGAACTTCCATATGCCATGGGTGTGACCCTAAAAAGACTAAAAAAGGTATAATATATGGTTATATTATGTAAGCCTTACCATCAGTTACAGAAACATTAAGCACTATGACACACGTTATCTTTTTAGCTACTTTTTCTTTTGGCTGCATCCATGTCATGCAGAAGTTCATGTGCCAGGGATCAAACCTACACCACAGCATTAACCCAACCCACAGCAGTGACAATGCTGGGTCCTTAACCACTAGACCACCAAGGAACTCTCTGTTTTTAGCTACCTTTGATTTTCTTCTATTTTCGCTCTTGCTAAATAAGCTTGTAAAATTGTCATTGAACCAGATTTAACTGTCATTATACCATCATTTTTATTACGTGAATGAAATAGAGGCAGATATTATAAGGATGGTTGTAACATAATTAAACAGGTTTACTATAAAAATGGTATTATAATAACCCCTACATTCACAATTACTAATCCAACTCCCTTGCATGACTCCCACAACACACAGTACTGTCCCTGGAGGTGCAGGAGCAAGGATACGAGAATATCACCTTGATTCAGAATCAGACAAAGATGCTGCTCACCTGGGATACAGTGCATGAATCTGGTGACTCAGGTAATGACTGAATAGGGGGAGGGTCACTGAAGCTTCACAGTGGGACAAGATGCCCAAAGATGTGACAAATAGAGAACTGAAGCTTAAAGGGAAGTGTGGGCTACAGTGGGTCAAAGGGAAAATGCTGTGGTCCATGAATGAGGGTTGGAAAGAGAATTTTCCAGGCTCAGAGCAGGGTGAAGAAAAGACAAGTTTATTGAGGGAAGAAATGCTGTTCACATAGCTAGCCAACTTCCTGCTGATCAGGGAGAACTGACTCTGGGATCATGGTCATTTCTATTTTTATAGCCCAGAGACAAAGGAAAAGAGGAGAGGTCTTACCATACACCTGTTGACCTGCTGATTGGTTGGGGAAAGATCTGATATTCTGATATACTTGCTGGATGGTTGGGGGCATATATTGCCCCATAGGAGTGGGGTGAGAAGTGGGCCACATACCTTTCCTAGTAGAGGACAGGAAGGAGTAGGCCAGGTTTCTGGGGTAGGGGAGGGCCTCAGAAACATTGTAACAATTCCATTGAGAGTGGTGGGATGATAAGATTCTGGTAATTTTTATCTCAGCCAGAGGCTTTTTGAGGTTTATCTCCTTGGATTGGACTTGAAGTCCTATAGAAAAAAAAAACTATCTGAAGAAAGGGTCCTGTTGGGGACCCTGAGATACTAACCTTAGCCTCATCCTGCAGGCCCTACTGTGGTGGGCCTTCTGTCCACTCCAGGGATGGGAAGGTTTCTGGCTAAGGCCCCTCTGGTCCTGGATACTGTGGAACAGGCAGCTTTGCATGAGACACACAAAGGTGTGCTACAGGAACTCTATCATGATCTGCTATCAGATGTCATCTCTGCCTTTATCAGCAACAAGGACCCTCAGAACCTCAGGCATCCGGTCACCTTTATCTTCCAACATGTGAGTCATGGTGGGATTGAGCTGTGGGTATGCAAGAGGCTTGAGTCCTGCACACAGTCTTGGGCTTCAGGCAGCTCCCCCATGGGTTCACCATCTCCCCAGGAAACACCTGAAAAAGCAAGCTTGGGGTGAGCATTTCTGAACATCAGAACCATGAGCTCACACCCACTTCCTGTTCCTACAGTCAGTCATCCCTGGTCCAAGAGAGAAAGTGTTCTGCGTCTTCTGGGAGCATGGCCAGAATGGAAGTGGTCATTGGGCCACCAGTGGCTGCAGGATGGTGGGCACCAAAGACAACAGCACCATCTGCCAGTGCACCCACCTCAGCAGCTTTGCCATCCTCATGGCTCACTACGAAGTACAGGTGAGAGCCCTGAGAGGGGCTGAGTTCAGTGTCTACTACTGTGTAACAAATCCCCACACATGTTGCAGCTATATAACCAAATTTATTATCTTGCAGCTTCTTCAAGTCAACAAATAGGCATGGTATAGATGGGCTGTCTTTTCAGCATTCTAGAAGTCTTAAAAGTCTCTCCTCTGAGGCTTGGAGTCCTCCTCTAAGCTCCCTGATTTCTGGCAGAATTAAGTTCCTTGTGGTGGGAGGACTCTCTTCTCTTGCTATCAGCAGGGGACCAGACTCAACTCCTAGGGGCTGCCTGGATTCCTTCTCATGTGGTGCCCTCTATCTGTAGACCAGCAGGAGAAACTCCCTCATATCGAAATTCTCTCAACCTTTGAATCTTTTTCTCCAGGAGGAGCCAAGATCTTTTAAGGACTCACCCGATTAGGTCAGGCCACCTAGGATAAACTCCTCTCTTGAAGTCAATTGATAGAGGACTCGAATTCCATCTGCAAAGTCTCTTCACAGCAGCACCTAGATTGGTATTTTATTGAAAGCCTGGAAGAAGATGGCATAGAGTCATATCTGCCAATTAGAATTCTGCTTACCTCAGGGGTCTTCAGGAGAAGGGTGCTTAGGGGCTGCAGAAAGGAAGACTTGGTGATGGCAGAGGTTAGAGGGGCTGAGTGAGTACAGATGGGTCAGAGGCTGTCTTTATCTCCTACCCTGGTCAGGTGAGCTAGTTATTTCTCTGGATCATCAAAACAGACTTAGGTGACCTCAGTTAATAGGTATTTACTGCAGCATCCACATGAAAATAAACATGAAAAGGATCCTAGCCAAAGGCCAAGACCTCATAGGAGCCCTCAGGAGTTTGGGCAGTTCTTCAAGGCTGTGTTTCCTCCTGCCATGTTTCTAAATAACACAATATTAATAATTTTATTTGTATACTGTTTTATATTTATTGAAGAGTTAAGATACCCGTGTTTCATAACTCAAACAGAATAAGAGAGGGAACATCATTGTTTCTCTATCTTATCCCTAATGCTGTTCACCTACTTCCTCTTGCCTCTGGCAACCAATATCAATTTTTCCTACATTTTTCTATGAGTATTTTATATCTATAAAACAAATTTGTGTATTTGTTCTTGGTCTCCCCTTTTTTTCACTCACACAGTGGCATTTTTCACTGTTGTGCATTTTGTGTTTTTATTTATTTACTACATCACTCTATTTCCATCCATGAAGAGATTCTTCCATCCTTTTAATGGACGCATTGCCTTCTGTTGGGTGAATGTACCATAAATATATGTCAAAACTCTTCCTAATGGGGGTTTAGTTTCTGGTCATTTGCTAACATGAATAATGTTGCAATTATTTAGACATCCTTCATTAATTCTCATGCTTGAGTATACATTTAGGATATATACTGGGTCAAATTCATAATTGTGTGTTGGTAGATATTGCTCTTTTCCAACATAAATAGTCTGTACCGGAGTTCCCGTCGTGGCGCAGTGGTTAACGAATCCGACTAGGAACCACGAGGTTGCGGGTTCGGTCCCTGCCCTTGCTCAGTGGGTTAACGATCCGGCGTTGCCGTGAGCTGTGGTGTAGGTTGCAGACGCAGCTCGGATCCCACGTTGCTGTGGCTCTGGTGTAGGCTGGTGGCTACAGCTCCGATTCGACCCCTCGCCTGGGAACCTCCATATGCCATGGGAGCGGCCCAAGAAATAGTAAAAAGACCAAAAAAAAAAATAGTCTGTACCTCTGACCACTCCCTCCAGCATTACATATATGTGTGTGACTTCTCACACCCTCACCACTGGATATTATCAAATTTTTGTATCATTACTCATGAGAGGTCAGTAGATCCAGGAAAAATTTTGTGGTTTTCTTATGAGTGGAACATTTTAAGGGCATTCTTAGAAAAAGCATTTCTTTCTCTGGAAACATTTTTTCCACATCCTTGGTCCATTTTGCTATTGGCTTGGAGATACATTTTTAAATGGATTTGTGGGGCTATTTTTATAGTACAGAAATTAGATTTTTGTTGTTACATAAAAAAATCTCAAGATTTAGTATGCATCAAAATCATCTGCAGGTTTTTCTGTTTATTTTTTGATATTTTATTCAGAAAAAATTTCAAATCCACAGTTACGTTGCAAAATAAGAAGTGTAAATAATATCCAGTTTCTCTTTATCCAGATGCACTTAGTTTGAACATTTACCTGAATTTTCTTGATCATTTGAATCCTCCCTCTCCTTCCCACTCTCTTTCTCTTAGTTACATGGAAATGGAATTGGTGGGTGTTTTTTTCATTTCTCCATAGACTTAGAATTATTTGCAAAAGAGGTAGGGAAATGTGAATTTAAGCCACCGCTACTTTCAAAGTGTAGTAGTTTTACTCCTTTAACAAAGGATCCAGTTCTAAATCTGTAAGGATTAGTGACCAACCAGGAACAAGTATTGCAGGGATGAGGTGAGTGGAGTCCATGCTGGGGAGCTGATACCTAGATATCCAGTCTCCACATACAGACAACAGCACATGATGGGGATGAAGGATGGTGCTCCACATGGAGCCTCATGACTCTATGAACCTCTCATGGTGACCTGTAATGTTAGTCATGTACAAAAGTCTACAGGAAAGTAAACACTTGTGAGTTGCAGGGCGTGGTCTTGACTGGAGACCATCTTATCGTTTAATTCCTCCAGAAAAATAAATAATCACCTCAGATTCCATAAAACTCTAACATTCTAAACCTGAAGGAAGTTACCCATAAGCATCACAAATTTACCTGGATCCTTCATTCCTGATTATTCTTTGCCAAAAAAATGAAAATAAAAGTGGTGGAAGGGACATTACCCAAGAGCAGGAGAGTGTGACTGTGATCTCCTTTCTGCTGGTTTCCAGAAGGATTCTGCACTGACTGTGATCAGCTACGTGGGGCTGAGCCTCTCTCTTCTGTGCCTTCTCCTGGCGGCACTCACCTTCCTGTTCTGCAAAGCCATTCACAATACAAGCACCTCACTCCACCTGCAGCTCTCCATCTGCCTCTTCCTGGCCCACTTGCTCTTCCTAACAGCCATCGACAGAACTGAGATCAAGGTACTTATACTGCCCCAAAATGCCACTGCCCTGCCCCAGGGGGTGGTGAATTCTTGAAGTCATGCTGCCTTTGACACCTTAAGAAAATGGCCTGGGTTCTAGGTAAGGTTAGATGGGTAAGTAGCCAACTTCACAGTGACACACACAACTAGAAGACAAACACTCCATTGACAACCCCTTCATATACATCAGCATTCCCCAGTGGCAAGGTGTAGAAGAGGTTCTGACAGTCCCTCCTCGCAATATCTTACTGCTCCCCCAGGTGCTGTGTAGCATCATCGCAGGTGCCTTACACTATCTCTACCTGGCCTCCTTCACCTGGATGCTGCTGGAGGGCCTGCACCTCTTCCTCACTGCACGCAACCTGATGGTGGTCAACTACTCCAGTGTGAACAAGTTCATGAAGAAGCTCATGTTCCCTGTGGGCTATGGAGTCCCGGCTGTGATTGTGACCATATCTGCAGCATCCCGGCCTCATCTTTATGGAACACCCACCAGGTAAAGGCAAATTTCCACTTTCTTTGTCTTCTCCAGCACAACCACGGTATTGTATATAGAAGTAACATAGCATTTTATTATGCCAGAGCATAATATATAGAGAGATACAAAATAATAATCCCTAGGGCATCTTTCTGTGGAAGATGACAGTAATTAAAGAGAATGCCTTCAAACTCTGTCCTTGCAATAGCAAAGATGAAATCAGAGGAAGTGCTTAGGACATCATTTAGAACAATCTAAATTGTTTCTTTATCCTAATTCTATAAGATGTTCCAATTTTTCATTCGTAGCAGTAGAGGTGATTTAAGTAATCAAAGTAATTGATTGTACCATAGTGGAGATTTACAAGGTACTTACTTTGTGCCAGACACTATTTTTTTTCTTTTCAGGGCTGCACCTGAGGCATATATAAGTCCCCAGGCTAAGGGTCTAATTGGAGCTGCAGCTGTTTCTTAACCCAGATCCTTAACCCACTGAGCCAGGCCAGGGATTGAACCTGCATCCTCATGGATACTGGTTGGGTTCTTAACCTGCTGCACCACAATGGGAACTCCCAGACTCTTTTCTAGATGTGTTAATCTTCACACCAATACTATTAACCAGGAACTGTCATTTGCCCCATTTTACAGGTGAGTAAACTGAGGCACCAATAGTTTAAGTAAATGTCCAATGGTACGCAATTAGTTAAGTACCAGAGCTGGATTCAAATTCAGGGAGTTAAGCTCCTTAATTTGCACTCTTATATTTTCTGCTTTTAATACCAGTTTAAATATTTTTTACATTTTTATTGAAATATAATTTCATATGATGAAATTCACCCTTTTAAAGTGTAATCAGTGGTTTTTAGAATAGTCAAAGTTGTGCAGCCATCACCACAATCTGATTTTAAAACATTTTCAATTTCCCAAAGAAACCTCATACACAATAACATTCACTTCTCATTCCTGCTACCTAGTCCTCTGTCCCAACCCCTGACAACCATTAATTTACTTTCTGTCTCTATAAATCTGCCTATTCTGAATATTTCCCACAAATGAAATCATACATGTGGTCTTTTGTGACTGGATTCTTTTACTTAGTATGATATTTTTAAGGTTCATACAAGTTGTAGTAGCATGCATTTATTATCTCTCTTTGTTGTTGCTGTTGTTTTGTAAATAATATTCGGTTTTATGGATACACCACATATTGTTTATCCATCCTTCAGTTAATAGTCATTTAGATTGTTTTCTTTTTTTTGACTGTATGATCTTTGCCACAATAAACAACTATGTACAAGTTTTTGTGGGGACATATGTTTTTTTTTGTCTTTATTTCCCCTTTATTTTATTTATTTACTTTAATCTAATTTTATTTTATTTTCCCACTGTACAGCAAGGGGATCAAGTTATTCTTACATGTATACATTACAATTACATTTTTTCCCCCACCCTTTGTTCTGTTGCAACATGAGTATCTAGACAAAGTTCTCAATGCTACTCAGCAGGATCTCCTTGTAAATCTATTCTAAGTTGTGTCTGATAAGCCCAAGATCCCCATCCCTCCCACTCCCTCCCCCTCCCATCAGGCAGCCACAAGTCTCTTCTCCAAGTCCATGATTTTCTTTTCTGAGGAGATGTTTATTTGTGCTGGATATTAGATTCCAGTTATAAGTGATATCATATGGTATTTGTCTTTGTCTTTCTGGCTCATTTCACTCAGGATGAGATTCTCTAGCTCCATCCATGTTGCTGCAAATGGCATTATGTCATTCTTGTTTATGGCTGAGTAGTATTCCATTGTGTATATATACCACCTCTTCCGAATCCAATCATCTGTTGATGGACATTTGGGTTGTTTCCATGGGACATATGTTTTAATTTTTCTTGGGTATATATCTATGGGTAGAATTGCTGGGGTCAAATAGAAAACCTGTGTTTGGCATTCTGACAAACCATCACCTATTTTCTAAAGCATCTGTACCATTTTATAGTTCCACCAGCAATGTATGAGGGTTTCAATTATTCCCCATTACTGTAAACACTTAGTTTCTACATTTTAATTTTAGCTATCCTAATGAGAATGGAGTGACATTTCATTGTGGTTTCAATTTGCATGTTCCCAAATGGCTAATAATATTGAGCATCCTTTCATCTCATTGACCATTTTCAAAATCTTTGGAGAAATACCTATTCAAATCTTTTGGCCATTTTTAAATTGGGTTATTTGTCTTTATTGTTGACTTGTAAGTGTCTTAATATATTCTGGATATTATGGTGCAGTGGAAACGAATCCAACTAGGAACCATGAGGTTTCGGGTTCAATCCCTGACCTGCTCAGTGGGTTAAGGATCTGGTGTTGCCATGAGCTATGGTGCAGGTTGCAGATGCAGCTCGGATTTGGCATTGCTGCCCCTCTGGCATAGGCCGGAAGCAACAGCTCCAATTAGACCCCTAGCTTGGAAACGACAAAAGACAAAAAAAAAATTTTTTTTGTGCTAATTCTGTGAAAAATGTCCTTTATAATTTGATATGGACTGCATTGAATCCATAGATCACCTTGGGTAGAATAGCCATTTTGAAAATATTGATTCTTCCAATCCAAGAATCATAGTATATCTTTCAATCTGTATGTGTCATCTTGACTTCTTTCATGAACATCTTATAGTTTTCAGGATAAAGGTCTTTCATCTCTTTAGGTAGGTTTATTCCTAGGTATTTTATTCTTTTTAATGTGATAGTAAATGGGATTGTTTCTCTAATTTCTCTTTCTAATCTTTTGTTGATAGCATGTAGAAATGCAATTGGTTTCTATGTATTAATTTTGTAAACTACAACTTTAGCAAATTCATTTATAAGCTCTAACAATTTTCTGGTGGTGTCTTCAGGTTTTCCAGTTATAGTATAATATCATCTTCCACCAGTAATAAGTTTTATTTCTTCCTTTCCAATTTGGATTCCTTTTATTTCTTTTTCTTCTCTGATCACTGTGGCTAGGACTTCCAAAACTATGTTTAATGGTAGTGGCAGAGTGGACATCCTTGTCTTATTCCTGATATTAGCAGGAATTCTTTCAGCTTTTCACCATTGAGAATGATGTTAGCTCTGGGTTTGTCATAGATGGCCTTTATAATGTTGAGATAGTTTCCCTCTATGCCCACTTTATGGCAGGTTTTATTAGAAATGGGTGTTGGATTTTGTCAAAAGTTTTTTCTGCATCTATTGAGAGGATCATATAGTGTTTATTCTTCAGTTTGTTAATGTGGTCTATCACACATATTGATTTGCAGGTATTGAAAAATCCTTGCATCCCTGGGATAAATCCCACTTGATCATGGTACACAATCATTTTAATGTGTTGCTGGATTCAGTTTGCTAATATTTTGTTGAGGATTTTTGCATCTATGTTCATCAGTGATATTGGCCTGTAATTTTCTTTTTTTTTGTGTGTGGTATTTCTGTCTTGTTTTGGGATCAGGGTGATGGTGGCCTCATAGAATGAATTTGGGAGTGTTCTTTCCTCTGTAATTTTTTTGGAATAGTTTCAGAAGGATAGGTTTTTACTCTTCTCTAAATTTTTGATAGAATTCACTTGTGAAGCCATCTGGTCCTGGACTGTTTTTTGGAAAATTTTATTTATTTATTTATTTAAAAAATTTTTAAAATTATTTTAATTTTTTTCCATTATAGTTGGTTTATAGTGTTCTGTTAATTTTCTACTGTAAAGCAAAGTGACCAGACACACACACACACACACACATATTCTTTTTGTTGGAAGTTTTTAAATCACAGTTTCAATTTCAGTACTTGTGATTGATCTGTTCATCTTTTCTATTTTGTCTTGGTTTAGTCTTTGAAGATTGTACTTTTCTAAGAATTTGTCCATTCCTTATAGGTTGTCCATTTTATTTGGCGTATGTTTGCTTTGGTAATCTCTTATGATTCTTTGTATTTCTGTGATGTCCATTGTAACTTCTCTTTTGCATTTCTAATTTTATTGATTTGAGTCCTCTCTCTTTTTTCTTGATGAGTCTGGCTAAGGGTTTATCAATATTGTTGATCTTTTCAAAGAACCAGCTTTAATTTCATTGATCTTTTCTATGATTTTCTTCATTTCTATTTCATTATTTCTGCAATGATCTTTATGATTTCTTTCCTTCTGCTAACATTGTGTTTTGCCTGTTCTTCTCTCTGTAGTTGCTTTAGGTATAAAGTTAGATTTTTTTTTGAGATTTTTCTTGTTTCCTGAGGCAGGCTTGAATTGCTATAAACTTCTCTCTTAGAACTGCTTTTGCTACATCCCATAGGTTTTGGAGTGTTGTATCTTTGTTTTTACTTGCTTCTAGATATTTAATTTCCTCTTTGATTTCTTCAGTGATCCATTGGTTGTTTAGTAGCATGTCGTTTAGTCTACACATGTATTTTTTTTTTTGCAACTTTTTTCTTGTTGATATCCAGTCATATAGAGTTGTGGTAGGAAAAGATGCTTGATATGATTTCAATTTTCTTAAATTTACTGAGGCTTGATTTGTAGCTCAGAATGTGATCTATCCTAGAGAATGTTCTGTGTGCACTTGAGAAGAATGTGTATTCTGCTGCTTTTGGATGGAATGTTCTATAAATATCAATTAAACCAAATCTGGTCTAATGCATCCATTTAGAGGCCAGTGTTTCCTTGTTGATTTCCTGTCTTGATGATTAATATGTGTCTTGGGGTGTTCTCCTTGGGTTTATTTTTATATGGTACTCATTGTGCTTCCTGGATTTGAATGAGTGATTTCTTTCCCATGGTAGGGGAGTTTTGGGCTATTATCTCTTTAAATATTTCCTCTGGCCCTTTCTCTCTTCTCCTTTTGGCACCCCTATAATACTGATGTTTGTGTGTTTAACATTGTCCCAGATTTCTCTTAGACTGTCTTCATTTATTTTCAATCTTTTTTTCTCTCTTCTGTTCCATATCAGTGATTTCCACTAGTCTGTCTTCTACCTCACTTACTCGTTCCTCTGCCTCCTGTATTCTGCTCTTGGTTACTTCTAGTGAATTTTTTTTCAGTTATTGTATTTTGCATCTCTGCTTACTTAATCCTTAAATCTTCTATTTCTTTTCTCATTGTTTCTTGTAATTTATCAGTCTTGGCTTCCAGTTTATTTCTCAGATCTTGAGTCATCTTTACTATCATCATCTCCCGATTACTTAGCTGCTTTTCTGTTTTTTCATTTTCTTGTTCACTTGTCTGAGTCATAATTCTCTGCCTTTTATTTATTTTTTATTTTTTTCCTGCTGTACAGCATGAGGATCAAGTTATTCTTACAGGTATACATTTTTTCCCCAACATTTGTTTTGTTGCAACATGAGTATCTAGACATAGTTCTCAATGCTACTCAGCAGGATCTCCTTGTAAATCTATTCTAAGTTGTATCTGATAACCCCAGGCTCCCGATCCCTCCCACTCCCTCCCCCTCCCATCAGGCAGCCACAAGTCTCTTCTCCAAGTCCATGATTTTCTTTTCTGAGGAGATGTTTATTTGTGCTGGATATTAGATTCCAGTTATAAGTGATATCATATGGTATTTGTCTTTGTCTTTCTGGCTCATTTCACTCAGGATGAGATTCTCTAGTTCCATCCATGTTGCTGCAAATGGCATTATGTCATTCTTTTTTTATGGCTGAGTTGTATTCCATTGTGTATATATACCACTTCATCCGAATCCAATCCTCTGTCGATGGACATTTGGGTTGTTTCCATGTCCTGGCTATTGTGAATAGTGCTGCAATGAACATGCGGGTGCATGTGTCTCTTTTAAGTAGAGTTTTGTCCAGATAGATGCCCAAGGGTGGGATTGCAGGGTCATATGGAAGTTCTATGTATAGATGTCTAAGGTATCTCCAAACTGGTCTCCATAGTGGCTGTACCAGTTTACATTCCCACCAACAGTGCAGGAGGCTTCCCTTTTCTCCACAGCCCCTCCAGCACTTGTTATTTGTGGATTTATTAATGATGGCCATTCTGACTGGTATGAGGTGATATCTCGTGGTAGTTTTGATTTGCATTTCTCTTATAACCAGCGATGTTGAGAATTTTTTCATGTGTTTGCTGGCCATCCGTATATCTTCCTTGGAGACCAGTCCATTCAGGTCTTTTGCCCATTTTTCCATTGGTTGATTGGCTTTTTTGCTGTTGACTGGTATAAATTGCTTATATATTCTAGAGATTAATCCCTTGTCCATTGCATCGTTTGAAACTATTTTCTCCCATTCTGTATGCTGTCTTTTTGTTTTCTTTTTGGTTTCCTTTGCTGTGCAAAAGCTTTTCAGTTTGATGAGGTCCCATGGGTTTATTTTTGCTCTAATTTCTATTGCTTTGGGAGACTGACCTGAGAAAATATTCATGAGGTTGATGTCAGAGAGTGTTTTGCCTATGTTCTCTTCTAGGAGTTTGATGGTGTCCTGTCGTATATTTAAGTCTTTCAGCCATTTTGAGTTTATTTTTGTGCATGGTGTGAGGGTGTGTTCTAGTTTCATTGCTTTGCATGCAGCTGTCCAGGTTTCCCAGCAAGGCTTGCTGAATAGACTTTCTTTTTCCCATTTTATGTTCTTGCCTCCCTTGTCAAAGATTCATTGACCCTAGGTGTCAGGGTTTATGTCCGGGTTCTCTATTCTGTTCCATTGGTCTGTCTGTCTGTTTTGATACCAGTACCACACTGTTTTGATGACTGTGGCTTTGTAGTATTTCTTGAAGTCTGGGGAAGTTATGCCTCCTGCTTGGTTTTTGTTTCTCAGGATTGCTTTGGCGATTCTGGGTCTTTTGTGGTTCCATATAAATGTTTGGATTGTTTGTTCTAGTTCTGTGAAAAATGTCCTGGGTAATTTGATAGGGATTGCATTGAATCTGTAGATTGCTTTTGGTAATATGGCCATTTTTACAATGTTGATTTTCCCAATCCAGGAACATGGAATCTCTTTCCATTTCTTTACATCTTTGATTTCTTTGATTAAAGTTTTATAGTTCTCGGCATATAAGTCCTTTACCTCCTTGGTCAGGTGTATTCCGAGGTGTTTGATTTTGTGAGATGCAATTTTATAAGGTATCGTATTTTTGTGTTCCTTTTCTAATATTTCATTGCTGGTATACAGAAATGCAACTGACTTCTGAATGTGAATCTTATATCCTGCTACTTTGCTGAATTTATGAATCAGTTCAAGGAGTTTTGGGGTTGAGTCCTTAGGGTTTTCTATGTATAGTATCATGTCATCTGCATACAGTGACAGTTTTATCTCTTCTCTTCCTATATGGATGCCTTTTATTTCTTTTGTTTGTCTAATTGCTGTGGCTAGGACTTCCAAAACTCTGTTGAAGAGCAGTGGTGAGAGTGGGCATCCTTGTCTTGTTCCAGATTTGAGTGAGAAGGCTTTCAGTTTTTCTCCATTGAGTATTATATTGGCTGTGGGTTTGTCATAAATGGCTTTGATTATGTTCAGGAATGTTCCCGCTATACCTGCTTTGGTGAAGGTCTTGATCATGAATGGATGTTGGACTTTGTCAAATGCTTTTTCTGTGTCTATTGAGATGATCATATGATTTTTGACTTTTCTTTTGTTAATGTGGTGTATGATGCTGATTGATTTGCATATTTTGAACCATCCTTGTGAACCTGGGATGAACCCTACCTGGTCGTTGTGTATGATTTTTTTTTATACGTTGTTGGATTCAGTTGGCTGAGAATTTTTGCATCTATATTCATCAAAGATCTTGGCTGATAGCTTTCTTTTTTGGTGGTATCTCTGTCTGGTTTTAGAATGAGGTTGATGGTGGCAGCATAGAATGTCTTTGGGAGTATTCCTTCTTCTTCAACCTTTTGGAAAAGTTTAAGGAGGATGGGCACCAATTCCTCTTTATATGTTTGATAGAATTCACCTGTGAAGCCATCTGGTCCTGGACTTTTATTTGTAGGGAGTGTTTTTATGACCTCTTCGATTTCATTTCTAGTGATCGGTCTGTTCAGTTGGTCTGTTTCTTCTTGATTCAGTTTTGGCAGGCTGTAAGATTCTAGAAAGTTTTCCATTTCTTCCAGATTGTCCAACTTGTTGGCATATAGTTGTTCATAGTATTCTCTTATGGTTTTTTGTATTTCTGCTGTATACGTTGTGATTTCTCCTTTTTCGTTTATAATTTTGTTTATTTGAGTTCTTTCTCTCCTCTTTTGAGTGAGTCTGGCCAGGGGGTTGTCAATTTTGTTTACCTTTTCAAAGAACCAGCTCTTGGTTTTATTAATTTTCTCTATTGTTTTTTTGCATCTCTATTCTATTGATTTCTTCTTTGATCTTTGTAATTTCCTTCCTTCTGCTGACTTTAGGTCTTTTTTGTTCTTCTTTTTCTAATTCATTTAGGTGGAGGGTTAAGTTGTCAATTTGGGATATTTCTTCTTTTTTGAGAAAGGCCTGTATTGCAATAAATTTCCCTCTGAGCACTGCTTTCGCAGCATCTCATAGATGTTGAGAGGTTGTGTCTTCATTATCATTTGTTTCAAGGTAGTTTTTTAATTTCCTTCTGATTTCCTCATTGACCCACTGGTTTTTTAGTAGCATGTTGTTTGGTCTCCATGTAGTAGGATTTTTCTCATTTATTTTCCCATGGTGGATTTCTAGTTTCATGGCATTGTGGTCAGAGAAGATACTTGAAATAATTTGTATGCTCCTAAATTTGTTGAGGTTAGCTTTGTGTCCCAATATGTGGTCAATTCTTGAGAATGTTCCATGTGCACTTGAGAAGAATGTGTATTCTGATTTTTTTGGATGAAAAAATGCTGAAGATATCAATTAAGTCTACCTTTTTTTTAATGTTTCCTTTAGGATCTCTGTTGCTTTGTTGGTTTTCTGTCTAGAGGCTCTGTCCATTGGTGTGAGTGGGGTATTAAAATCTCCTACTATGATTGTATCCCCATCAATTTCTCCCTTTATGTCTGTCAATATTTGTTGTATGTATCTGGGTGCTCCTGTATTTGGGGCATATACGTTGACGATAGTAACATCCTCTCCTTGGAGGGATCCCTTAATCATTAAGTAGTGTCCTTCTTCGTCTTTCTTTATGTCTTTTGTTTTAAAGTCTATTTTGTCTGATATGAGTATTGCAACTCCTGCTTTCCTGTCATGTCTATTGGCATGAAATATTTTTTCCCACCCCTTCACTTTCAATCTATATGTATCCTTTGTCCTGAGGTGAGTTTCTTGTAGGCAGCATATTGAAGGTTTTTGCTTTTTTATCCACTCAGCCACTCTGTGTCTTTTGATCAGAGCATTCAGTCCATTGACATTTAAGGTGATAATTGATAGATGATTATTTATTGCCATTTGAACCTCGTGTTCCAGTTGATTCTATGGTTCTCCATTCTTCCTTTCTTTCTTTTTTTTTTTTTTGGTTGGATGGTCTCCTGTTATTATCTGCTTGAATGTATTTTTTTTTTCATTTTTTGCAAATGCAATATTTGGTTTTGGCTTGTGGTTGCCCTGTTTTTTAAGTATGCTAACCCCTTCCCATAATTGTGTGTTTTAGCCTGATGGTCCTGTAAGTTCAAACACTTCATTACTATATTAAAATTAAGAAGAGAAACATACAAACAAACAAAAAGGGTTATTTACTTCCTAACATCCCTTGCCCACATTTTATGGTTTTGATGACTCTTTTTTATTTTTTTACTTTTTAATTTTATTTTGTTTGAGGCCTGTTCATGATTAAATCTGTATGCTGGGTTATTTGAGTGACTGCTCTCTGATTGCTGTTTCCTCAGTCCTAGTTCTTCCTCTTCTTTTTTTTTTCTTTTCTTTTTTCTTCCCTTTCCTTCCTTTCTTTTTGGTTTAGAGAAGCCCTTTCAATATTTCCTTTAACCTGGGTTTTGTGTTGCTGTATTCTTTAAGTTTTTGTTTGTTGGAAAAAATTTTTACATCCCCTTCTATTTTAAATGATATTCTTGCTGGATAGAGTATTCTAGGTTGCATATTTTTTCCTTTGAGCACTTTAAATATCTCTTGCCATTCCCTCCTGGCCTGTAGTGTTTCTGTAGAGAAGTCAGCTGATATTCTTATGGGGGTTCTCTTGTAGGTAACATTCTGTTTTTCTCTTGCTGCCTTTAGGATCCTCTCTTTATCACTAACTTTTGCCATTTTTATTATGATGTGTCTTGGTGTGGGTCTATTTGGGTTCAGTTTGTTTGGGGCCCTCTGTGCTTCTTGTATCTTGAACCCAGCATCCTTTAGATTTGGGAAGTTTCCAGTGATAATTTCTTCAAATATATTTTCCATCCCCTTATCTTTTTCTACTCCTTCTGGAATTCCTATTATGCGTAGATTGGCCCACTTTATAGTATCCCATAGGTCTCTTATATTGCTTTCCAGTTTTTGGATTCGGTTTTCTGTCTGTTGACCGGATTGAGTGATTTCCATTATTCTATCTGCCATATCACTGATTCGTTCTTCTGCATTATTCATTCTGGTTTTTACTGCCCTTAGTTCAGTTTGCATCTCTGCAAATGAATGTTCTAGTTTTTCTTGGCTCCTCCTTATATTTTCTAGTTCCTTTCTGCGGGTATCTGCATTACTGTTCATATCTTCTCTTAATTCCTTCAGTATTTTCACTATTTCTCTTTTGAACTCCAGATCTGTTTCGTTGTTGACTGTTTTAGTTGAGTTCTCCTGTTGGTTTGACTGGGGGTGGTTTCTCAGCTTCTTCATCTTGCTTGCTGTTTTCTTTCTCCTGAGGGAGTTGTACTCTCCGTTATTGGGCAGTTTTGCCTTGTCACTGCCGTGGAATATTTCCTGAGGGCTGGCGTTGTTGGTCAATCTTTTTTGAGGCAGTGTGGCTTTTCTGGAGTGTTGATGGGGCTAACAGTGTTTCTTTGAAGCAAAGGAGGACTTCCTGAGGGCAGACAGAACTGGGAGGTCCACACCACGATGGTAGCAGATTTCACTTGGTCATGCAGAGCTTGCTCTGGTGTTTTTAGGCTGTGGGGTTCTTGCAGGGGGTTGGCGGTGTTGGGCAGCTGTTCCTCAGGAGTGCAGCACCCCCTGGGGGCTGGAGCAGCTGTCTGGGTCACTGAGAACCTAAGAGGCTCTTCCCTAGGGCAGCCCAACTCAGAAGGACAGCCTGAGAGTGTAGGCAGATCTTTTCACAGTCTGGCCAAGCTTATTGCAGCTTTTCTGGGCTGCAGGGGCTCTTCTAGGGGGCTGGTGGTGCTGAGCAGCTATTCCTCGGGAGTGGGGCACCCCCTAGGGGCTTGGGCAGGTAGCAGGGCCACTGGAAACCCAAGAGGCTCCTCCCCAGGGCAGCCCGACTCAGAAAGACTGTCTGAGATCTTTTCCCGGCTTGGCCAGGCTTGTTGCAGCTTTTCTGGGCTGTAGGGGGTCCTGCCTGGAGCTGGCAGTCCTATACAGCTGATCCACTAGGGCACCCCCTGGGGGCTAGGGCGGGTAGCAGGGCCGTTGGAAACCGAAGAGGTTCCTCCCTGGGGCAGCCCGACTCAGAAAAACCGTCCAGGAATTAGGCAGATCTATTCACTGCCTGGCTAGGCTTGTTCTAGCTTTTCTGGGCTGCAGGCCTTTTCTCGGGGGCTGGTGGTGTTTGGTGCTACTCTGTGGAAGTGTAGCCCCTCCAAAGGGCAAGCAGCGGTGCAGGGACAGCCCCTGTGGTGGTAGGCTTCAGGCAATTGTTGAGGCCAGCCCTCCTGGATGGCAGGCAGCCCCAGGTTCGGCGAGAGCATAGGGGGTGGTGGGGGTGGGGGGAGGATATGCACTGGGAAGCACAGCTTTCAGCTAGCTAGTGAGCCTATAAGCTTGCTGTGGCGTGGGGGGTATTCTATGGGGACCCACCCCTTCTTCTCTCCCCTCCCCAGCACGGGCGCAGACCAGGCTCTTTTCCCAGGTTCCCTCTGATGCGGCTTTCCACTTCCCTGCCACTAGAGTATTGCTCTCTTCCTCTGCAACAGCTTTGTTTTCTAGTCTCCCAGGCAGTCTCTGCCCTGTCAAATGGTTTCTAGACCTCCTAAGCAGTTTCTGCTCCGCCCCGCCCCCCCCAGCCCGGGGACTATCCTCTGGAGCCTAGGTCTCGATGCCCAGCCCCCACCCAGGCGTCCCCCAGGCCCTTTCTCGGGGACTAACCTTTGGAGGCGAGGTCTCGGTGCCCAGCCCCCACCCAGGCGTCCCCTGGCCCTTTCTTGGCGATCAACCCTTGGAGGCGAGGACTCGGTGCCCAGCCCCCACCCAGGCGTCTCAATTTTTGGTGACTGTGCCTGTAGTTCAGATGGTCCGTTCGGTTCTTGATCGGCTTTTCCGTACTCCAACTTACTGCTACACTCTTCTCTGCATCTGGAGATTCCTCCGGTTCGTTTGATCTTTCCCCCGTGTAGGTGACTTTCCATGGTGCGGGATCCCTTTCTCCTCCGCAGTTCCCTTTTGGGAGCACCCGTCCCGCTCGGTTTCACCTTCTCTCACTCTCCTCTTTTCTCCCGTTCTGCCCCATAATGTCACGAACTTCTTGCCATTATTGGAGTTTAGGTTCTTCTGCCAGCGATTGGTTGCTGTTCTGTGCGAGTCATTTATTCTGTAGATGTGCTTTTTTTTGTTGTGTTTGTGGGAGAGGGCGAGCGTGTCCCTCTACTCCTCCACCATCTTGTCCTCTCAAGCTCCATGTGTCTTTTTTAAGGAGAGTTTTGTCCAGATATATGCCCAAGAGTGGGGTTTTGCTGGGTCATATGGTAGTTCTATATATACATTTCTAAGGTACCTCCATACTATTCTCCATAGTGGTTGTACCAGCTTACATTCCCACCATCAGCGCAGGAGGGTTCCATTTTCTCCACACCCCTGCTGGCATTTGTTATTTGTGGACTTATGAATGATGGCCATTCTGACTGGTATGAGGTGGTACCTCATGGTGGTTTTGATTTGCATTTCTCTAATAATCAGTGATGTTGAGCATTTTTTCATGTGCTTGTTGGCCATCCATATATCTTCTTTGGAGAAATGTCTATTCAAGTCTTTTGTCAGTTTTTCCATTAGGTTTGAGGGCTTTTTTCTGTTGAATTGTATATGTTGTTTGTATATTTTAGAGATTAAGCCCTTGTCAGTTGCATCATTTGAAACTATTTTCTCTATTCTGTAGATTGTCTTTTTTTTTTTTTTTTAAGGTTTCCTTTGCTATTCAAAAGCTTGTCAGTTTGATTAGGTCCCATTGGTTTATTTATTCATGTATTTATTTTAAATTTTTTGTCTTTCATCCTTTTTTAGGGCTACACCCACAGTACATGGAGGTTCCCAGGCTAGTGGTCTAATTGGAGCTGTAGCTGCTGGCCTATACCAGAGCCACAGCAACACCAGATCCAAGCCATGTCTGCAGCCTACACCACAGTTCATGTAAATTCCAGATCCTCATCCCACTGAATGAGGCCAGGGATTGAACCTGCAACCTCATGGTTCCTAGTCTGATTTGTTTCTGCTGTGCCATGATGGGGACTCCCCCATTGGTTTATTTTTGCTTTTATTTCTGTTGTCTTGGGAGACTGACCTAAGAAAATATTTATAAGGTTGATGTCAGAGAATGTTTTGCTTATAGTCTTTTCTAGGAGTTTTAAGGTGTCTTGTCTTACATTTAAGTCTTTCAGCCATTTTGAATTTACTTTTGTTCATTGTGTGAGGGTGTGTTCCAGTTTCACTAATTTACATGTTGCTGTCCAGTTTTCCCAGCACCTCTTGCTGAAAAGACTTTTTCCCATTTTATATTCTTGCCTCCTTTGTGGAAGATTAATTGACCATAAGTGTCTGGGATTATTTCTGGGTTCTCTATTCTGTTCCATTGGTCTATATGTCTGTTTTGGTACCTGCACCACACTGTCTTGATTACTGTAGCTTTGTACTATTAACCTGAAGTCTGAGAGTGTTATGCCACTTGCTTTATTTTTGTTCTTCAGTCTTGCCTTGGAAATTCTGGGTCTTTTATGGTTCCATATAAAATTTTGGATTTTTTTTCTAGTTCTGTGAAAAATGTCATGGGTAATTTGATAGGGGTTGCATTGAATTTGTGTATTGCTTTGGGTAGTATGGCCATTTTTATGATATTATTTTTTCCAACCCAGGAGCATGGAATATCTTTCCATTTATTTGAATCCTCTTTAATTTCCTTGATTAGTATTTTATAGTTCTCAATATATAAGTCTTTCACTGGCTTGGTCAGGTTTATTCCTCAGTATTTAATTTTGTGGGTGTGATTTTAAAAGTTACGTATTTTTGAGTCTGGATTAAGATGGTGGAATAGAAGGACTGGAGCTCAACTTCTCTCCTAAAAACTCAGAATTCACAACTAAAGGCTGAGCAGTCTCCATCCAAATGGACTGGAAACCTTAAAAAAGATATCCTACTCCGGGAGAAAAAGAAGAGGCCACATCAAGAGGTAGGAGGGGCGATTTTGTGGTATAATCAACCCCATACCTCCCGGGTGGGAAGCTCCACAGACTGAAAACTAACTGGTTCACAGAGACTCACCTACAGGAGCGAGAGTTGTGAGCCCCACATCAAACCCTCACATGCAGGGATCCGACACTGGGAGAAAGAGCCCCTGAAGCATCAGACATTGAAGTCCAGTGGGGCTTGTGTGCAGGAGCTCCACAGGACTGGGGGAAACAGAGACCCCATTCTTAAAAGGCACAAATGAACTTTCACCTGCACTGGGTCCCAGGGCAATGCAAAGTCTCCAAGGAAATCTGGGTCAAACCTGACTTCAGTTCTTGGAGGACTTCCTGGGAAAACATGGGGGAATGTGGCTTGTTGTGAGGGAAGGACATTGAAGGCAAAGCTCTTGGGACTATTCAGCAGCTGCCTTTCTCTGGAGGTGGCCATTTTGGGAAAATCTGGCCCCACCAATCAGTCAGTCAGCACTGAGAAGCCCCAGGGCAAACAACACACCAGGTGGGATCACAGCCCTGCCTCTTAGTAAACAGGCTACCTAAAGACTCCTCAGGCACACAGCTGTCTCTAATCCCATCCAGAGACTAAACCCCACCCACCAAAGGGATAGGAATCAGCTCCACCTACTAGTGGGCAGGTATCAGTCCCTCTCATCAGGAAGCCTACAGCAAGCCCCCATACCAACTTCAGCCACAAGGGGGGCAGACACCAGAATTAAGGAAGGCTGCAACTCTATTATCTGTCAAAAAGTCATTACACCGAAAACCTATAAAAATGAAAAGACAGAGAACTATAACTCAGATGAGGGAGAAAGGAAAAACTACATAAAATCAGCTAAGTGATGAGGGGATTCTCAGCCTCCAGGAAAAAGACTTTAGACTGTTGATGCTGAAGAAGATGCAAGACATTGGAAATAAACTGGAGGCAAAGATGGATAACTTTCAGGAAACACTGACCAAAGAGATACAAGATATAAAACTTAAACAAGAAGAGATGCAAAATATAATAACTGAAATAAAAATTCACTTGAAGCAGCTAACAGCAGAATACAGGAGGCAGAAGAACAAATAAGCAAGGTGGAGGACAGATTAGTGGAAATTATGGATGCAGAGCAAAAAAGAGAAAAAAGATTGAAAACAATTGAAGAGCGTCTCAGGGAACTCTGGGACAACGTTAAACACACCAACATCCGTATTATAGGGGTGCCAGAAGGAGAAGAGAGAGGGGGGGGGATAGAAAAAGTATTCCAGGAGATAATAGCCGAAAACTTCCATAACACGGGGAAGGAATCACTCACTCAAATCCAGGAAGCACAAAGAGTACCATACAAAATTAATCCAAGGAGGAACACCCCGAGACACATACTAATCAAACTGACCAAAAAAAATTAAAGACAAAGAGAAAATCTTGAAAGAAGCTAGGGAAAAGAAACAAATAACATACAAGGGAAACCCCATAAGGTAATCAACAGATTTTTCAGCTGAAACTCTTCAGGCCAGAAGGGAGTGGCATGATATACTTAACGTGATGAAAGGAAAAAACCTCCAACCAAGATTACTTTACCCAGCAAGGTTCTCATTCAGATTTGAAGGAGAAATCAAAACCTTCTCAGATAAGCAAAAGCTGAGAGAATTCAGCAATACTAAACTAGCCTTACAACAAATCCTAAAGGATCTTCTCTAGGCGGAAAAGAAAACACAGCAACAGGAAACAACAATTCCACAAATGACAAGGCTCACCAGTAAAGGTATATATACAGTAAACATACGAAATCATCCATGCCCAATTACACCACCAAAATCAGAAATCATGAGAAGAGGAGGGTACAAATTCAGGACACTGGAGATGAATTTGCAATTAAGAGAACAACAACTTAAAACAATCTCATATACATATAGACTCTTATATCAAAACTTCAGAATAACTGCAAACCAAAAATCTACAATTGATACACAAACAAGGAATCTCTGGAGAAGAAATATATCTCATAGTAAATAAGTGCATAATCCACCATGAAGGGGACCATTTGACATCATTCTTGGAATGCTGAAGTCTCTTTAGATCTGATTCTGATTTCCTCTCCATCAAAGAATTTATGATAATTATAATTAAATAATGCAACTGTACAATTAAAAAAAGTTATTGTATTTTTGTGTTCCATTTCTAATATTTCATTGGTTGGGTACAGAAATGCAACCAATTTCTGAATGTTAATCTCATTTCCTGCTACTTTGATGAATTTATTGATCAGTTTGAGTAGTTTTTGTTTTGAGTCCTTAGGGTTTTCTATAATATTATCATGTCATCTGCATACAGTAAAATTTTACCTCTTCTTTTTCAATTTGGGTATGTTTATTTCTTTTTTTTTGTTTGATTGCTGTGGCTAGGACTTCCAATACCATGTTGAATAAAAGTGGTGAGTGTGGGCATTCTTGTCTTGTTCCAGCTTTTAGCAGGAAGTCTTTCAGCTTTTCTCCATTAAGTATTATATTTGTTGTGGGTTGGTCATAAACGGTTTATATAGTATTAAATTAATGTTCCTTCTATACCCACTTTGGTAGGAGTTTTTTTTTAATCATAAATGCTTGTTCAATTTTGTCAAATGCTTTCTTCTGCATCTATTGGCATGATCATGTGTTTTTTGACTTTCCTTTTGTTAATGTGGTATATGACATCCATTGATTTGCATATATTGAACCATCTTTATGAACCTGGGGTAAATTCCACTTGGTTGTGGTATGGTGTATGATCTTTTTAATATGTTGGTGGATTCGTTCAGCTAAAATTTTGATGAGAACTTTTGCATCTGTATTCATCAAAGTTATTGGCCTATACTTTTTTTTCACACTATCTTTGTCTATTTTGGTTTTAGGGTGATGGTGGCTTCATAGAATGTCTCTGGGTGTGTTCCTTCTTCTCCAACCATTTGAAAAATTTTGAGAAGACTGGGTATAAGTTCTTTGTATGGTAGAATTCGCCTGTGAAGCCATCTGGTCCTGGACTTTTGTTTGGAGGGAGTGTTTTTTATTACATAACTCATTTTCATTGCTAGTGACCAGTCTGTTCAACTGATCTATTTCTTCTTGATTCAGTTTTGGTGGCCTGTAAGTCTCTAGAAAGTTGTCCATTTCTTGTGTTGTCAAATTTCTTGGCATATACTTGTTCATAGTAATCTTATGTTTTCTTTCTTTCTTTTTTTTTATTTCTGCACTATTTGTTGAGATTTCTCCTTTTTCACTTCTTTTTTATTTATTTGGATTTTTTTCTCTCTTCTTCGTGGTGAGTCTGGTCAGAGGTTTGTCAATTTAGTTTACCCTTTCAAAAAACCAGCTCATGGTTTTATTGATTTTTTCTATTGTGTTTTGAATTTCTATTTTAATGATTTCCTCTCTGATCTTTATGATTTTCTTTCTTCTGCTGACTTCAGGTTTTGTTTGTTCTTTTTATTTAAAAAAATTAAAAGATTATCTATCTATCTATCTATCTATCTATCTATCTATCTATCTATCTATCTATCTATATCATTTATCTTTTTAGGGCCACATTCACAGCATTTGGAGTTTCCAGTCTAGGCATTGAATTGGAGCTGTAACCACTGGCGTACACCACAGCTGCAGCAATGCCAGATCTGATCTGTGTCTGTGACCTACAACACAGCTCACAGCAATGCTGGATCCTTAATCCACTGAGTGAGGCCAGTTATTGAACCTGCATCCTCATGGATATTTGTCAGATTTATTTCTGCTGAGCCACAACGGGAACTCCTGTTCTTCTTTTTCTAATTCATTTAGATGGTGGGTAATTGTCAATTTGAGAATTTTCCTCTTTTTTGGGAAAGGCCTGTATTTCTCTGAATTTCCCACTAAGAACTGCCTTTGTAGCATCCCATAGATTTTGAATGGCTGTGTCTTCATTATCATTTGTCTTGAGGTATTTCTTAATTTCCTTTTTGATTTCCTCATTGACCCATTGGTTTTTCATAGCATGTTTATTCTCCATGTAGTCAGTTTTTTCTCATTTCTTTTCCTGTGGTTGATTTCTAGTTTCATGCCACTTTTGTCAGAGAAGATACTTGAAATGATTTCCATACTCTTAAATTTGTTGAGGTTAATTTTGTGTGCCAGTATGTGGTCACTCCTTGAGAATTTTCCATGTACACTTGCAATGAATGTATGTTCCTTTTTTTTTTTTGATATAGTGTCCCAAAAATGTCAATGAAGTCTTACTCTTCTATTGTGTCATGTAGGATCTCTGTTGCCTTATTAATTTTCTGTCTAGAGGATCTGTCCATTGATGGGAGTAGGGTTTTAAAGTCTCTTACTATTATTGTGTTCCCATCAATTTCTCCTTTTATGTCTGTTATTATTTCTTGCGTGTACTTGGGTGTTCCTATATCAGGAGCATATATATATTGAAAATTATAATATCCTCTTCTTGAATGGATATTTTCATCATGAAATAGTGTCCTTTTTTGTCTTTCTTTATGAGCTTTATTTTAAAGTCTATTTTGTCTGATATGAGCATCGTAACTCCTTTTTTCTTGTCTTTTCCATTCTCATGAAATATCTTTTACCATCCCCTCACTTTCAATTTGTATGTTCCCTTTGCCTTAATATGAATCTCTTGTAGATAGCATACTGTAGGCTCTTGATTTTTTTTTTGTCTTCTGTCTTTTTGTTGTTGTTGTTGTTGTTGTTGTTGCTATTTCTTGGGCCGCTCCCTGGCATATGGAGGTTCCCAGGCTAGGGGTTGAATCAGAGCTGTAGCCACCGGCCTACGCCAGAGCCACAGCAACGTGGGATCCGAGCTGCGTCTGCAACCTACACCACAGCTCACGGCAACGCTGGATCGTTAACCCACTGAGCAAGAGCAGGGACTGAACCCGCAACCTCAGGGTTCCTAGTCGGATTCGTTAACCACTGCGCCACGATGGTAGCTCCTTGATTTTTTATCCAATCTGCCACTCTATGTCTTTTGATTGGAGCATTTGGTTCATTGACATTTGTTGCAAGACATGTTTTTATAATATTTTCTTAGCCTCTTTGCTGAAAACTCCATCTTATCCTCCCTTACTTTGTCCCATCTTCCTGCTTGGGAAACAGTCACAGTGATGGTAAATCACTTGAGGATTCTCTGAAATGCTATGCATAGATAGCTAACTCAAATGCTAATGATTCTTAAATGCCTAAAGTTTAGAGTAAAGGTTTAACCATCTACCAGCTAAGTGACTTTTAAAATAATAAAAGAACTTTTAAAATAATAAAAAAGCCCTATATCCTGCACCTACAACCCCCTTTTTGCTTGATGTAATCCTCAAGAGCACAATAAAAGCAGTGTGGTTTCTTGAGGCAGGGCTCTTGTCCCTGAGACCTTGAGTCCCCCGTTCCCACCTTTACTTAAGATAAATGTCTCTTGTGTATTGTTTTTTTTGTTTTTGTTTTTGTTTTGTCTTTTTGCTATTTCTTGGGCCACTCCCATGGCATATGGAGGTTCCCAGGCTAGGGGTCGAATCGGAGCTGTAGCCACCGGCCTACGCCAGAGCCACAGCAACACGGGATCCGAGCCGCGTCTGCAACCTACACCACAGCTCACAGCAACGCAAGATCTTTAACCCACTGAGCAAGGGCAGGGACTGAACCCGCAACCTCATGGTTCCTAGTCGGATTCGTTAACCATTGTGCCACAACGGGAACTCCTCTGTGTCTTGTTTTATGTTAACTTTTTTTCCTTAAGTTCCATAGCACCCGTTCTTCAGCCCCATCCTGCTGAGCTGGTCTTGGCAGACATTTAAGGTAATTATTGATAAGTATGTGTTTATTGCCATTTTAAGCCTTGTTTTCCAGTTCAGTCTATGTTTCTCCTTTTGTTCCTTTCTCTCTTGGTTGTGTGATTTCCCTTTATTTTATACTTGTGTCCTTTTCTTTTTAGTTTTTGTGAATGTAATGTTTGGTTTTGATTTGTGGTTACCCTGTTTTCCAAGTATGTTAACAACTTCCTATATCTGCTTGCTATAGCTTGATAATCACATATGCTCTAACTCACTATAAAAAAGTCTGGATTTTCTTACTTTCCTTCCCCATATTTTATGATTTTGAAGTCCTTTTTTAACATTTTCATGTTTTTCCTTTCACTGTTTCTTGCGTTTCTTGTCATTTTTACAATAGCTTTTTTTTTTTCCTTTTACATCTGTATATTGGCTTATATAAGTGACTGCTTTCCAATCGGGATTTTCTACATCTTGTTTCTTCTTGCTTCTTTTTCATTTAGAGAAGCCCTTTCTGTTTTTATTTTAGAATTGGTTTAGTATTTCTGTACTCCTTTAGCTTTTGTTTGTTGGAAAAATTTCTTATTTCTCCTATTTTAAATGATATTCTTGCTGGTTAGAGTATTCTAGGCTTCAAATTTTTCCCTTTTAGAACTCTGAATATATCTTGCCATTTTCTTCTGGCCAGTAGTGTTTCTGTAGAGAAATCAGCTGACAGCCTTATGAGGATTCCCTTATACTTAATACTTTGTTTTCCTTTTGCTATCTTTTGAATCCTCCTTTAACTTTTGCCATTTTTATTATAATATCCCCTTGACAGGGTACTGAGTGTGTTTCTAGGGAGAAGGATGCAATGGGAAGGGCTAGTAGTCATTGACTGGTTGTTGGGCTTTTGACAGTAGCAAGGGCCTGCGGGAAGGTGCCACAGGCTGCTCCTAGTTGCATGGCCCTGGGAAGTGGTAATGAGCCTCAGGCAGATTTTGACAGTATCCAGAGCATTTGGAAGTGGCAGTGATAAGGTGTGTGAGTTCCCAGTGGAGTGAGAGCAACAACAGGTGGTGTTCAGTCACAGTGCCCTCCTCTGTGGTGCCCTCTGAGCTGACTGGGGTTGCAAGTGGTGCCTGTTCGTGGGCCCCTGGTGGTGGCAGGCCACACCACCCTTGGAGTCAGAGATAACTGTGATAGTTTGCCCCTGCCACCTGTAGATCACAGAAGAATCACCTCATCCCACTTCGTTCATACAGGATGTGTACACAGGCTGCTCCTAGTTTCAGGGTCCTGGGAAGTGAACAGTGGTCAGGAATGTATGGGTGCTGCCTGGAGTATTTGGCAGTGGCAGCAGCAGGGCAGGTGTGTTTCTAGGGGAGTGAGAGTAACAGCGGTGGTGCTCATTTGCAATGTTCTTGTTTTGCTGAGCTGACTGGGGTTGCAGGTGGAGCTTGTTCACAGACCCCTAGTGGTGGTGGACCATGCTTCCTTCTGGTTCCTGAGATAACTGCTGTGGTTTGTCCCTGCCACCTGTAGACCCTGTAAGAAGTGCTGTCTCACCAACAATAGCCTGTGTCAGAGCCTCTCTACCCTCTGAGGTCCTGTGCATGCACAGGGAATGAGATTCCTATGGCTGTCCACCCCTCCTCCTCTCACCCTCCCCAACAATGGTGCCTTGCTTTTCCTGCAGGCCTAGACCTCCTCCCAGGTTCCCTTGGCTCTGGCATTCTGCTCCCAGCCAGTGGCACACTGCTCCCTAGCCACTCAGGCTGTCTCCACACAGCCAACCCTAGTTCTCTCCCTGGAATCCACCTCCAGAGCCTAAGTTTCAGCACCAAGCATCTGCCCAAGAGTCTCAGGCTGTGGTGTCTAGGGCAGTGGTGCAGATATTGTTTGGTTCTTGCTTTGCTTTGCCCTCCTCAGTCCAGCTGCTTCACTTTTCTCGTGAAACTTTGAGGTCTCTCTGTCTTGGCTGATTTCCCCATCAGTTAGGTGGCTTCCCTGGGTGTGAGCTCCTTTTCTCCTTAAGAGCTCCCTCTCAGGAGTGCTAGTTCTTTCCTGATTCCTTCTCTCTCTCTTTGTTCTTTTGTTCTACACAGTTATTTTGATGGTTTCTTGCCCTTTTTGGAGGTTCAAGTTTTCAGCCAGCATTCATCAGATGTTCTGTGTGAATTGTTCTACATGTGTTTTTTTTGTCTTTTTTTGTCTTTTTTGTTGTTGTTGTTGCTATTTCTTGGGCTGCTCCCACGGCATATGGAGGTTCCCAGGCTAGGGGTTGAATCGGAGCTGTAGCCACCGGCCTACGCCAGAGCCACAGCAACGTGGGATCCGAGCTGCGTCTGCAACCTACACCACAGCTCACGGCAACGCCAGATCGTTAACCCACTGAGCAAGGGCAGGGACCGAACCCGCAACCTCATGGTTCCTAGTCGGATTCATTAACCACTGCGCCACAATGGGAACTCCTGTTCTACATGCGTTTTTTTGATGTGTTTGTGGGAGAAGTGGGAGTGCAATGTCTTACTCCTCCACCATCTTGATCCTTCTCCCCTAAATTGTAGAGTTTTAATGGGTGAATTTCATGGTATGTGAAATATATCTCAATAAAGTAATATATTAATAAAAACTCAGAGCATGGGTTTTGCAGCAGATAATAAAATTAAACTGAATAGTGTAAGAAAGTCACCTTAAAACCATGTTAGGTTCACACAACTCTCAAAACCAAACACATTTACAGATTTCTTCCCTCTTTCCACACTGTTTATCACAGCAAAGATCCACTTGTTCATATCTCAGCTGAAATGTTTCCTTTGAATTAGGATGGTTAGAATCTTCTCTAACCATCCTAATCCTTTAGTCCCCAAACTAAGCATGACATTCAATTATATATTATCATCACCTCCCATTTTTATTTCAGCTTCATCATGTATCTATTTGTGTGTCTCCTACTGATTTGAGATTTATGAGATGAAGACTCTGTTTATTTTCTTGACCACTCTATCTTCAGAGCCAACCACAGAGCCTGACACAGAACAGAGACTCAATATTTTTTTGATGAATGAATGAGTTTACACAATCATTCTAGATTTCTAAGGACCAATGAGTTTTTCATTCTCTCCCTTGCTTAGCTGCTGGCTCAACTCAGAAAAGGGATTTAAATGGAGTTTCCTTGGACCAGTCTGTTCCATCTTCTTGGTGAGTGATGACATCAAAGCATCATTAATGCTCAGCTGAGGGCTATCAGAAGAGCAGAATTGTAAGTGGGGTGGGGGTGAGGAGGTGATGGGAGCAGGAATGTTCCTGGGTTGTTCTGGGTTTAGTTTGGTTTTCTAAGACTATTCCTACGGTGATAACTACATACTCTAATATACGGTTACTAAACATGGAATTTAAGTGCAGAATTGAGGTTGGACGGATTAGATAAAGGATCAAAATTTTACTCAATAAACATTTTGTGGTTTCCTGAAGGTCAATTTAGCTTTCTTTCTGATGACCCTCTGGATTTTGAAAAGCAAACTCTCTTCCCTCAACAGTGATGTGTCCACCCTCCAGAACACAAGGTAAGATGGAACAGCAGCTGACAAGCCTGCAGAAGTGTGGTCCCAAGAGCAAAGCTGTGAGCCTGGGCAGTTCCTGGTGCCCCTTCTTAGAGTCTTCTGAGGGAACCCAGAATAGAACAGATGCAGCTGTCCTTCTATGGAAGCCAGTTCAGATCCAGTGGTGTACAGTGTCCATCTCTAAGCCCAGCTTGTGACTCCCTCAGCAACAATCTTTGGGCTTTTGTCATCAGTCCTATGACAAAAAGGCAAAGAACAAATATGTTCCCATGAAGTCCTTAGAAAAATCTGTGACTGCTCCCACAACCCAGCACACTTTCATACTTCACTCTCATTTCAAGCTCCTTGTCACCCTTCTTCCATTCCTCTCCCTGGAAAAAAACTAACTAACATCAAATCTCCTATGAGGCTTGGGTATTCCTTTTCTCCAGGAGCCCTTGGGCATAAATGATGCACTTTCTTTCATGTTTTTATAATCTTTTCCAAAATTTGCATGTTGTTGTTTGGTTGTATCAGTCATTTGAATAGGCTGTGAGCTTTATGATAGTAGTAAGTCCGCCTTTGTTATTTTTAATTCTGAGGCCCAAACATAGTACATAATGGACTTAATATTGGTTGAATGAAATTAGGGATCTCCATGGAGCATCATAAAGTTTTTTTTTTCAGCTTATATTATGAAGTGTCACTACCCTCTTCAATCCAAATTAAAGTGCCATCCTGGACGTGAGTGACATTTCTATTGTGGAGAATCATTGACAGTAAATGTCAAAGCTAATCACAATTCAGTCTGAAAACTCATTACCAACAGGGGAAGGCAGAAGCATGCATGGGTCAAAGATGAGAATGGCCCTGATTGTGTTGCTCAGGGTGCATCATGAGCCTCCTTTCTCCTCCTACCCAGGATGCTGACATTTAAAGCCACAGCTCAGCTCTTCATCCTGGGATGCACATGGTGTCTGGGAATCCTGCAGGTGGGACCAGCTGCCCACGTCATGGCCTACCTCTTCACCATCATCAACAGCCTGCAGGGCATCTTCATCTTCCTGGTGTATTGCCTCCTCAGCCGACAGGTACTACTGTCTGACTCCCACTCAGGACTTTCCCCAACCTCACTCCTTTCAGTGAGTTGACCCAGTGTGTGATTTGCCTCTGCAGGTCTGGGAGCAATATGGGAAATGGTTCAAAGGGATTGATATAACCAAATCCAAGTCTGAGAAGTACACACTATCCAGCAAGACCACGTCTGATGCCTGCAAATATAGTGCTGTAAGATCCCACATTACTGACACAGCATGTCACTAACTGATCCACTTGTGCAGCACATGCTTTACCACTGGACAACTAGGTATGCAATAGACGATGTTCTAGGATGGCTCACACTCGGTTTTACTCCTTGACTCATTAACCATTTGCAATGGTCTCAGTTTGTTTGAAAATCTATTCCACTCTCACTGCTTAGGGAACTGTGGTTATCTTTTGTTTTGTTTTGTTTTTTGTCTTTTTAGGGCTGCACCTGCAGCATATGGAGGTTCACAGGCCAAGGGTCGAATTGGAGCTACAGATGCCAGCCTACACCACAGCCACAACAACACAGGATCAGAACCACATCTGCGACCTACACCACAGCTCACAGTAATGCTGGATCCTTAACCCACTGAGCGAGGCCACAGATCAAACCCACAACCTCATGGTTACTAGTCGGGTTTGTTAACCACTGAGCCATGATGGGAACTCTGAACTGTTTTTATCTTGATTCATATATCCACACCCTATTGAACATCTGCTATGTGCCATGCATTGTTAACTAAATACACAAGAATCAATGATCTGAATTGGCAAGGCACATTCCACTCAGATCCACATTATACTATCCTTTTCTTCTACACCTTCTTCCATGTAACACTCATTCAGCAGCACCCCTTCCAAAATGCAGAAATGGGGGCTTGAATTATGTACTTATTTATGCATTAAACAGAAGTGTGTCATCTGACACTTTAGACTTTTTTTTTTTAAACAAGGCTGCCTAATATTTTTGTCACCTTCTACCCAATGTAAAACCAGGCAGGAAAAGCAGTAATTACATGGGATAATTCATTGCAATGACCACTAAGAACAAACAATTACTAGTTTAGACTTATAAACTTCTTTTACTGATGTTTTCTCACTTCTTCCATCTTCTGTTAAATCCCTTGAATTTACTTTCCTGTTTACAGGAGCTTACTATTTGCCTGAAACTCTTTCTGCATTTATCTCATTAACTTGTTCACCCAACCTCCATAAGAACTGGTTCCACTACTGAATTTTCTATCTCCTTCCCCTTTCTAAGAAATATCTCAATCACTTATTTCACAGAGAAAATCAGTCATCATTGATGGCGCTTTGTGAATTCCATGTCATCAACTGTACAAAACGGCATGCACCTTCTCCATATTGACACAACTTTCCTTCTCTCTGAAGACAATGCTTCCACCTGCGCTTTGGATCCCATCATTCATGCCTATCAATTACCTTACATTATTGTTCACATATAATCCCTCTCTCTCTCTCTCCCTCTCTCTCCTTCTCTCTTCTTCTCTCTTCCTCCCTTCCTCTCTCCTTCCCTCACCTTTTCAACAGTATTCTTCCCATAGTCATGGAAACATGTTTGGCCCTCTTCTGTCTTACAAACTTGTACTACTTGGCCTTCTTCTAGCTACCAGCTGAGATTTGACTTTTCACTCTTGTCTCCATTTCCTTGCCTTAAAACCACTCCTTCAACCCATCAAAATATAGTTTTTTTCCTCCATCATTCCACCAAAGCAAATATCTCTTAGACCTACAATGATCTCCATCTCCCAAAAAGTCCTTTCAGAACCTTTCTCATGAAACTTTCTCACTCCCTTCTCATGAAACACTCCTTCCTTATTCCCTCTAGATTATGTACATGCCCCTCCATGTCTTTCTTCCATTCTCTCTTGTTCTTCTCTTTTGTTTCCTTTATAGTTCTATCTAATGGATTGGTTCCAATTTGCATTAAATACTTTCTTCCTAGACAATAATATTTCTTCCTTAGATCCAGTCATCAGATAGAAGCAAATGATAGCCACTATGTTTCTCTACTTCTGACATCTCTGAGCTTTAGAGGAGTACTTGATGTTTTTGACATCTCAAAGACATCTCCATCTCAGCCTTCCAGTACAAGTGTTGCAGTCTTTACCCTAGTCCAGTCCTTTCCCATGGTGTCCTTTTTAATCCACATGGTACCACAATCCATCCTGTGGCACAAGTTTGGAACCTAAAAGTTAGTTACAACAATTATCTTATTTCCCATCACATCCTACCCATTTTTCAATTCCGTTGTCCTTATCTTCTTAGTGTGTCCCCAGTTTGTCCATCTAGCTTAACCTCCATCAATTCCTCCTTAGCCAGGCTGCTATTGTCACTTTCCTGAACAACTGAGATATCCTCCTGACTACTCTTTCCACCCTTGTCACCTCCCAATGCATCTTTTACACAGAAATCAGAACTATCTTTTCAAAATGCAGATAAAATCATGTCACACTCTTTTCTTTTTGCATTTTAGGGCTGCACCCACGGCATTTAGAGTTTCCCAGGCTAGGGGTCAAATTGGGGCTACAGCTGCCAGCCTACACCACAGCCACAGCAACACCAGATCCGAGCTGCATCTGTGACCCACACTATAGCTCACAGCAATGCCAGATCCTTAACCCATTGGGCAAGGCCAGGGATTGAATCTACAACCTCATGGTTCCTAGTCAGATTCATTTCTGCTGCGCCATGACAAGACTCCATTTGTAGACTTTTTTTTTAACCTTTTTTTTTCCACTGTACAGCATGGTGACCTAGTTAACACATACATGTATACATTCTTTTTTCTCACATTACATGTTCCAACATAAGTGACTAGACAGAGTTCCCAGTGCTACACAGAGGGATCCTATTGCTATTTCATTCCAAAGGCAATAGTCTGCATTAACCCCAAGCTCCCAGTCCATTGTTTGTAGACTTTTTGATGATAGCCATTCTGGCTGGGGTAAGGTGGTACCTCATAGTGGTTTTGCATTTCTCTAATAATTAGTGATGTTGAACATCTTTTCATGTGTTTGTTGGCCATCTATCTGTATGTCCTCTTTGGAGAAGTGTCTGTTTAGATCTCCTGCCCATTTTTTGATGAGGTTGTTTGTTTTTTTGGTATTGAGATGCAGAATGTGTTTATAAATTTTGGAGATTAATCCCTTGTCAGTCGCTTCATTTGCAAATATTTTCTCCCATTCTGTGGGTTTTTTCATTTTGTTTAGGGTTTCCTTTGCTGTGTGGAAACTTTTAAGTTTAATTAAGTCTCATTTGTTTATTTTTGTTTTTACCATCATTACTCTAAGAGGTGGATCAGAGAAGACGTTGGCTGTCATTTATGGCAGAGAGTGTTTGGCGTATGTTTTCCTCTAAGAATTTTATAGTATCTGGCTGTATATCAAGGTCTTTAATCCATTTTGGGTTTATTTTTGTATATGGTGTTAGGAAGTGTTCTGATTTCATTCTTTCACATGTGGCTGTCCAGTTTTCCCAGAACCACTTATTGAAGGGGCTGTCTTATCTCCATTGTATATTCTTGCCTCCTTTGTCATAGATGAGTTGACTGTATGTGTGTAGGTTTAGCTCTGGGCTTTCTATCCTGTTCCACTGATCTATATGTCTGTCTTTGTGCAAGTACCATATGGTTTTGATGACTGTAGCTCTGTAGTATAGTCTGAAGTCTGGGAGCCTGATTCCTCCAGCTCCATTTTTCTTTTTCAGGATGTTTTTGACTATCCTGGGTCTTTTGTTCTTCCAAACAAACTTTAAAATATTTTGTTCGAGTTATGTGAAAAATGTCCTTGGTAATTTGAAGGGATTGCATTGAAGCTGAAGATTGCCTTGGATTTGGTTTGCTGGTATTTTCTTGAGGATTTTTGCATCTACATTCTTCAGCATAGTCATTTTGATAATATTGATTCTTCCAAGAACATGGTATGTCTTTCTGTTTGTGTCATCTCTGATTTCTTTCACCAGTGTCTTATAGTTTTCAGAGTATAGGTCTTTTGTCTCTTGAGGTAGGTTTATTCCAAAGTATTTTATTCTTTTTGATGTGATGGTAAACGGGATTGCTTCCCTAATTTTTCTTTCTGATCTTTTGTTGTTAGTATATAGAAATGCACTTGATTTTTGTGTATTAATTTTGTATCCTATGACTTTGCCAAATTCATGGATGAGCTCTAACAGTTTTCTGGTAGCATATTTAGGATTCTCTAGGTATAGTATTATGTCATCTGCAAATAGTGATAGTTTTACCTCTTCCTTTCCAATTTGGATTCCTTTTATTTCTTTTACTTCTCTGATTGCTGTGGCTAGGACTTCCAAAACTATGTTAAATAGAAGTGGTGATAATGCACATTCTTGTCTTGTTCCTGATCTCAGCGGGATTTTTTTCAGCTTTTCACCATTGAGAATGACGTTAGCTCTGGGTTTGTCATATATCGTCTTTGTGTTGTTGAGGTAGGTTCCCGTTATGCCCACTTTCTGAAGGGTTTTTTTTTTAATCAGATATGGTTGTTGGATTTTGTTGAAGGCTTTTTCTGCATCTATTGAGAGGATCATATAGTTTTTATTCTTCAGTTTGTTAATGTGGTGTATCACACTGATGGATTTGCGGATATTGAAGAATCCTTGCATCCTGGGATAAATCCCACTTGATTATGATGTACAGTCCTTTTAATGTATTGTTGGATGCGGTTTGATAATATTTTGTTGAGGATTTTTGCATCAATGTTCATCAGTTAAATTGACCTTAATTTTCTTTTGTGGCATCTTTTTCTTGTTTTGGAATCAGGGTGATGGTGGCCTCATAGAATGAATTTGGGAGTGTTCCTTCCTCTGCAGTTTTTTGAGGTAGTTTCAGAAGGAGAGGTGTTAGCTCTTCTCTAAATGTTTGATAGAATTCACCTGTGATGCCATCTGCCTGGACTTTTGTTTATTGGAAGTTTTAAAATCACAGTTCCAATTTCAGTTCTTGTGAATGATCCATTCATCTTTTCTATTTCATCTTGGTTTAGTCTTGGAAGATTGTACTTTTCTAAGAATTTGTCCATTTCTTCTAGGTTTTCCATTTTATTGGCATATAGTTGCATATAGTAGTCTCTTATGACCCTTTGCATTTCTGCGATGTCCATTGTTAATTCTCCTTTTTCATTTCTTTTGTTTTAAATATTTTTTTTTGTCTTTTTGCCTTGTCTAGTGACACTCCCATGGCATGTGGAGGTTCCCAGGCTATGGGTCTAATCGGAGCTGTAGCCACCAGCCTATGCCACACACAGCAACATGGGATCTGAGCTGTGTCTGTGACCTACACCACAGTTCATGGCAACACCAGATCCTTAACCCACTGAGCAAGGCCAGGGATCAAACCTGCAAACTCGTGGTTCCTAGTCAGATTCGTTAACCACTGTGACATGACGGGAACTCCTCCTTTTTCATTTCTAATTTTATTGATTTGAGTCCTCTCTCTTTTTTTCTTGATAAGTCTGGCTAAGGGTTTCTCAATTTTGTTGGTCTTTTCAAAGAACCAGCTTTTTGTTTCATTGATCTTTTCTATGGTTTTCTTCATTTCATTAATTTCTCCTCTGATCTTTATGATTTGTTTTCTTCTACTAACTTTGGGTCTTGCCTATTCTTCTCTCTCTAGCTGCTTTAGATGTAAATAAATTTAGGTAGTTTATTTGAGCTTTTTCTTATTTCCTTGAGGTAGGCTTGTATTGCTATAAACTTTCCTCTTAGAACTGCTTTTGCTGCATCCCATAGGTTTTGGAGTGTCGTATCTTCATTGTCATTTGCTGCTAGGTATTTTTTTCATCTCCTCTTTTATTTCTTCAGTGATCCATTGGTTGTTTAGTAGCATGTTATTTAGTCTCCAAATGTTTGTGTTTTTTGCAGTTTTCTCTTTTTGTTGATTTCCAGTCATAATGCCTTGTGGTTTTAAAAGGTGCTTGATATGATTTCAATTTTCTTAAAGTTACTGAGGCTTGATTTGTCACCCAGAATGTGATCAATCTTAGAGAATGTTCTCAGTGCACTTGAGAAGAATGTGTATTCTGTTGCTTTTGGATGGAATGTCCTATAAACATCTATTAAGTTCATCTGGTCTAATGCTTTATTCAAGGCCAGTGTTTCCTTGTTGATTTCCTGTCTGGATGATCTGTCCATTGCTGTAAGTATGTGTTAAAGTCTCCTGCTATTATTGTGTTATTATCAATTTCTCCTTTTAATGTTGTTAGCAGTTTCCTTATATATTGAGGTGATCATATGTTGGGTGCATATATATTTACAATTATTATATCTTCTTCTTGGATTGATCCTTTGATCATTATGTAATGTCCTTCCTTGTCTATTATACTATTCTTTATTTTAAGGTCTATTTTGTCTGATATGAGTATTCCCACTCCAGCTTTCTCTTGATTCCGGTTTGCCTGGAATGTTTTCTTCCATCCTCTCACTTTCAGTTTGTATGTGTCCCTAGAAGTGAAGTGGGTCTCTTGAGGACAGAATATATACAGATCTTGTTTTTCTATCCATTCAACCAGTCTATGTATTTTGGTCGGGGCATTAACACTTAAGGTAATTATTGATATGTATGTTTTATTGCCATTTTATTAACTGTTTTGGATTTGTTTTTGTTGCTCTTTTTTCTTCTCTTCTTCTCTTGCTCTCTCCTCTTGTGGTTTGAGGACTATCTTTAGTGTTGTATTTGAGTTGATTTTATTTATTTGTGTGTGTATCTATTATAGATTTTTTGTTTTCAGTTGCTCTGAAATTTTGATATAGGAATATATATATACACGAGATTGTTTTAAGTTGTTGGTCTCTTAACTGCAAGTGCATCTCCAGTGTCCTGCATTTGTACCCTACTCTTCTCACAGTTTCTGATTTTGGTAGCATATTTGTGTGTGGATGATTTCCTACTTTTACTGTATATATGCCTTTACTTGTGAGCCTTGTCATTTGTGGTATATTTTTTCTAGTTGTGGCCTTTACTTTTCTGCCTGGTGAAGTTCCTTTAGTATTTGTTGTAAAGCTTGTTTAGTGTTGCTGAATCCTCTTAGCTTTTGCTTATCTGTAAAACTTTGATTTCCCTTCAAAACTGAATGAGAGGCTTGCTGGGTAAAGTAATCTTGGTTGGATGTTTTTTCCTTTCATCATGTTACATACATTATGCCACTACATTCTGGCCTGCAGAGGTTCTGCTGAAAAATCTGCTGATAACCTTACTGGGGTTCCCTTGCATGTTATTTGTTTATTTTCCCTAGCTGCTTTCTTTCTTTTTTTTTTGTCTTTTTGCCATTTCTAGGGCCACTCCTGTGGCATATGGAGGTTCCCAGGCTAGGGGTCTAATCAGAGCTGTAGCCACCGGCCTAAGCCAGAGCCACAGCAACGTGGGATCTGAGCCACATCTGCAACCTACACCACAGCTCAGAGCAGCACCAGATCCTTAACCTACTGAGCAGGCCAGGGATCAAACCTGCAATCTTATGGTTCCTAGTCAGATTAATTAACTGCTAAGCCACAACAGGAACTCCCCTAGCTGCTTTCTTTTTTAAAAATTAAATTTTTTAAAGCTTCTTTCAATATTTTATCTTTGTCTTTAATTGTGGTCAGTTTGATTAATATGTGTCTTATTGTGTTCCACCTTAGGTTTATTTTATGTGGTACTTATTGTGCTTCCTGGATTTGAGTGAGTGGTTCCTTTCTCATGTTAGGAAAGTTTTTGGCTATTATCTCTTTGAATATTTTTTTTCTGTCCTCTTCTCTCTCTCTTCTCCTTCTGGCACCCCTATAATATGGATGTTGGTGCATTTAACATTGTCCCACAGTTCTCTTAGACTGTCCTCATTTCTTTTCAACCTTTTTTCTCTTTTCTCTTCTGCATCAGTGATTTCCACTAGTCTATCCACCACCTTGCTTATTCATTCTTTTGCCTCCTGTATCCTGCTGTTGGTTGCTTCTAATGATTTTTTTTTTTTTAAATTTCAGCTATTGTATTTTGCACCTCTGCTTGCTTAACATTTAAATCTTGTATTTGTTCTGAGCCTTCATGTTCTTGAGTCAGCTCAGCTTCGCAAGGCCATAACACCATTCCTGAGAATCCCTGAGCAGGCTCTGAACTTCCTTTACTCTAGAATCCTAGTACAATATCCACCTCTGTACTTCAATTGTGTTCATTTTCTATTGCTGTTATAAGTTAACCTAGATATTTTGCTATACACAACACAAATTTATGTTACAGGTCTTAAAGTTAAAAGTCCAAAATAGTTTTTTGGGGGGCTAAAATCAAGGTGTCAGTAGAACTGCATTCTTTCTGGAGTCTCTAGGGGAATATTTGCTTTTTTTTTTTTTACCTCCTAGAGGCTGCCTGCTTTCCTTGGCTATTGGCCCCATGCTCCACTCAATGTTCAAAGCCTTTAGTATAGCATAAAGTCTCTCTCTCTTCTCAGCTTATGTCATTATATTTATTTCCATGTCTCTGACTCTATATTTACCTCCTTCCCTTTAAAGACCCTGATCATTCCATTGGCTCATTTGAAGAATCCAGGATGATTTTCCCATCTCAAGATCCTTAACTTAAATATACTACAAAATTCATTTCTTTTCCATGTAAAGTAATATATTCATGGGTTCCAGAGATTAGGATGTGGTCATCTTTGGGGGACCATTATTCTGCCTAGCACACCTATTATGCATAGGTTTCATTGAACTATTGTAGAACCATCAAAATATGCCTCATATTGTAGATATTTAAATAAATATTTACCATTATCCTCATCCCCTCAGAGATGATATATGCCATGAGGAAAGAAATGTACTTTCTGTGCAGAGAAATACGGTAATGGCATTATATAGCCAATGAAAGATTCTTAAATGCAAGTAATCTGATCGGCTCTTTTCACTGTCAAAGGAGGAAACAAATCCACTGCTGAATTTATTTTCTACTGTCTCCTAAAATTTGGTGTCTCTGGTATTTAAAAGATGTAGAAATGTGTCCCTCTCATTATGGTATCTCTTCTGTGGCTTCCTGTAGTCTTGTTTAGGAAAAACAAAATATTTTCGCTTGTGTTTAGTTCTGTCTAGTTTCCTGAAGTGCAATGTTTATAAACTTCTTGAGTAGGGATAAGTATGTGAAGTTGCCCATCTCAAGCACCTGAAATTACCCTGAGCTTCCTACAGACCTAGGAATAAATAACTCATAATAGGGATGGTGATGATAGGGAAAAGAAGAATTGAATGCTTCTTCCTTTACATCTCAGGTGATTCACAAGAGATAAAATTTCCAATATTTTATTAATTTTCCACTTGCTTCTTTTTATGACTCTATGCAGAAAGCAATGTTTCAAAACCTTGAAGCAGAGGGACCAGGACATACATTTTGAAAAGATAGATATTTTTTGGTAGTATATTTAACTACTCTTATATTCTGTAACTTGAGGGTTAGAAAATGTAGGGTGATGGAACTCCTGAGAAAGACCTGGGTCTACCAAAATGCAATCTGGTAGGACTTTTGATCTTACCCTGACACACCCATCTGGCAAGGAAATTTAGTGATCAAAGTCTTCTTAAATTTATTTCTTTTTTTCAAAGGAAGCTTTTTAGATTATCTTTCTATAGCCTTATGTAACATATCTAAAATATTATTTTTTAGGTTAATTAAAAAATCTTTTGAAGTATATCCTCTACTTCCATGGACGATCTGAAGTATTATTCTTTGAGCCATTGAGAGAGGATAAAAAAGACTTTGTCATGTGTATTTGCAGAAATCCATTGTGTCAGCATGTGAAAGAAGTTGTGGTGGACATGTTTGATCCTCAATTCCTGCAAAATTTGGAATTTTTTTGTGCCCCACAGTGCATTTGGAAAACTATCAGCAGATCAAGGGCTAGCTGTGGCCCAGTGCCTCAGCCACGTTGGTTAAAACCCTTTTCTGAAGGCTCTCCTTCCTACAAAGACTCTGAAAGGTGCTGAAGGTCTATCATCAGGAAAACCAGCCTCAAGAGATATTCATACAAACAACATCCAAAAGAATGAGGATGTTCACACCACAGTCTGGATTTCTTAATTGTTTTGTTCTGTTTTCTATGGGTTTATTTAGTCACTCAGTCATAAATATTTATTACTCACCATGTCCAAGGCAGAGATCAAGAAACACACAGGTCCTGCCTTCATGGAGCTCTCAGGGGGAGGTAAAGTAATTTTGTGCAGTTAGAGTTGATTTAGAAGCTAAAAGAGTCCTTTAAGTCATGTCTCTATAGCTGTGTAGTTGAAGTATAAACCATTTGACACCATCTTCTTTCATCCTCACACCAAGTTTCACAAAGTTTGAAAACTCAGATCATGACATGCATATTTTGGATTTTGTGGGCCAGTGTTCAGTCTGGGTTCTCTAGAGAAATAGAACTGATAGGATACACACACACACACGAAGATTTATTATGAGATACTGACTCACATGATAGTGGACACTGAGAAGTCCCACAGTCTTGCCATCTCCAAGCTGGAGACCCAGGAAAACCAGTGGTACAGTTGGAAGACCTGAGAACCAGACTGCTGATGATATGGACTCCAATTTGGGTCTGAAGACTTGAGAACCGTGAGTGTGGAGAGCAGAAGATTGATATCCCTGCTCAAATAGGCTGAGTTAATTTAACTGGCTTCCACATTTTTATTCTATTCAGAGTCTCAATGGATTGGGTGATGCTCATCCACACTGGAGAGGACCATCAGCTCTACTTGGTCCATCAGTTCAAATGCTGATCACTCTGGAGACAGCCTCACAGATACACTCAGAACCCATGGTTGATCAGTTGGCTGGGTATCCTATGGCCCAGTCAATTTGACACACAAAACTAACCATCACTGCCAGATAAGTATAGAAACATCCCAGATCTGCCATTGTAGCATGAAAACTGCTATAGACACTCATAAGTGAATGATCATGACTTTTTTTTTTGGTCTTTTAGGGCTGCACCTATGGCATATGGAGGTTCAAGGCTAGCAGTCAAATAGGAGCTGTAGCTGCTGGCCTATGCCACAGCCACAGCAACACAGGATTTGAGCCACATCTGCAACCTATAACACAGCTCACAGCAATGCCAGATCCTTAACCCACTGGCAAGGCCAAGGATTGAACCTGCATCCTCATGGATTCTAGTCAAATTTGTTTCTGCTGAGCCACGAAGGGAACTCCTGATCATGGCTGTGGTTTTTTTTTTAAAGGAAAGTTAGGATATCCAGCTTTTATTTATGACAAAAGTTCATAAAACTGTGATGGCTAAGTTAATGAGAGCGAATGAAGTTCCCCATTGACACTATTAATAACACATGAGAGATTGAAATATCATCTGCAATATAACTGCTGATAATGTAATGAATAACCATAAGAGTGAAATACCTTGTATTTTCACAAGTTTTGTATGTTTGCTCACTAATTCTTTATCTGTCTCAATGCATATTTTTAACATCATCATTCATAACACACCTTAGCAGATCCTACTTCAGGTTATACTAAGTGTTTTTTCAACTTCTTCAAAAATATTTGACCCAGAGTAGTTCCATGCAGACCCTTCATAGTTACCAATTCCTCAGTCATTTTAAACTCAGCACTCATCAACCTCTCAGGCCTAGTCTCCTCAATACTGTTACTATCATGGCTGTGTTTTAATAAAGCTTTATTTATGGATACCGAATGTGAATTTCATGTGATGTTCACATGACACCAGATATTATTTTGATTTTTTTTCACCCATTAAAAAATGTAAGTGGGATAGTTCCTGCTGTGGTGCAGTGGGTTAAGAATCTGACTGCAGTGGCTTGGGTTACTGTAGAGGTGCAGATTTGATCACCATCCTGGTGCAGTGGATTAAAGGATCCAGCATTGCTGCAGCTGTGGCTTGGATTCAGTCCTTGGCCTGGGAACTTCCATATGCTGTGGGGTGTGTCCATAAAAAATGCAAATTATCTATCGATGGATGAATGGATAAAGCAAATGTGATACACACACACACACACACACACACACACACAGGAATATTGTTCAGCCATAAGAAAAAATGAAATCCTGTCATTTGTGATATCATGAAGGGACCTTGAGGGCATTATGTTAAGTGAAATAAGTCAGAGAAAGACAATAATGTATGATCTCACATATATGTAGAATCTAAAAGCAAATAAATAAAAAATCAAGCTCATAGATACAGAAAACACATTGGTGGTTACCTGAGGCAGGCAATGGGGGTAGGCAAAAAGGATTAAGGTGGTCAAAAGCTACAAACTTCCAGTTATGAAACGAAGAAATCATGGGGATGTAATATACAGCATGGTGACTATAGTTAACAGTAGTACAGTGTTGCCCTACTTGGAAGTTGCAAAGAGAATAAATCTTAAAAGTCCTCATCATAAACAAATTGTAAATATGTATGGGGGACAGATGTTAATGAGACTTACTGTGTGATAGTGGTGAAACACACACAAATGTTGAATTGTGTTGTACATCTGAAACTAATGTTACATGTCAATCATAATCGAAAATGTAAAAATTATTCTAGCTTGTGAGCTGTACATAAACAGGTGGTAAGTAAGCCAGGTTTGGCCGAAGGGCCATAGTTTGCAACCCCCTGTCCTAGGATGTTGAGGAAAGCTCTTCATCCTATTGGAAATGTACCCATTAACTCTTCAAATATTTGATGAACACTTAGTCTTTTGCAAGGCATGATGTCAAACAGAAGGAAACTAAAGTGAAAAGGCATACATGATCCCCATGTCCAGGATTGTTGAAGACCTGTGTATTAGCTCAGGCTGTCATAACAAAATACCATCGATTATGTAGCTTGAACAACAGATATTTATTTTCCCACAGTTCTGGAGATCAGGTTTGATCTTAATCAAGTCTAAGATCAAGATTTGACAGGGTTCTGTTTCTAGTAAGAGCTCTCTTCCTGGCTTGTAAATGGCTGCCTTCTCACTTTGTGCTTACATGGCCTGTTCTCCATGCTTAAGTGTATAAAGAGAGAAAATGCAAGATTTCTTGCATCTCTTCTTACAAGGACACTAATCCAACCATAGGGGCCCCATGCTTATTTAACTCTAAGTATCTCCTAAAGGCCCCATCACTAAATACCATCACATTGTGAGTTTAGTGGAGGCACAAACATTTAGTCCATAACAATGTGTAAAGAAAAAGGGAATATACAGTAAAGTAGATACTGTGGTCTAGGGGACACCGAGCCCCTGCAGGGACATGGCAGGAGTGGAACACAGCTCTGGCTTGGAGGATAGTTGGGAGAGAGCTCTGGGTCTGCTGATGGCAGCATCCCTAGGTGATTACGGTTTGGGGGGCAGATTTCAGCATTTGCCTTCATATCTCATGGCTTGTTTTTGAATGTTAAGTGAGAAAACAAAGATTAAATTCTGGTATGAAATCCAAAGATGAACAATAGTTAACCAGAGAGGCATTCCCACTATGGCACAGTGGGTGAAGAAATTGACTGCAGGGGCTTGGGTCACTGTGAGGTACAGGTCTAATCTCCAGCCTGGTGCAGTGGGTTAAAGGATCCTATGTTACTGCAGCTGCAATAGGTTGTGCATAGGTCATAGCTGCAGCTCAGATTCAGTCCTTGGCCTGGGGAACTTCCATATGCCATGACTGTGGCCATAAAAGAGTTAATCAGGGAAAGTAAGCATGTGGGGTTTCCCAGTTCACTTCTCCAGAGCTATATCACAGAGTTAGAAATGTCCATGAGACAAGGCTCTGAAGTGGGGTTACACTTCTCATGCTAGAGTTCCAGTACAAGACCACACCATGAAGAAGAGTGGGTAGAACATGGTGGAAGATAGTATGAGAAGAATTATATAAACACACACACACACACACACACATACATACATATACACACATATGCATATATATACATATAAAATTTATATAAGACTGGGTAACTATCTGTATAGCAGAAATTGACACAAGAATGTAAATCAACTCTAATAAAAACAGAAGAGTGGGTAGGAAGGGGATGGGAGGGCTATGATACAAGGTTGAAGAGGTTTCTCCATTCAGTTATCCATTTTGGGGGTTGGCTGTGAGCAACTCACCTCACTGGCTTACCTCTTTTTGGATATAATGGTCATTGTGTGAATGAGGAAACGGGGACACCTTTATACCCCTAATGGAGAACATAGAATCTGGACACCTGAAAAATGTAAGAAGCTCTAGAAGTTGGAAGTTAAGGAGCCCATGTGTCATGGAACTGGAAGTTTACAAGTCAGTTCCTTCAAAACTGCCGACAACAGACTCTGCATATATGCAGTTCTGGAGTCTTGGGATGACAGCCATAAAAAGAACAATGCCATTTGCTGCAACATGGATGGAACTAGTGACTCTCATACCAAGTGAAGTAAGTCAGAAAGAGAAAGAAAAATACCATATATCACTTACATCTGGAATCTAATATATGCACAAATGAACGTATCAACAGAAAAAGAAACTCATGAACATGGAGAACAGACTTGTGGTTGCCAAGGGGGAGAGAGAGTAGGATGGACTGGAAGTTTGGGGTCAGTAGATGCAAACAGATTTAGAATGGATAAGCAATGAGATCCTGCTGTATAGCACAGGGAACTATCTCTAATCACTAGTGATGGAACATGATGGATGATAATATGAGAGAAATCAATCATCTATCTATCTATCTATCTATCTATCTATCTATCTAACGGCATCACTTTTCTGTACAGTAGAAATTGATAGAACATTGTCAATCAACTATAATAATTTTTTTAATAAAAAAGTCACCACAAAAATACAGACAACAGAATCTACATATATGCAGTCCTTGAGTCCTGGGATGACTTTCCCATCCAGAGGTTGGGCGTTTGGGTCTTAGTGACTGGAGCCTGCAACAGTGAGAGTAAGGGTTATGGGAATTCCTTAGGATTAGAGGGTCACATGGAAAGAGGGGCATTGGGAAAGGAGTTGAGAAACAAAGTGAATGGAGGGGACAATTGGGGGCTGCTGGGGAATGCAGGAGCCTGTGAGACTGAGCTACACTGGTCAATCTTCCTTTAGGGTGTTCTGGGGGAGATCAAATGACTGATAGTGAGTTGGGGCAGGGACCTGGGAAGAACCAGGTGGGAAATTTTGTAAGCAATGGAAGATTGGGGAAATAGTGAGGGGGCTGGATAAGAATTGGGTTGTATTGGAAGAGATTGGCACTGGGGGGCCTGAGGAGACATTCGGTTCTGTGGAGGAGCTGGGGGGAAGGTGGGAGCATGTTGGAATTGGAGAGCAGCTGTATTGTGGTAACTGCAGTTGCAAAGAGAGTGTAAAGGATGGATGACAGAAACTAGGAGGACAGAAGATACGGAGAGATATTTGGGATGGATGTGGAACTCAGAGGGCTTGTGGGGATTCAGGAGGGTGGGATGAATAGGTCTGATGTGGTACAGAAACTGGGAGAATAGAAGGGGCAAGAGTATTAAATGGGGGTGGTCTGGGGAGAATGAGAAGAGCTAGCTGGACTGGGAGATCTTGGGGACCCTCTGAGGATTATTGACCAGCACCCCGGGATGGACAGAAGTCCTATGGTTCTCAGGTGACTGAAACCACTGAGCACACACAGGGTGGGTAAAAGGGTGAAATATGAGAAACCGGAAAGTGTTGTTAAAGAAAGCAATGAGATATGAGGGTCCTGGAAGAATGGAAAGGGGTGGGAACTTGGGGAGGAAATTACAGGAATTTTGGTATGGGGTGGAATGTGTGGGGGAGATGGAGGAAGGCTTCTGGGGGCTGGTTACCTAGTAGAACTCAGGGGGCCAAGTGAGGGGCTGAGAAGCTGCTGCCGGAAGGGGGATATGGGAGAACCTGGAGAGAATGGGCAAGGCTGGGCAGATACGAGACCAGGGAGGGAAATAGGAGACGGGTATTTGGATGGTTCTTTGGAAGCTGAGGGCAGTGAGATTCTGGGGTTGGTGGAAGTAAGTGAATCAGGGATATTGGAATGGGAGAGAAAATGGGACAATGAGGGCATGGGCAAGGGGGTCTAGATTGGCTGGGGGAGGGGCTGCAGATTTAGGGAGGACTAGAAAGATAAAAGTTTGCAGATTACAGGGATGATTTCAGGACAGAGTGGGGAGGGTGTGAAAGGGACTAAGTCATGAGAAATGAGAAAAAACCTGGAGAAGCCAGGGAAGAGATCAGTCCTAGAAGCTCTTCCAAGAAAAGAGAAGGAAAAGGAGCAGCTGTACCTGTAGCTCTCTTCTCTGCTCCCTCACCCATGGCAGTGCTGTCTTACAATGCCTTAGAGCAACTATTCTTTGGAGTATAAGTACAGAATTGACTCTGTATTCAGAGAGAACATAGGATGGGTTTATGACTTCAAAAGAAATCCAGGAAAAATGCAGAACATTTGGAAATACTTAGAAAGCACAAGGGAAAGCAACAATATCAGCAATCCCACACTGGAAAAAATCATGGTTGACTTGATGTGCATTTTTCCCTCTGTTACTGTCTCCTGTTCTTTGATTTTCTTGTCATCCACACTCAGGTAGGTAATACCCCATGGTTCTACCATGTGTCCCCATGGGGCACACTTGATTCTCACCACTGCCATGTTATTCTGAAGCCAAAGAGTGTGTCTTTGTTCTGGCGCTGGTGGCTTCCATTGATGACAACTACCACTCACTGAGAACTAACCACTTGGCATGTGAAATCCTTTGAAGTCAGTACGTGTTCACCAACTTCAGGCACTCCTCTGACAGCATCATGAATTTTGATATTCATTTTTTAAACTTTCAAAAGTATAGTTGATTTACAATGTGCCAATTTCTGCTGTATAGCAAATTTTTTTGATATCCATGATGTTTGCTGCCACATTTATCTTTAACTTGACTCTCAGCTTTCTTTTTTTCTATTTTAGGGCCACACCTGCAGCATATGGAAGTTCCCATGCAAGGGGTATTCCACAGCTACAGCAATACAAGGTCTGAGCCGCATCTGGGACCTACACCACAGCTCTTGGCAATGGCGGTTTCGTAACTGCTGAACAAAGCCAGGGATTGAACCTATATCCTCATGGATAATCATTGTGTTAATTTCTGCTGTGCCACAATGGGAATGCCCTCAGTTCTTTCTATTTTCTTTTTGTTCTTTTTTTACTTAGCATTATCCTAAACAATAATGAATTTTTCTTTGGTATGCATTAAAAGAAGTCTAAGTTTATAAAAATTAAAAAATTAATCTATATATCAACTACCATCTCAAGGATTATATTTTGGAAGGAATTTTGAAATTATTTTCATTTTACTCATAGCACTTGCCTCAGTTTTTACTGAGGTCCATTCATTGTGCAATTGCTAACTCACAGATTACTCTTTCACCAGATTTCTAACTCTAAGGAGTAAGAAATATGTCTATTTTGCCTCCACATTGGATATACAGAGCCACACATGTAGCATAGTGTCAGACCCATGGTAAGAATTGTTATTTGTTAAAGGAGAAAACAGATTATTATTTTTTTTGGCTTTTTGCTAATGGCACATGGAGGTTCCCGGGCCAGGGGTTCAATCAGAACTGCAGCCGTCAGCCTACACCACAGCTACAGCAATGACAGATCCGAGCTGCATCTGTGACTTACACCACAGCTCATGGCAACACCAGATCCTTAACCCACTAAGAGAGGCCAGGGATCAAAGCTGTAACCTCATGGTTCCTAGTCATATTCATTTCCACTGCATCATGATGAGAACTCCAGAAAACAGATTATTTCATACATCGAACAACTCTACAAGCAATGGACTCATTTTAATACCCATTTTATGGATGAAAAAAAAATGAGACCTAAGGATATGAACTAATTTGTCCATTGTCACACAGCTAGCAAGCTAGCAAGCTGAGCCTCCTGGGAACATATGTTCCCAGTTGTAAATATGCATAAGCATCAATGCTCAATACTGAGAAAATGCCTGAAGGGAAGTTGGTGGGAGATGAACTTGGAAGGTCCGCTTGGAGTGATATTTGGAAGGAATCTGCATATACTGAGAAAAAGAGAAGTTTGGACTTTATACTATCTGCCTTATAAAGCACTTTGAAGCTTTAAGACAAGAAAGTGACAACCTCCCCCACAAAAATATTTATGTGTTTTAGATATCATTGTTTTTTGTGGAGAGAGTCTTGAGAAAAAATAGTCTGGAAAATTTTAAAATATTTTTCTATTCCTAAAACCCAGAGATGAAACCTCTATGGGTGAGAATCATACAAGTCAGAGTATGAATATAACTAGCCATTGACTGAAGTAATTATTCCCCTATTTGGATCTCTTTCATTTTAGTAAATTAATGGTTTAATTTTTTTATTCTTTAATTTATTTTATTTTTTTCCCACTGTACAGCATGGGGATCAAGTTACTCTTACATGTATACATTTTTTCCCCACCCTTTGTTCTGTTGGAATATGAGTATCTAGACATAGTTCTCAATGCTACTCAGCAGGATCTCCTTGTAAATCTATTCTAAGTTGTATCTGATAACCCCAAGCTCCCGATCCCTCCCACACCCTCCCTCTCCTGTCGGACAGCCACAAGTCTATTCTCCAAGTCTATGATTTTCTTTTCTGTGGAGATGTTCATTTGTGGTGGATATTAGATTCCAGTTATAAGTGATATCATATGGTATTTGTCTTTGTCTTTCTGACTTATTTCACTCAGTATGAGAGTCTCTAATTCCATCCATGTTGCTGCAAATGGCATTATGTCATTCTTTTTTATGGCTGAGTAGTATTCCACATCCAGTCCTAGTCCTCTCCCTGGAACTCACCTCCAGAGTCTGAGTCTCAGGGCCCAACCTCTGCCTGAGTGTCTCAGGCCATGGTGTGTGGGGCAGTGGTCCAGGGGATCTGCGGAGCTCTCACTCTGCTCTGCCCTCCTCAGTCCAGCTATTGCATTTTCTTGGCAACTTTGAGGTCTCTCCATCTCAGCTGACCACCCAGTTGGTTAGATGCCTTGCCATGGTGTATGTTCTTTTCTCTTTCACAGCTCCCTCTCAGGAGTGCTAGTCCTGTCCTGATTCTCTCTCTCTCTCTCTTTCTCTCTCTTCTTTTGGTCTACCCAGTTACATGGAAGGTTTCTTGCCCTTTTTGATGTTTAAGTTATTCTGCCAGTGTTCAGTAGATGTGCTGTGTGAATCATTCTACATGTAGATGTGTTTTTGATGTGTTTGTGGGAGAAAGTGAGCACAATATCTTACACCTCCACAATCTTGATCCTTCTCCCCTACATATCCTTCTTGATATATTTATATGTATGATTCATTTTGTTGTACACTGTACACCTGAAACTAATACAACACTGTGAGACAACCATACTCCAATAAAACAAAGTAAAATTTAAAAAATAACTAAGTTGTGGGGTGAAAGAATGAACTTTTAGGAGTTCCAGTTGTGGCTCAGTGGTTAACAAGTCCAACTAGGAACCTTGAGGTTGTGGGCTTGATCCCTGGCCTTGCTCAGTGGGTTAAAGATCTGGCATTGCCATGAGTTGTGGTATAGGTCACAGATGGTTGCTGTGGCTGTGGTGTGGGCTGGCAACTACAGCTCCAGTTAGACCCCTAGCCTAGGAACCTCCATATGTCATGGGTGGTTTCTATTGCCCTAGAAAAGACAATAAAATAAAATAAAATAAATAAAATAAAATAAAATAAAATAAAATAAGCTGTGGGGTAGAAGAATGAATTTTTAGGAGTTCCCTATTGGCTCATTGGGTTATGGATCCAGTGTTTTCACAGTTGTGGCCTGAGTTTGATCCCTGGCCTTGGAAGTTCCTCATGTTATGCAGCCAAAGAAACCAAAAAAATGCAGTGCAGCCCTACTGTACAGCACAGGGAAATATGTCCATCCTATTGGGTTGGAACTTAGTAAAGACAGTATGAAAAAATGTGCATATAAAAAAAGAAATTGACATAAAAAATTTAGTGATGGTAAATAAATAAACTAAATTATATGGCACCAAAAGATCTAAATATATATCTTATAATTAACAAATATTTTATAATGTAGGGTTAAATGAAAAGCTCTAATTTGTGATATAAATATAAAAATCTTAATTGTTTAGACAAAATTACATGAATCCAAAGAGTATAGTGCTCAAGGTTTCATATTAAGGGAACTCAATTATTTTCTTTTTTGAAAGGGTAATAATTTTCTGGAAATACCAGGGCTCTGTCTCCACCACAAGTCAATGCTTTGAGAATCCAATTGTCCTAATCAAGACAGATTCCTCACTTTTAGACCTTTGAGAAAAGTTGGAATCATGGTTGGGATAAGGTGATAGAGGTTAGACCTCTAGAAAGCAGATAGGTTCATGGATTTACCTAACTTCTAACCTGGTCTCTTGGGAACAGAGAATCATTAAGAGAAACTTCTGTCTAGACAAGTGTACTGAGGGAAATCATGTGCTTGAGGTTGGAGTAACAAGAAGGAAATGTCCCTAATGAGCAGACCTGAGGATCCATAAATACCTCCTCTGCTGCAGTCTTTCAGCTTCTACAGCCTTGAGGTGAAGGAAACATGCTTGCTGTTTTTGGAGTCCTGCATCTGTCTGAGACTAACACTTCACTCCTTCTATCTTGTCTGAGAACACAGCTTCAGACTCCATCATCAACCAACTGTAAGTAATTCAGAATTCCACAGATCTTCCTTTCAGAGTACCCATCCAGGTGAATCTAGGGGCAGAATAGCTAATTCAGGTAAGATTCAGAGAGAATGGACGCTAAGGTCATCTGAGATCCTAATGAGCCTAGCTTCGAGCCAAGAGTTGGACATGTTTGTTGTTAGTTGACTAATTTATAAGTACTTTGTTAATATGCAAAAAAGAGAAATACCTGTTGAATTTTCCAATACAAAGATAATTGTTGACAATTAAGTGATGTTAATGGAAGTCCAGTTAGGTAAAACTGAGGACAGAACTGAAACCATAAAATGGTTCCAATAAAATTAGAATATAATAGAGGAGTTTTGTAGTTAGAGAGTAGGAAAATTGAGTAATAGGTTTAGAGGCAAGTACGTGGAAGTGAGGGCATTTAAAAAAATATTATAGGGTTATCTAAGAATGTTCTGTATTTGTTAGCAAGATACAGACTCATGGATACTTCCTTACAAGCACAGTCGTGAGCCAGGCATATCATAATATCTTCTCTCACATTAGGTATTCACATTTAAAATAAATTTAATTGAATAGGTCAAAGGGGAATACTAAAGAATTATTTCATTACTGGTGAGGCTGCATATGCTTTGGGGTTTGTTATCATTTTCCTCTGTTGCTAATTGACCATACAATTTCTTTGCACAGTTTATGTATTGGGTTATGAGTTTCTATTGTATTTGATTACAAGCTTTCAACCAGAGAGTGTAGGTTTTCCCACCAGTTTTACTCTGTTGCATTTAATTATTTCATATCTGTATAGATGTATTGGGGATGATGTTTGAGAGGTTAAAATTTTTGTGTGGCCAAATCTATCCTTCAGTCAAATTGTGTCCTCTATTTGTTTTTAAACATAGAAAGTTTTCTTGCATCCTGAATGGTAATAATCTCTTTTCATGTCTATTTCACTTACCATTTCATTTTGATTCCACTACACTTAACCTAGTTTTATTTTGTGCCATCCTATTTATGAATTATCATTTCCACTTAATTTTTTCTATATAAGTGTACACATATATGAAACCACAAATGTGAACCAAGCAGTGGGTTTCCTGCTCATTTAGATCTTATATTATAATGGAGAAGGCAGGGTTCAAAGAAATAAATACATGCATGGCATAATATCCTCCAGGGTAATTCACCTGAGGAAAGGGGCTAGATAATTGTGACAAATGCAGGACATTATAGAGTAGATATGGGGAGGACTTCGCATGATGTATGAGAAAGAGAACCTGGACCAGTGTCAAAAGGATACCTACTATTGCATTTAGAATAGATAAGCAACGAGGTCCTACTGTACAGCACAGGGAACTATATCAAGCCTCTTGGAATACATCATAATTGAAGGTAATATGAGAAAAAAATGTATATACATGTATGACTTGGCCACTATGCTGTACAGCAGAAATTGACTCAACACTGTAAATCACTTCTACCCTAATAAAAAATAAATTTAACAAAAAGGACACCTACAGGATGTGTCCAAAAAAGAGATAAAAAAAAATTAAAGCCCAAGCATAACAAAGGAAAGAATTCTACAAAGAAAAATGAGAGAAAGGCCAAACTCACCCATCATTGGACCACTAAAATTAGTGTGGCAAAATAAACATGAATAGTTACAGTAATAACAATTGGATCATGGCCCTGAGGTTGATAACACGATGTGTGTTCTCCACATCTGTTTTAGCATTTCCCTGCCTCTGTTCTGCTTCATCATCTACTATCAGCAATTTCGTGAGATTGCATTCTTTCAAGTTCATGCAATATATATTTATTTAGCTACAGTTCCCAACTAAGTCTGCTGGTGCTGGGTGTAGGGGGAAGGTAGTGAGTATATACAACATTGTTATACATCTCAAGGCACTCACAGTCTAGTAGGGAAAAGAAGACATGGAATTAGTGTGCATCCATCCCTTGTGGTGCAGCAGGTTAAGGATCCAATATTGTCACTTCAGCAGGTCAGGTTGCTGCCATGGCTCAAGATCTACCCACGGCCCTGGAACTTCCACATGCCATAAGCACATCTAAAAAAAAAGCCATATTGACTATATCCAATCTCTTGGAACAGACCATGATGGAAAATAATATATGAAAAGGAATGTATGTTGGTGTCACTTTGCCAGACAGCAGAAATTGGTACATCACTGTGAATCAACTATATCTTAATTAAAAAATAATTAAATCATATTGATAGCCCATACAACAAAATTAAGTGTATGTTGAAGTTTTCTTTCCCTGTGGAAACGTTAAAGGGGGGGCCGTCCTTGGGAAGTTCCCTAGTGGTCTACTGGTTAGGACACAGCATGTTCACCATTGTGGCCAGGATGCAATCCCTGCTCTGGGAACTGAGATCTCACATCAAGCCACCGCATGCCACAGCAAAAATAAAAATAAAAATAAATCATGAAAGAGAGGCCTACAGGCAGTTGGGAAGATGGAGAAGGGGTGAAAAATTCCAAATGGCCCAGTAGGTGAGACTCCAAGCAGAGAGATGGAGGTGTATGATGACAATGCTGGACACCTGAAACTAACACAACATTGTAAGTCAACCACGTGCCAATAAAATTAAAATTAATTAATTTAATGCAAAAAATAAAAAATAAATTTAATAAAAACCTTTCACCATGTCATCTTTTAAAACCCACCCTTTGGAATTCCTGTCATGAATCAGCAGTTAATGAACCCAACGAGCATCCATGCAGACAGGGTTTGATCCCTGGCCTCACTCAGTGGGTTAAGGATCCAGCGCTGCTATGAGCTGTGATGTAGGTCTCAGACGAGGCTCAGATTTGTATTCCTGTGGCCCTGGCATAGCCTGGTGCTACAGCTCTGATTGGACCCCTAGCTTGGGAACCTCCATATGCCACGGGTGCAGCCCTAAAAAGACAATAAAAAAAATAAATAAAACCCACCCACCCTTTGATGTACCTTGTGTATTTTTTTCTGAAGTTTGTTTTTATTAACTTTGCTCATTTTTCTAGTGGGATGTTCAATCAGTAAGATGTCTTTGGATAAATTTTGTTTGCTGCCTTGTTAGGTATGTTGGGTTGATTTGGTGTCAGAACCAAGGAAGCTTTCTCCTCATCACAATTTCCCAGGACCATCTGAGCTTATTAAATCATTTTTCCTGTTCATATTTATTTATTTCTTATATCTATGTTTTTGTGATTATTTCCCAGGTGTCTAAATACACATAGGACCCAAAATATTCATAGCGGAATTGAAGGCCATAGTTATATGTCCATCAGTACATTAACAACTAGAATTTGGGTATAATTTCTTTTTTTTGAAAAGGAAAATAATATATTTTAATAGAATGCCATTTTGATTCAAGCATAGTTGATTTACAGTGTTGTTCCAGTTTCTACTGCACAGCAAAGTGACCCAGTCACATATATATAGACATTCTTTTTCTCATATTATCTTCCATCATGTCTACCCCAAGAGATTAGATATAATTCCCTGTGATGTACAATAGGACCTCACTGCCTATCCCATTCTAATGTAATAGTTTGCATCTGCAGATCCCAAACTCCCTGTGCATCCCATTTCCTTCCCCCTCACCCTTGGCAATCACAAGTCTGTTCTTCATTTCTGTGAGTCTGCTTCTGTTTTGTAGATAAGTTCATCTGTGCCATGTTTTAGATTCCACATAAGTGATATCGTACAGATTTGTCTTTCTCTTTCTAACTTACTTCACTTAGTATGTATAAGGGTATGGTTAGATAATCTGATGTTGACAGCTTGTCTTGTCTCATTCTTTTCCTAAATGTTGTGGTTGGATGTGAGTAGAGCCTGGTACTCACATGGCCCAAGAGACCACAGTGCTCAGTGTGTGTGTAGTAGGGCATGATAGTCTTTAGAAAAAAGAGTAGCTGAGCTTCTATACCCCAAAACATTCCCCTGGAAATTCAGATGACAGAATGTTAACAGAATATGAAAACAAAATTAGATCCATTTCCATGCTCAGCTTTCCTTGGAAACAAAATCAATAAAGCGCAGGGAACAACACGTGAATTGGAGAATCCCTGTACCATGAAGTTCAGCAGAGGCAGGAAGGCCATTTCATTCCATAGCATTCTCTGGCCCCATTTTTCATCACCCTCTCTGTTTCTCATACCCCTGGACACATTGACTTTCTTTTGAGCATTGAGTATCGGTAACAAGTGGCTTCTTCAGGGTCCTTGTCCTGTCCTTTCCTCCTGTTAGACACATCTTTCCTTAACCTTCCAACCTCTATTCCTTAAGGTTTCTGTTCAAATGTTACCTTGTTCTCCAGCCCACCTACACACTCAATGAAGAGTAACACCCCATCCACTGTCTCCATTATACACTCTCTCTTTTTCTTCATTTTACTTGTCAGCATTTGACATGTCATGCTATGATTTTGAATTTGCTAATATTATTTTCCATCATTGAACCATAGCGACTTTTCTCTCTCATCACACTATACTCCTTGCCTTCAAGATGATAAGTATGCAATTTATAGGTCCCAAGATCTTGGAAGAAATTCTCACGAAAAGTACAAAATACTTGACCTCTTGGGGGAAAGGCTGAGAGATGAGCAGGTATTTGTAATCAGAGATGGCACAGGGAAGGCCCTGAGGGGGTGAAATTTCATGTCAAAATTATAGGCATTGATTACATGACTGCAAAATGTAAATTGTAGTATTTCACTATGCCAGTGACAGCCATTTTTGTAAAAATTAGTCATATTATTTTTTGTTTACTTCCAGGTCATTTCCTCTGCCACATGGAACCAAGGAATGATACCCAAATTTCAGAATTTCTTCTTCTGGGAATATCAAATGAACCAGAACTGCAGCCCCTTATATTTGGGCTTTTCCTCTCCATGTACCTGATCACTGTGTTTGGGAACCTACTCATTTTCCTGGCCATCATCTCAAACCCTCATCTCCGCACACCTATGTACTTTTTCCTCTCCAACCTGTCCTTTGTCGACATCTGTTTCACCTCTACCACCATCCCAAAAATGTTATGGAACATCCATATGCAGAGCAAAGGTATAACATACGCAGGCTGCATCAGCCAAACATACTTTTTACTACTCTTTGCAGGGTTGGATGACTTTCTCCTGACCGTGATGGCCTATGATCGCTTTGTGGCCATCTGCCGCCCCCTGCACTACACAGTCATCATGAACCCCTGGCTCTGTGGTTTGCTAGTTCTGGTGTCCTGGATGATGAGTGCCCTGAATTCCTTGATACAAACCTTAATGACATTGCGGTTGTCCTTCTGTAGAGTCTTGGAAATCCCTCATTTTTTCTGTGAACTCAACCAGGTGGTCCGAGGTGCCTGTTGTGACACCTTCCTTAATGACATAATGGTGTTCATTGCAGCTGGGCTGCTGAGTGGTGGTCCATTCATTGGAATACTTTACTCATATTCTAAGATAGTTTCTTCAATACGAGGAATCTCATCAACTCAGGGAAAGTATAAAGCATTTTCCACCTGTGTCTCTCACCTTTCAGCTGTTTCCTTATTTTATGGTACAATCCTAGGAGTGTATCTTAACCCTGCTGATGCCCACAGCTCATACAACAGCATAACAACCTCGGTGATGTACACTGTGGTCACACCCCTGCTGAACCCTTTCATTTATAGTCTGCGGAACAAAGACATAAAGGGGGCTCTCAGACGATTCATTGGACTATAAATGAAGCAATTATCCTGGGGCAAAGAAATGCTCATGATTGCTGGGCTCAAATAAATGGATCCAGAAATTGCTAGTCTTTGATCAGATTGTGAATGTAGAATTTGGTCTTTCTGTTACTTCCTGAAAATTCCATTCCTTTGAATTCAACTTGTCTCTACCCATAAGTAACTAAATTTACTAAGTTTTCTTCTCTATCAGAGCAGAAAACTATATAAATACAGTATAATATATAATATATTCGTGTATATATATATATATATATATATATATATATATATATATCCAATTTTTTTATTTGTCCATTTTCCTGCTTTCATACATTTTCCCCCAAACTTATATCAGAAATATGTTCAAAATCCCATTTATTTCTTAGGTCCATGTATTTTTTTTAATAATAATAATATCTGCTCAATGACAGATATTCCAAGTTTTTTCTTTTGTTTTACTAAAATAATGGTCATAAGTTGTCTTACTCATATGGAATAAGTTCTACTTGGCAATTTCTCTGTGTAATTTAAGTACCTCACTGTATTAGGTTTTTTTCTAATATATAGACAATTCTATGTCCATACTTCCACAAATGTTTTCCAAATCTGGTATAAGTAATACTTGTCAATTTCATTTTTTCCATAGGACAACATGTCTTTCTTAAGAATAATTTCTTCTCAAAAGACATATATTATCCCAAGTTTTTTTTCTTTTGATACCAAAAGAAGAGTCATTAGTTGCATTACTCATATAATAACTACATTGACAACCCAAGAAATTCATAAAATTTTATAATAGAGGAACATCTGATACCAGAATCATCCACATTTTTATATCATTTATTTATATATTAGTACCTCAACTGCTCTTCCTGTTAACATAGACTTTAAGAATAATATGTGTAATATGCAGTAATTAAATTTAGTCTCCTCCTTATGATACCATTCTCTTATTCAGCTGTGTCTACAATCCCTTCCATAATGACTGGAAAAGTTATCATCAAATACACATATCCCTGTGAGGTCCACCCAGGAAAATATCTTTTCCATTAAATAATAGTTGATTTACAATGTTACTTCATTTTCCGCTGTACAGCAAAGTGACCCTGTATATATATATGTACATATATTCTTTTTTTCATACTATCTTCCATCATATTCTAACCTAAGAGGCTGAACATATTCTATGTGCTGTACATTAAGACCCCATTGCTTATCCATTCTAAATGTTTGCATCTACAAACCCCAAATTCCCTATCCATCCTGCTCCCTCACACTTATCCCCTTGGGAACTACAAGTCTGCTTTCCATATCCATGATCTGTTTCTCTTTTGTAGATAAAGGAAAATAAACTTGAAAAAATAATTTGACTTAATGTGGTTATTTGAGTGTTATGCTGAAATAATATTACCCAATAATATCAATTCTATGTTCTCATGGTAGCTAACCCACACTTGACCTTTAGAGAGTCTTTAAGACTGTGCCTGAAAATTGCCTGATGGATGTTGGCACTGCCTTCCTCCCATAATCTTCCCCCAGGCAAGCTCTTCCTCACATCTCTCTCTCTTACTGAATGCACCTGATTTACCCTAAATATAAGAATAGTTGATTGCTCTGTGACCTCAGCTTTTTGAAAGGTTCAAGAAAATATATAACTTTATCTGCCTTTTTCCTATTAGGGTTCAAGAGAAGTGCTTTCCATATTTCTATATTCCAGGCCAAAAAAAAAAAAAAACCTAAATACGCAACTGTCTCTAAAGTTATTTGGAAAGAGTGATGGAGAGAAAGAGATAGAGAGAGGGGAGAGAGAGAAAGATAAGGTGAGGGAGGAAGAAAGGGAGAGAATGAGAATGAATGGGAATTTCTCAAATGTCTAATAGAAGACACAATACAAATAACCCATCAGAATTCCAAAGAAATTTTACTTGGGGCAGAAACAAATACACAAGAACTTCCTACTTCTGTTGACATCAAATCTTTATGCATTCCATGCTATAGACTTGCAACAAAAGAATATTAGAATTGGAGGAATACAGAAGCTTTACTAGAATTCCTGAATAAATGATTGAAACATGGTAAAAGAACTTGAAATAATCTAAAAATTATTCCCAAGCCTATATGCAGCCAGTGTGAGGGGGTCAGAGTTTAGGTCTCTGCATAAAAAAAAGCACAAATGAAACTTTTCACAGAAAAGAAAATCATGGACTTGGAGAATAGACTTGTGGTTGACTGGGGGACGAGGAGAGGGAGGGAGTGGGATGGATTGGGAGCTTGGGGTTAATGGATGCAAACTATTGCTTTTGGAATGGATTAACAATGAGATCCTGCTGTGTAGCACTGTGAACTATGTCTAGTCACTTATGATGAAGAAAGAGAATGTGAGAAAAAAGTATGTATACATGTATGTGTAATTGGGACCCCATGCTGTACAGTGGGGAAAAAAATTGTGTCAGGGTAATAACAATAAAAAAATAAAAAATTAAAATTAAAAAAAAACAAAAGCATAGAATGGTGGCCCCTCAAGCATTCTTCTCCCTGCAGGGGACCCTGGGAGGAAATCAAGGGCACAACTCACTGACTCCTAGGACCAGATAATCCTGGACTAACTTCTTATCATAAGAGATTCTCTAGGGTCCTTATGAGCTAGGTAAATGTGGAACTCAGACACAGTCATAATAGCTACTATGGATTGAGCATCTGATCTGTGCAAGGTAATTTCCTATGCGCTCTGCAATATTATCACTTCTCACACCAACTTCTTAGGAGGAATTTTTCCCATGTGTAGAAAAAGGAATGAATGCCAAAGTGTTTTATTTCCTGACAAGTGGGAAATAAGGAGAACATGTAAACTTATGTCAGCAGAAGCAGAATGACTGAGTCAAACATTTGACTATCTTATATCAGACAGGAGGTAAGCAGGAAGATGTTTAATGGAAGAGACTTAACAATACCTATACTCGATTCTAACACTGGACCACAGTCTTGATTCTCAAAGAACAGGACCTGTAATACCAACTAAAACTGGGAGTCTGTTACAAATGCAAAATCTCTGGGCCAAAATACTCCTGCAAGAACAGAGTCTATATTTAAATAAGATCTCCTAATGCTTCATGTACACATTCATGTTGTGAGAAATGTTTGTTTAGAATAGTGTTTCTCAACCTCATCACTATTGACATTGTGCTGTAGAATTCCTTGTGTGGGGGTTGTCCTGTGCTTTGTAGGTTTTTTTAATTAAAGTATAATTGATTTAGAGTGTTGTTCCAATTTCTTCTGTACAACAATGGACCCAGCCACACACACATTCTTTTTCTCATACCATCTTCCACTATTTTCTATCCCAAGATATTGTATATCTGGGCTGTACAGTAGGACTTCATTGCTTATCCATTCTAAATGTAATAGTTGGAATCTACCAACCCCAAACTGCGCTGACCTGCATCCTTGGACTCAACCCACTACATACAGTAGCACTTTCCTAGGTTGGGCAAAAAAAAAAATTTCTCTATATATTGCCAAGTGTCCTCTGGAGGCACAGTTATCTCTGAATGAAAACTACTGGCCTAGATCATAAGACCTAGAAGTATCTTATGTCCTAATCAAAGTGTATCCCTTAACAGTTCATAACTTTGAGCCCATCACATGCCCTCTGGAACCACAAGTTTGCAAATTTAGAATGAGGCTTATAATTGTACAGACCTTACAGGATGGACTTTTGCAAAAACAATGAATGAGTCAGTACATATAATTTTCTAAGCTCAGCCCAGGTGCATTATAATTACCAAGTGTTTCTGATAAATAAAGGACTGAATGCCAGCTTTTCACTTGCACTACAAGTATGAAAGTCAGATAATCAGTGAGGTCCTACTATACAGCACAGGGAACTATATCCAGTCTCGGGATAGAATATGGTACATGTGTATGTATGTGTGACTTGGTCACTTTGCTGTGCAGTAGAAACTGATGCAACATTGTAAATCAACTATAATTTAATTTTTAAAAAATTTTTAAACTCCTGATTGATCTGTTAATAACATTATAAAGCCAAAGATTACTTTATCCATGGTTTTACAGCAAAGAAACACATCCCTATCCCTTATTGAGGAAGAAATAATGACTTTCTGGAGATATTAAGAGCCACGTTCTCCAATTACAAGTAGATTCTTTAAAGACCCAGGGAAACTAGTCAAGACAGGTTATCCAGCCTTAGCTTGGAGAAAACTTTGACCCACACTGGGAAAAGTTTCAATGTTAGAGCTCTCTCTGGAAGCCAGGAGAGCTCATGGGGTAGTAATAAGAATTGGATACACTTGACTTCTAACCTGATCTCTTGGGAACAACAAATCAGTACAGAAATTTCCCATTCTGTCCAATCTCCCATGAGGACATGTGCTCAGGGTTGCAGTAACTGTGGAAAATGTGTTAATGAGCAGGTATAATGAGCAGATACCATGAATACACAGAGCTGCAAATATCTCCATTGCTCCCATGTCTGAGCATGTCCAACCTTGAGCTGGAGAAGACACGGTTTTTGCATTTGGATTCCTGCGTCTGGCTCAGGGATCCAGTATCTCTCCTTCCTACTCTTCTGTCGGGAGACAAGTGCTTCAATCTCTACTATTAACCATCCAGGGAGGAATTTGGACTTGCACACAGAGACCTTCTTCTCAGACTTCCCATCAAGGTGAGTACAAGAGCCCAACTGACACTGCAGGAAAATGTCAGAGAGAACAAAACCCAAGAACACATACCTGAGGACATGCAAAAACCTAAACAGCTGGCCCAGAGCAGAGAGATCTCTATGTTTGTTTGCTTGATTAACTAATTTATAAAGGAATTTATTTAATATGTTAAAAGAAGTGTCTATCATTTTCAGCCATACAAGGAATATTGTTGACAGTTAAGTATGGGAATGAAAATCTAGTTGGAGGAGACTCCAGAAGAAGCAGAAGGCACAGGGGTGTCAGTAAAATTGGAACATTTACAAAGGGATTTGCTCCTTAGGGAGGTAGGAAAATAGATTTTTAGATGAGAAGGGATTTTCAGAAATGAGGATATATTATTTATTTTTTATATTTTTAAGATGATGAGGTATATTTGAGTATATTCTGTATTATTACCAAGATACAGATCACTGTAGGTAGCTACTCCCCTTTGCAACCACAGTACTTAAGACATGCATTTTGCAGAATCTTCTCATACTTAGTATACACTATAAAAAATGCATTTAATGCACCAACAAGCAGAAGATAAAGAGCTTTACTTTGCAATTATTTCATTACCTGAGTCATTTACATACACACACACACACACACATTTACTTTTTCTATTGCAAATTGTCTATGCATGTTCTTTGCTTTATATACTGGTGGTGTCTGAGTGTTTCTATTCTTTGAGGGGTTTTTTTCAGTGCACTTTCCTTTTAAATTTATTTGATCTCTAGCTCTGAGACAAAAGGCTAGAAACTGCACTCCAACACATGGAAGAAGGGGAGAATGACAGGTGTCTTTAACATCTTGACAAGTCTTCTATGCTGAAAAGAGATACATGTATCTTCACTTTCCCCACTCTTCCCTTCCCTCACCTAGGTGTGATAGGCACCATTTCTGTGGTACCATTTCACCAAAACTGTTCTAAGCTGCAACCACTTCCCCTACTCTGGATTCTGTATCCTTATTTTCTTTTTATTCCTGTTTTTTTTTTACATTGCACTCTTTCAAAGAATTTCAATTTTTAAAACAAGTTTACTATTTGTCTTTTAAATAGTGTATGTAGGTGTAATGTATTGGTTGGGTTGTGAGAGTTTATAAATTTTGAATGTTCAGATCTACCAGTCATATTTCATCCTCCCTCCCATTGCTAGCAAAACTAGAAAGTTCTGCATATGTAATAGTAATAAACTACCATTTATATGCATCTGTAATAGTAATAAACTACCTTTTATATGCATTATCACCATATGCATTATCATCATATTTCATGTTTTATTCTTTCTGCCACCATTTGCTTTTTGTGAGGAGATCAATTTTTTTTTAAGGGCTGCACTCGCTGCATATGGAGGTTCCCAGGCTAGGGGTCCAATCAGCGCTGTAGCCACGCCCCTACCAGGGCCACAGCAATGTGGGATCTTAGCCGCGTCTCTGGCCTTCACCACAACTCACTGCAACACCAGATCCTTAACCCATTGAGCGAGGCCAAGGATCAAAACCTCAACCTCATGGATCCTAATTGGATTCGTTAACCACTGAACCACTACGGGAACTCCAGGAGATCTATTTTTAAAACAGCAATTATTTCCAGAGACCTTGTGGAACACATGCTTTTGCATTTAATTAAAAATTGCTTACTTCTTTTTCATAAGCATGTGTGAATCTATTTATGGTTTTAAAGGTTGAAATTTTATTTTAGATACCAATTCCTTCACTATTTGAATAATTTTTCTTATTTTTTTAGGTTTTTGTCCATTTTATTGTTATTTAAAACCTGTGTTAATCTATTGTTATTATAAATTTTTTCTTTCAAAATTTATCGTATTATTTTGCTCTATTTTGTTTAATAAAGTTGCTTTGAATCCAGTATATGTTAATTTCCCTTGCTATTCATTTTATTTTATAAATTTTATTTTCTAAAAAAAATTATTTCCTTATAAATGCTAACTGTTTTGAAACCACGAGAGTGAACAAAGCAGATAGGTCCCTGCCCATCTAGATCTCACATTTTTTATTTTATTTCATTTTATTTATTTTTTGCCATTTCTTGGGCTGCTCCCGCAGCATATGGAGGTTCCCAGGCTAGGGGTCTAATTGGAGCTGTAGCTGCCAGCCTACGCCAGAACCACAGCAACATGGGATCCGAGCTGCACCTGCAACCTACTCCACAGCTCACGGCAACGCCGGATCGTTAACCCACTGAGCAAGGGCAGGGATCGAACCTGCAACCTCATGGTTCCTAGTCGAATTCGTTAACCACTGCACCACGACGGGAACTCCTGGATCTCACATTTTAATGGAGAAAGAAGACTAAGATAAGATAAATGCATATATGACAAAATATCCTCAGGTATAAATCAAGTAAAGGAAAGGGTAGGATTTTATGGCATATGTAGCTCATTATAGAGTATATTTTGGGGAGGCCCTTGCCTGTGGGACAAATTCAAACACAAAAGTAGAGTAAACCCAATGGGTTTGTCAAAAAAGTCACAAGTGGGAGTCCCCATGTGGCTTAGAGGGAACTACCCATGACTAGCATCCATAACAATGTGGGTTTGATCCCTGGCCTCACTCAGTGGGTTCAGGATTGCAACAAGCTGCAGCATAGGTCTCAGATAGAGCTCGGACCCCGTGTTTTCTGTTGCTGTGGTAGAGGCTGGAAGTTGTAGCTCCAATTCAACCCCTAGCCCTGGAATTTCCACATGCTGCATGTGTGGCCCCCAAAAGAAAAAAAAAGCAAAAGTGAACCTATCTACAAAACAGAAACAGATGAACAGATGTAGAAAACAGACTTGTGGTTGCCAAGGGGGAGGAGGAGGAAGTGAGATGGATGGGGAGTTGGGGTTGGTAGATGCAAACTACTACATTTAGAATGGATAAGAAATGAGGTCCTACTGTATAGCACAGGGAACTATATCCAGTTTCTTGGGATAAAACATGATGGAAGTTTTTATGAGAAAGGGAATGTGTATGTATGTATGACTGTGTCACTATGCTGTACAGCAGAAATTGGCCCAATACTGTAAATCAACTATGCTTTAACACAAAATTTTAAGAAGGAAAAAAAAAAAGATCAAAACCTAAAGCCCAAGAATAAGACAAAAGATGCTGCATGAGGAAAGTACTAGAAGGGCGGCCTCACCTTCTAATGAATCATATTTTAAAAGTGTGGCCAAATAGACAGGGAAAAAATGGAATTAAAATCTGAACAGGGCCTGATGTGGAGATGATCGTGAGGTAAAGGGGGAAATGAAAATGCAGTCAGAGTGTGGTCCCTTGAGTTTGAGCTCACGTCAGAACCCATGCTGCTGCCTGTGCTCTCTGTAACCAGACTCTTCTGTTGAATCCTTTGTTATATTGCTTCTCCCTCAGCAGGACTAGCCTTAATTTAAAATTTTTCCTGGATTTCCCGTCGTGGCTCAGTGGTTAACAAATCCGACTAGGAACCATGAGGTTGAGGGTTCAATCCCTGCCCTTGCTCAGTGGGTTAGTGATCCGGCATTGCCGTGAGCTGTGGTGTAGGTTGCAGATGTAGCTCAGATCCCACGTTGCTGTGGCTCTGGCATAGGCTGGCAGCTACAGCTCCGATTAGACCCCTAGCCTGGGAACCTCCATATGCCGCAGAAGTGGCCCAAGAAATGGCAAAAAGACCCAAAAAAAATTTGAAAAAAAAATTATTCCTGAGGGAGTTCCCACCTTGGGCTCAGAGGAAACCAATATGACTATTATCCATGAGTATGTGGGTTTCATTCCTGACCTTGCTCAGTGGGTTAAGGATCCAGCTTTGCCATGAGCTGTGGTGTAGACACAGCAACAGCTTGGATCCCACATTGCTGTGGCTGTAGTGTAGGCCTCAGCTACAGCTCCAATTCGACCCCTAGCTGGGAACTTCCATATGCTGCAGGTGCGGCCCTGAAAAACAAAAATAAGTAAAATAAAATACAGTCGTCCCTGAATTTACTTCAGGCAATATGTCCCAGAGAAAACATGCCTTTGACATGTGATCCAGTGAGTGTTCCCAGGCAAGTAAAAATACATATGTATCAGAGTTCCTGCTGTGGGGCAGTGAGGTAATTATCTGGTTTGTCTTTGTGATGTTGCTGGTTTGATCCCTGGCCTGGCACAATGGCTTAAAGATCCAGCATTGCAGCAGATCACAGATGTGGCTCTGATCCAATCCCTGGCCCAGGAACTTCCATGCCACAGGTGCGGCAGGAAAAGCAATATTTATATGAATATGCATGTGTGTGTGCGTGCACACACACACACACACACACACTTTAACCAAGAGAACCAAAAGACCTTTCTATGTATGATGTACCCTGATAGTTATTTTGTGTTTAATTTGTTCTATTCTATTTTATTCTTCCAAACCACAATCTGAAACAGGTCTGATCTCATAGCATGGAACAACTTTCCTCCATCATATCTTCTATACCTCTGTTAATATTTCTCAGCTTCTTTTTTTAACCTCATTATTGGCAATTTTGTGAAGCTATATTCTTTCATTTCTTTATGCAATAATCATTTGTTCAGCTACTGTTCCCAACTAAATGAAGTTTGGGGGGGGCCTGGAGAGTGTTTATAACATTGATTCATGCCTCAAGGTACTCACAGTCTGGCATAAAATAAAAGATATGGAGTTAAATAAAAATTATACAATGAAAACCCTATATCGAAATTATTGCAAGAGAAAGTGTCCTTTTTCTGTGGGAATGTATAAAAATATTTCATGGAGGAAGTGATCCAGGCAGCCTGAAAAAGGAGATGAAGTTTTGAAGATAGGAAGGAAAAATTCTAAATAAACCAGTGGTTGACTCTCCAAGCAGAGAGAAACAGGTGTATATAGGCTCTGGGTCTTAGGCCTGTGGCATCAAGTGAAGCTGTGACTCATGTTCAATATTTTTTGTTCTTTCTTTTTTAAATTAATTTTATTTTTATTAAGCTATAGCTGATTTACAATATTATGACAATTTCTGCTGTGCAGCAAAAATTGTACATATATATTATTTTTTTCATACTATCTTATATAGTATAAGATAGTATACTTTTTCTCACACTATCTTCCATCATGTTCTATCCCAGCAGATTGGGTACAGTTCCCTGTGCTATATAGTAGGGTCTCATTGCTTCTCCAATCTAAATGTGATAGTTTGCATTCACCAGTCCCAAACTCAAGTTCAACATTTATAAGATGCGTATGGGTGAGGACTGCATGAGTGTAAAGTTGGCAGTTCAGTCAGGCAAGCCTAGGATTTGAAACTATGGAAACTGGGGTTCATTCTCCAGTAGAGAGTTTTTGGAAGAGAGTTAAGTTGGAGAGTTGGACACTTAGCTTGGTAACATGGAAATATTTGTCTGGGTTAATGTGAATATTGGGTAGAGGGATGCCAGTTATCATAGATGGGAAAGATGACAAGAAACTGAAATCAGACTGTAGAAATGGGGACCAAGAGATGGGAAAGCAATGGAGACATTTGAGAGAGAGAAGAGGAAAAACAGTCAAATCTCATTGCCAGAAGTAACCATTCATTTACTAACAGGAAGGAACTATGCTAAGCTTTATATAGATATGTATTGATTAAATTGGTCAACTGCCTTTGGATGGGTACCAATATCCCGACTATTCAAATAAGGATGAACCATTTAAAATGGTTCTGGTGGCTCTCCACATTCAAACATCAAATACATGAAGATGCAAAATTCAAATCTAGAGCTTCGAGCTACAAAGGTTTTGAATTTGATGTCATTTAGAAAAGTCTTTTACCAATTCATTTCTTAAAATCCGCTAGGTTTGTTGTGTATTTGCCATTATAAATTGTGAGTTTATTCCCTTCGTTCATTTTTCTAGTGTGATGTACATTTGGTCATATATCTGATAATGTAAATATATCATTCCTTTCTCTTTTGGATAAAATGCTTTTTTCTGCTTTGCTATTCTGGGCATCAGGGGGATATAACAGGGGTTGGAAAGCTGCCAGCACCAAGGAAGCTTTATCCTCATCACAAACTCTAGAGATCACCTGAGTTTATTTGATCATTTTCCCCCCAAATATCCCTTTTTCTGTTTGTTTTTTAAACTGAATTTTTGTTTCTTTAAATACTTTATACAAAATATTAAGATGGAGCCCCTCTGACCTGTGTGATGTGATACCTCATTGAAGGTTTAATTTGCATTTCTCTAACAAAAAGCTAAGTTGAACATATTTTCAAATGTCTACTGACCATTCATATGCCTATTTAGACCTTCTGCTCATGTTGATTGAGCTGTTTTATTTTTTTGTTTTTGAGTTGTATGAGTCTTTTGTATATTTTGGAAAGAACATGATGGGAGATAATAGGAGAAAAAGAATGTACGTATGTGTATGACTGAGTCACCTTGATGTACAGCACAAATTGACACAACATGTAAATCAACTATACCTTAATTTTAAAATTAAAAATTAAAAAATAGATGGAGCCACATGTTTACATGTTGAGAGGAGACTTAACTGGAATATAGGCACTATTTCTACTGTTTCTGGGAAAGATAGTCTAACGTTAACATCTTGCCTTATATCGCTGTTTTCCTAATTATTGTGGCTAAGGATGAAAATAGCCTGGTAGTAGCACCATCCAGGAGGCTACAGTGTGTGCATGTGTGCGTGTGTGTGTGTGCGTGTGTGTGTGTGTGTGTGTGTGTGTGTGTGTGTGTGTGTGTGTTGTGGGGCATGAACACTTCTCAATGCAGGGAAAGGATACCTAAGTTCATATTCTCCAATATGAGACCCTTAAAATACAGGTGCTATAATATCAACCAAGGTATGAAAACATGGAGGTGGCACATTTTGAATCATGGGATTTTGTGGACACAAACTAGTCAAGTGCAAGTAAGGATATGTGAACCAAGGACTCCCTGTGACTTGAAGTTTCAGCTTTGTCAGAGAGGCCACCTTGTTCCTCCAAATTCTCTGACACCATATTTCATCATTATCCCTCTTGTACTTTCCCCTGGGACACAATGACTTACTTTTGAGCTTGATTTTCTGAAACAGGTGCCTTTTCAGAGCCATTTCCCTGGCCATTCCCTCTGACCAGCACACACTTCCCCCAGATAGACTCATGTGTCCTGTCCTCTCTTCCATGTGGTCTCTGTTCAAATGTTTCCAGTCTACCTAATGATTCAGAACGAAAAAGTTGACTCTCTTCTTATACTCTATTTATTTCACAGCACCTGCCTTCATCTGATAATTTATATGATTCATTTCTCCTTATAATCTCTCTCCATCATAGAATTACAGGGACTATTGTCACTCAGCACCCTCTACTCTTTGCTTAGAAGTTGGTCAAACTCCAATTTACATTTCCTAAATGTATGACAGAATTCCTCATCAAAAATGTAAAATGCAACACTGTTGCAGGTAGTATCCACAGGTCTTTCTAATTCATGAGCCTAGGGCTTTTTTGTTGACATCTGTTTCCTTTAGATTTGGAAAGCTTTTGGCCATAACTTGTTTAAATAAAATTTCCATCCCCTTTTCTCTTTCTTCTCCTTCTGGAACTCCTATTTTGCATAGATTAGCCCACTTTATATTATCTCATAGATCTCTTATATTGCTTTTGTGTCTTTTCATTTGGTTTTCTTTCTGCTGCCCTGATTGGGAGATGTCCATTATTCTATCTTCCAAATCACTAATTCATTCCTCTGCATTATTCATTCTAGTTTTTAGCACCTTTTACTCAGTTTGTGTGTCTCCAAATGAATTTTCTAATTTTCCTTCGTTCCTCCTTATATTTTCTAGTTTCTCTCTAAAGTAATCTGCATTATTGTTTACATCTGCTCTTAATTCCTTCATATTCAGCCTTAATTCCTTCAGTATTTTCACTATCTCCCTTTGGAACTCAGTGTCTATCAGAGGTCTTTTTCTTTGTTTGTTGCTTCGGGTGAATTCTCCTGTTCTTTTATCTGGGAATTGTTCCTGAGCTTATTCATTTTGCCTATGTTTTTCTTTTTCTGTGAGTTTAGGGAAAGCAAACTGTAGTCTTGGAGGGCTATTTCTATGCAAGTGCTCCCCTTTGTATTTTGTGGAGGGTTACTATTTATTTTTGGCGTGGGAATTTGGATATTTGCTATCTCTTTCTTCAGTGTGAGCAGTATATCCCCATAATAGTATTCTCAGTGTGTTTCCAGGTAGAAGGAGGCAATGGACAGGGCTAGTATTCATTGCCTGGCTGCTCAGCTCTTGAGAGTAGCAAGAAATTGCAGGAATATGGTGCAGCCCACTCCTAGTTTCAGGGCCCTGGGACATGGTACAGAGCCTCAGGTAGGTTTAGGCAGTGCCTGGAGCATTTGGCAGTGGCAGTAACAGGGTTTGTGAGTGGCCTGGGGAATGAGAGCAACCATGGGAGGTGTTCCATCACAGTGCCTTCCTCTGTGGTGCCCTCTGGGGCTGCAAATTGTGCCTATTCATGGACCTCTAGGGGTGGTGGGCCATGCCCACTTCTGGAGTCAGAGATAACTGTAGTGGTTTGCCCTCAGTTACCATCTGTAGACCATACAAGAAACACCCCATACCACTTAGCCCATTCAGGAGTTGCTGCACAGGCTGCTCCTAGTTGCAGGGTCCTGGGCAGTGACAGTGATCAAGCATGTGTGGGCTCTGCCTGGAGGATTTGGAAGTGGCAGCAGCAGGGCAGATACCATGAATTTCCACCCCCCCCCAAAAAAAAAACCCCAAGGATCTAATGATTTTACTGGTAAATTATACCAAAACTTTAAAGAAGAAATATCACTAATTCTTCTCAAACTCTATCAAATTATTTAAGAGAATGGTACATATTTCCAAAATCATTTTATGAAGCCATCTTCACCCTGATACCAAAGCCAGATAAAGACAAGAAAAGAAAATGACCAGCTGATATTCCTGATTAAAGCAGATGCATAAATTATCAACAAAGTATTAGCAAACCAAAGTTAATAGCACAATGAAAGAATCATATATCATGATCCAGTGGAATTTATTCCTAGAATGCAAGGATGTTTTCCCATAAGCAAAATAGATTAGATAGGTATATGGGTAGCTAGGTAGATGATAGATATATAGATAGATAACAGATGTGATGCACCACATTGATAGAACTAAAGATAAAATAAAAACAGTCTCAATAGTTGCAGAAAAATCTTTTGACAATTTAAACTTCCGTTCCTGATACAAACTACTGAGTCCAATATTTAATCCCCTAATATAAGACCTGAGGTGTATGGGAGGCTTGTTGGTGGAGAAGGCCTTAAAGTATTCACATGTAACTCTAACATTAGACCACAATGTTTATACTCAGAGGATCCACAACCAGGACCTACAGTATCAACATATATTAGGAGGCAGTTACAAATGCAGAATCTCTGACACTAGCCTAAGCCTGCTAAATCAGAATCTGCATCCATAAAAGATCCCTAAGTGATTCATACACACATTGATGTTGGAGAAGTTGGGGTCTAGAATACTGTTTCTTAATCGTCCCACTTTTGACATTGGTGCTGGATAGTTAGTGGGGACAGCCCATTAATTGTAGGTTGTGTAGCAGCATCCCTGGCCTCAACTCATTAGGTAGCAGTAGTAATTTCCCGGGTGTGATGACCAAAAATGGCAATAACCAATGCTAAGTGTCCCTGCATGTACAAACACCCCAGATGTAGAACCATTGGCCTAGATCATGAGAAACGGAAATAAGTTGGAGTTTCTTTTTCTTTTTTTTTTTTGTCTTTTGTCTTTTTTGTTGTTGTTGTTGCTATTTCTTGGGCCGCTCCCATGGCATATGGAGGTTCCCAGGCTAGGGGTTGAATCGGAGCTGTAGCCACCGGCCTATGCCAGAGCCACAGCAACGCAGGATCCGAGCCGTGTCTGCAACCTACACCACAGCTCACGGCAATGCCGGATCGTTAACCCACTGAGCAAGGGCAGGGACAGAACCCACAACCTCATGGTTCCTAGTCGGATTCGTTAACCACTGTGCCACGACGGGAACTCCAAGTTGGAGTTTCAGTAGAAGCTTGCCCTTTAGTCACAACCTTAGGAAAATCACTTTACCCTTCTGAGCCCCATTTCTGCAAATGTAAAATGAGTCTCAAAAAAGTACTGACTACATAGAATGGACTTTGTCGAAATTAAATGAGACAATCCATGTAAGAATCTAAGTTCAGTCCATGGTACATAAAAAAGCTCTAAATATATCCCATGATTGACTGACATTCTTTAAATTAAGGAATAAATGACAGCTCACAACTTGAGTTAAGAGCATGAAATTTTTATTTGATTTGTGAAAAACATCAAGACAAAGGTTATGGTCTTATAGCAAAGAAATAACCTCTATCCCTTGTTGAAGAGGGGAATGCCAATTTTCTAGAGATATTGTAGATATTTCCTGCAACAAGTCACAGCTTTTGAGGTCCATGGGACATAGTCAACATGGGTTATCAGTCTTGGGTTTGAAGAAAATATTAATTCAAGTTTGGGTAGGTACAAGGAGGTTAAAGCTCTGGAAGGCATGAAATGTCATGAAGAAGTAGGAATAAAGACTGAATTCACCTGAGTTCTAACCTGGTCTTCTGGGAACAAAGGATCAACAGGAATAATTTCCTTTGTGTCCAGACTGTGTCCCACAGGGAAATTATGTTCTCAGAAGTGGAAGTAACAATGGAAACAGTGTCTAATGAGTAGACATAAGGAGCTATAACTATCTCCTCAGCTACAGTCACAAAGTCCATGTATTTCTCATGCTGAACAGTACGTGGTTGTCACTTTTGGAGTCCTTAGTCTTGCTGGAGGAACAATGTTTCACTCCTTCTTGCAGGCCAACTGGGGAACAGATCTTCAGTCTCCATCATCAACCATCCAGGGAGGAATTCAGACGTCCACACAGAGAGTTTTCCTTCATAGATCCCATCCAGGTAAGTATGAGAGCTCAGTGAGTACTTGAGAAATGGTTCCGAGAGAAATGAACTGAAGAACTTTTACCTAAGGTCACCTGAGAGCCAAACCAGCCTAGCCCAGAGTTGAGAGACTGCCATGTTTGTTTGCTATGTAGACCAATTAATCTATAATGATTTATTTAACACATTAAAAAAGAAGAGTCTTTTGAACTTAGAAATACAAGGATCGTTGTTATAACTAAGTGATGGGAAAGGCAGTCCAGTGTGATGATAATGAAGAAGAAATGTGTTCCAGTAAAATTAGAACATAGCAGAGGAGTTTTACAGTTAACAGGAGTTGTAAATTAGAGTATTAAGTTTGGAGGCACAGTAAAGTGAGTGCATTTTTTAAAACGTTTAAGATGGAATGGATAGAATGCATTTGAGCATGTTTTTATATTCACCAGAAAGCCTCAGACCAAGGGAGGTAGATAATACTTTGCAACAGCAATTCCCAAGAATACATTTCCCTGTTGTCTCACATGTTGGTTATTCACATGGGAAAAAATTTTTACTTAGTATTGCATAAAAGGGTACAAATTGTTTCATGATCTAGAGGTGGGGAAGCAACATAGACATTTTAAATATGGAAGAAAAAAATCAGCCACATCTCATCACCAGCGATAACTATTCATTTACTACAGGAAGGAACTATGCTATGTTTTCACATATGTTGGCTAAATCTGTCAAGCACCTCCAAACCATGAATACCACTGTCCTCACTATTTAAGTGAGCATATTCATGGTTCAGTTGGCTCGCCTTGGGCAAAGAGATAATACACGGTAGATCCAAACTCAATTTTCTGATGCCAAAATTTACATTTAATATCATTCTTAAAATCTTTAACCTTTTAACCATTTAAACCATTCGATTATAATTGTGCCTTGTATAATTTCTGTTGTAATTTGAAGCAGTATATTTCCTAAGACCATTTTTCTAACTTGATTTTCAATTATGATAAAGTCACATTATAGGATAGGACATCTTTCTATTCAGAATAAATTGAATTTTTTCTGCTTTAATAAGTGTTATGGGAATCAAGAGGACATAACTGAGGTTGGAATGCTGCCGGAACCAAAACAAAAAACAAACAAACAACAAAAAAAACAACATCTCTTCTCAACACAGTCTCTCGAGGACCACCTGAGTATTTATATCTTCTTTCCCCAACTCTTGGTATATCCTCATGCTCAGATTTTGAACTGCTTTTTACATTTTCTTATATCCAGGACACAAAATGGTCATATGAATATGGATCCCCATGTTTACATGTCCATGGGAAGCTTACCAGCTGGAATTTTGGTCCTATTTCTGCATTATTTTATTTACTGAGGTAACATTGTTTTATAACATTATATAAGTTTCCTATGTACGTTGTATTTTGACTTCTACTCAGTACGCTCACCACCCAAAATTCCATCCATCACCATACAAATGACCCTCTTTAGATATTTTCCTTCCCTTCTATCCCTTCCAGCAACCACTACTATGTTTTCCGTGTTTTTATTTAATTTTATTTGTGCATTTGTCTTGTGGTTTTCATTTTTATATTCCACATGTAAGTAGAATCATGTGGTATTTGTCTTTCTCCATATGGCTTATTTTACTTAGTCTAATGCTCTGGAGGTTGATCTGTGTTGTCAAAAATGGCAAGATATCACCTTTTTGTGACAGAGCAATATTACATTGTGTGAAATATATATGTATAATTTCTATATGTATTATTTCTATATAAGTATAATTCTATATGTATAATTATATATGTATATTGTGTGTGTATGTATATGTATACGCACACACATACACACATATATATAGCAACATCTATATCCATACAAATATTGATGGACATGTAGGTTGCTTCCATATTGTGGCAACTGTAAATAGTGCTGTAATAACTTTGGTATGTATATATCTTTTCAATTTAGTGTTTTTGCTTTATTCTGCCAAACACCCAGAAGTCAATTGCTGGATCATAGTAGTTCTATTTTTACTTTTCTGAGGAGCCACCATAGTGTTTTTCATAGTGGCTGCACCATTTTACCTCCCCACCAACTGTGTATAAGTATTCCACTTTCGATACATACTCTTCAACAATTATTTTCTTTCCTTGTTGATAAAAGCCATTCTAATGGGCCTGAGGTAATATCTCATTGTGCTTCTGTTTTCATTCTCTAAGAGTTAGTGATGTTGAATATCTTTTCATAGGCCTCTTGACCCTCTATATATCTTCTTCAGAAAATAAATATTTTCATATGTTCTGCCCATTTTTAAAAAACTTCATTGGAGTATAGTTGCTTTACAATGTAGTATTAGACTTGGGTTTAAAGCAAAGTGAATCAGTGATATAAATAAATAGGTAGATAGATAGATATAGATATATACCATAAATATATATACATATATATACATATATTATTACAGAACATTGAGTAAACAACTCTGTGCTATACAGTAGGTCTCTGTTGGTTACAAATCCTATATGTATTAGTGTGCATGTACCAAACCCATCCTCCAAATTTATCTTCCCACCCCATAGCAGTTTCCCCTTTGGTAAAACTGTTTGATTTTGAAAGTTTTGAGTCTGTTTCTGTCCTAGAAACAAGTTCTTTTATATCCTTTTCATTAGATTCCATATATAAATGATATATGATATTTGTCTCTCACTAACAGATTCACTTAATGTAATAATCTCGAGTTCCATCCATCTTGCAACAAATGGCACTGTTTCATTCTTTTTTTAGGCTAACATTCCATTTCATTCTTTTTTGTAGGCCAATCCTCTGTCAGTGGACATTTAGGTTGTTTCCATGTCTTGGCTAATGGAAATAGTGCTGCTGTGAGCATTGGGGTGCATGTATATTTTCAAATTATGCTTTTCTCTAGAGAGATGCCCAGGAGTGGGATTGCTGGATCATATGGCAGGTCTATATTTAGGTTTTTGGGATTTGGGGGAGGGGGTTCTTTTTGTTCTTCTTTGTTTGTTCATTTGTTTGTTCATTTGCTTTGTTTTGCTTTTTAGGGCCACACTTGTGGCATATGGAAGTTCCCAGGCTAGGGGTGAAATCAGCTACAGCTGCCAGCTTATACCGCAGTCATAGCAATGCCAGATCCAAGCCATGTCTGTGACCTATACCACAGATCAAGACAATGCTGGATCTTTAACCCACTGAGAGAGGCCTGGGATCAAAACCACATCCTCATGGATATTAGTCAGATTCATTTCCACTGAGCACCAAAGGAAACTGCCTACATTTAGTTTTTGAAGAACCTCCAAACTGTTCTCCATAATGGTTTACAGTCTACATTCCCACCAAGAGTATAGGAGGGTTACATTTCCTCCACACATTCTCTAGCATTTATTGTTTGTAGACTTTTTGATGATTGCTATTTTGATTTGTGTGAGATGATACCTCATTGTAGTTTTGATTTGTATTTCTCTAATAATTAGCAATGTTGAGCATTTTTCATGTGATTTTTGGCCATCTGCCTTCTTTAGAGAAATGTCTATTTAGTTATCTGCCATTTTTTTCATTTTTTTTTTCCTTTTGCCTTTTGCCTTTTCTAGGGCCACTCCCATGGCATATGGAGGATCCCAGGCTGGGGGTATAATCAGACCTGTAGCCTATGCCAGAGCCACAGCAATGCCAGACCCAAGCCGTGTCTATGACCTACACCACAGCTCATGACAACACCAGATCCTTAATCCACTGAGCAAGGCCAGGGATCAAACCTGCAACCTTTTGGTTCCTAGTTGGATTTGTTTTTGCTGCAGCACTCAGGAAATCCTGTTTTCATGTTTTTATAATTTTTTAATTTTAGTATAGTAGATTTACAGTGTTGTGTCAATTACTGCTGTACAACATAGTGACCCAATCATACATACATACACATTTTTTTTTAGGGCTACATCCATGACGCACGGAAGTTCCCAGGCTAGGGATTGAATCACAGCTACAGCTGCTGGCAACAGCAGGGTCTGAGCTGCATCTGTGACTTATACAACAGCTCATGGCAATGCCAAATTCCCGACCCACTGAGAGAGGGCAGGGATTGAACCCACATCCTCATGGATTGTAGCCAGATTCATTTCCACTGTGCCATGAAGGGAACTAACCATTCTTTTTCCCATCCTATCTCCTATCATGTTCTACCACAAAGATTGGATATATTCCCTGCATTGTACGGGTGCACCTCACGGTTTAACAATTCTAAATACAAAAGTTAGCATCTACCAACCCCAAACTCCCCATCCATCACACTTCTTGCCCCCTCCCCTTTGGCAACCACAAGTCTGTTCACCATGTCCTTGGGTCTGTTTCAGTTTTTTTTTTTTTTTTGCAGATAGGATCATTTGTGCCATATGTTGGATTCCACATATGTGATATGGTGTTTGTCTTTCTGTTTCTGACTTACTTCACTTAGTATGAGAATCTCTAGTTGCATCTGTGTTTCTGCAAATAGCATTGTTTCATTATTTTTTTATGGCTGAGTAATATTCCATTGTATGTATGTACAACATATTTTTCATCTATTCATCTGTCGATAGACATTTAGATTTTTCCCTGTCTTGGCTATTGTGAATAGTGATACAGTGAAAATGGGGGTGCATGTATCTTCTTGAATGAAAGTTTTGTCCAGATATATGCCAAGAAATTATATGCTAAGAAATTGGATTGCCAGATCATACAGTAGTTTTATATTTAGTTCTCTGAGGACCCTCCATACAATTTTCCACAGTGGTTTCCCTAGCTTATATTCCCAACAATGTAGAAGGGTTCCCTTTTCTCCATATACTCTCCAGCATTTGTTATTTGTTGACTTGGTAATGATGGCCATTTGGACCAGTGTGAGGTGAGGTGGTAAGTAATTGCAGTTTTAATTTTCATTTCTCTAGTGATATTGAGAATTTTTTCATGTGCCTTCTTCAGTGAAATGTCAGTTTATGTATTCTGGTTATTTTTTTGATTGGGTTGTGATACTGGAGGAATAAGACTCCCTGATGTCAGACTATACTACAAAGCTACAGTAGTCAAAACTATATGGTACTTGCACAAAAACAGACACATAGATCAGTTGAACAGGATAGAAAACCCAGATATAAACCCAAGCATCTCTGCACATATGGTCAACTGATCTATGACAAAGGAGGCAAGAACGTAGAGTGAAAGAAAGATAGTCTCTTCAATAACTGGTACTGGGAAAACTGGACAGCTGCATGTGAAAGAATCAAATTAAAACATTCTCTAACACCACACACAAAAATAAACTCAAAATGGATTAAAGACTTCAATGTAGTGCCAGATATTATAAAACTCTACAGAAAAACACAGGCAGAACTCTTCTTGACATGAATCATGGCAACATTTTATTTGATCTACCTCCTATAGTAATGTAAATGAAAACAAAAATAAACCGATGGGACCTAATACAACTAAAAAGATTTTGCACAGCAAAGGAAAACATTTAAAAAAAAGGGACAACTAAGAGAATGGGAGAATATCTTTGCAAATGATTCAACCAACAAGGACCTAATCTCCAAAATATACAAACAACTGAACCAAAAAAAAAACAAACAACCCAATATACATTCTGCCCACTTTCTGATTGGGCATTTTTAATATGCAAAGCTGTGAGAGATGTTTGCCTATCAATCCTTTGTCAGTTGCTTCATTGACAAAGATTTTCTCCCATTCTGTGGGTTGTCTTTTTGGGTTTTTTTAATGGTTTCCTTTGCTGTGAAGAAGCTTTTAAGTTTAATTAGGTCCCATTGGTTTTTTTGTTTTGTTTTGTTTTTATTAACATTACTGTAAGAGGTGGATCAAAAAAGATATTGCTGCACTTTATGTCACAGCATATTCTGTCTACATTTTCCCCTAGGAGATTTATACTATTTGGATTCATGTTTAGGTCTTTAATCCTTTTTGAGTTTATTTTTGTTGTGGTATTAGAGAATGTTCTAATTTCACTTTTTTTGTATATGCAACTGTCCAGTTTCCCCAGCACCACTGTTGAAGAGACTATATTTTTTCCATTGTATATTATTGCCTCTTGTGTCATAGGTTAGTTGACCATAGGTGCATGGGTTTATCTCTTGGCTTTCTATCCTACTCCACTGATCTATATTTCTGATTTGGTGCCAATACTCTCTTGTTTTAATAACTGTAGCTTTGTAGCGTAGTCTCAAGTCTGGAAACCCAATTCCTCCAGTTTTCTTTCTCAATATTGCTTTGGCTAATTGGATCATTTGTGTTTCCAAACAAATTTTAAAATTCTATGTTCTAGTTCTGTGAAGAATGTCATTGTTGATGTGATATGGATTACATTAAATCTGTAGATTGCCTTGGGTATTATACTCATTTTGACAATAATGATTCTTCCAATCTAAGAGTAGGGTATATCATTCCATCCGTTTGTGTCATGTTGATTTCTTTCATCAGTGCCTTGTAGTTTTCACAGTGGAAGGTCCTTTGTCTCTTTTGTTGGGTTTATTCCTAGGTATTTTGTTATTTTTGGTACCATGGTAAAAGAAATTTTTCCCGTAATTTCTCTCTATGATCATTTACTGGTAGTGTATAGGAATGCAAGAGATTTCTGTGTATAAATTTAGTATCCTGCAACTTTACCAAATTCGTTCATGAGCTCTAATTGTTTTCTAGCAGAATATTTAGGGTATTCCATAGTATCATGTCATCTGCAAACAGTGACAGTTTTATTTTTTTCCAATTTGGATGGATTTTATGTCTTTACTTCTCTGATTTCCATGGCTAGGGCTTCCAAACTATGTTGAATCAAAAAATGGTAAGAATGGACATCCTTGTATTGTTCCTGATCTTCGAGAAGATGTTTTCAGATTTTCACTCATGAGAATAAGGTTAGAAATGAGTTTGTAATACATGGTCTTTATTATGTTGATGTAGGTTTCCTCTCTGCCCGCCTTCTGAAGAGTTTTTTCAAAAACATGTGTTGAATTGCCAAAATCATTTTCTTCATCCTTTGAGATGACCATGTGGTTTTCAATGTGTTAATGTGGTGTATCATACTGATTGATTTGCAGATATTGAAGAATTCTTGCATCCCTGGAATAATTCCCACTTGGTCTTGATATATGATCTTTCTAGCGTATTGTTGGGTTTGGTTTGCTAATATTTTGTTGAGGATTTTTCTTCTATGTTCATCAGTGATACTGACTTCTAATATTCCTTTTTTGTATCTTTGTCTGGTTTTGTTATCAGGGTGATGGGGACCTCAGAGAATGAGCTTGGGAGTATTCCTTCCTCTGCAATTTTTGGGAAGAGTTTCAGAATAGTGGGTGTTAACTCTTATCTATATGTGCACTAGAATTCACTTACAAAGTCATCTGGTCCTGGACTTTTCTTTATTGTAAGCTTTTTAATTACAGTTTGTCTTTCAGTACTTGTGATTCATCTATTCATATTTTCTATTTTTTCTGGTGCATTCTTGGAAGGTTCTATCTTTGTAAGAATCTGTTTCTTCTAGGTTGTCCATTTTATTGGCATATGGTTGCTTATAGCAGTTTCTATGGTCCTTTGTATTTCTATGGTGTCAGTTTTAAGTTCTCCGTTTTCATTTCTAATTGTATTGATTTGAGCCCTCTCCTTTTTATGCTTGATGAATCTGGTTAAAGTTTTATAAATTTTGTTTATCTTTTTAAAAGCAACTTTTGTTTTAATTGATACTCTCTATTGTTTTCTTTGTTTAATTGATTTCTCCTCTGATCTTGATGGTTTCTTTCCTTCTACTAACTTGAGTTTTTGTTTGTTCTTCTTTCTCTAGTTGCTTTGGTTGTAAGGTAGGGGGTGTGTTTATTTGAGATTTTCCTTGTTTCCTGAGAGAGATTGTTTTGCTATAAACTTCTCTCTTAGAGCTGCTTTCACTGCTCCCATAGCTTTTGGATCATTGTGTTTTCATTGTCATTTGTCTCTATGCATTTTTTATTTCCCGTTTAATTTCTTCAGTGATCTATGTGTTGTTTGGTAGCGTATAGTTTAGTCTCCAGGTGTTTGTGGTTTTTATTGTATTTTATTTACTTGATTTCTAGTCTCATAACATTGTGGAGAGAAAAGATGCTAGACAAAAGTTTAATTTTCTTAAATTTACCATAGCTTGATTAGTAGTGCAAGATATGATCTATCTTGGAGAATGTTCCATGTGCACTTGAGAAGAATGCATGTTCTTTCACTTTGGGATGGAATGTTCCATGAATATAAGTTTAGTCTCTCCAGTCTAGTATGTCATTTGAAGTTGTTTACTTGTTGATTTTCTGTCTACATGACTTGTCCATTGGTATAGGTGGAGTGTCAAAGTCACCCACTATTGTTGTGTTACTGTGATTTCTTCTATGGCTTTTAGGAGTTGCTTTTTATAATGTGGTGCTCCTATGTTGGTTGCATATATATTTACGATTGTCATGTCTTCTTCTTGAATTGATCCCTTGATCATTAGGTATTGTCCTTCCTTGTCTCTTGTAACCTTCTTTATTTTAAAATCTATTTTGTCCAATATGAGTATTGCTACTTAATCTTTCCTTTGATTTCTATTTTCTTGGAATATCTTGTTCTATCTCCTCACTCAGCCTATATGGGTCCCTAGATCAGAAGTGGGTCTTTTGTAGACAGCATATACACAAGTCTTGTTTTTGAATCTATTCATCCAGTCTACATCTTTTCATTGGAGCATTTAACCAATTTCATTCAATGTAATTATTGATATGTATGCACTTATGATAATTTTCTTAGTTCTTTTGTATTTGCTATTTTAGGTCTTTTCCTTCCATTTCTCATTTGTTCTCTTTTGTTTATGACAAAAGCATTATTTTGCTTTTTCTTCTTCATGTGTATGTCTATCCTAGTTTTAGTTTTTTTTGCTTTGCATTTCCCCTCAGAATTTGATTTAGCAGTCTATATAGGCACAGTATTGTTTTCGGTTACTGGTCCCCTAATTTCAAATATATTTTTAATCTTCTGCCTTTGTACTCTCTTCTTCTCATGACTGGAACTTTTTATATCATATTTGTCAGTAGATGATTTCCTACTTTTATTTTATGTTTGCCTTTACCTGTAAGCATACCCATTTATAATTTACTTGTTTTGAGTTTTGGTCTTTTCTTTCCCCTAGGGAAGATCCTATAGCAATTGTAAAGGTGATTTTTGTGGTACATAATTGCCTTAGCTTTTGCTCATCTGAAAAGATTTTGACTTCTCCACCAAAGAGTTTGAGAAAGGTAAGTATAAATTCTCCTGTGTATATTTGGTAGAAGTCACATCTGGTCCTGAACTTTGTTTGTAGGGAGTTTTTTTTTCCTATTTAGGAATGAACATGCAGCACATAGAAATCCTCAGAATAGACATTGAATAGAAATTGCAGCTGGAGCCTACACCACAGCCACAGCAATGCAACACCCAAACCACATCTGTGACCTAAGCCACAACTTGCAGCAATGCAAGATCCTTAACCCACTGAGTGAGTCCAGGGAACAAAATCAAATCCTCATGGATACTGCTAAGACACGACAGGAACTCTGGGAGTTTTTTAAATTTTTGTTGATTTACAATGTCCTGTCAATTTCTGCTGTACAGTAAAGTGACCAAGTTATACATACTTATACATATATATATATATATATATTCATACATATATATGTGTATATATATATATTCTTTTCTCACATTATTTTCCATCATGTTCAGTCGCAAGTGATTAGATATAGTTCCCTATGCTAAACAGCAGGATCTCATTGCCTACACACTCCAAATTGCGATAGTTTGCATCTATTTACCCCGAACTCAGAGTCCATTCCACTCTCTCCTCCTTCCCCCTTCACAACCACAAGTCTGTTCTCCATATCCATGAGTTTGTTCTTTTTCTAAGGATAGGTTCATTGTGCCGTTTATTGGATTCCAGATGTAAGTGATGTCACATAGTATTTGTCTGTCTCTTTCTGACCTGCTTAGTATGCGAGTCTCTAGTGGCATTCATGTTGCATTATTTTGTTCTTTATGGCTGAGTTAGTATTCCATGTGTATACATACCACATCTTCTTAATCCATTCATCTGTCAATGGACATTTATGTTGTTTCCATGTCTTGGCTATTATGAATAGGGCTGAAATGAACATAGGGGTGAAATAGCTTTTTTATTTTCTTATTTCCCCAGTACATTTATTTTTTCTACTCTACAATCATGGTGACCTAGTTACACACACATGTATACATTCTTTTTCTCACATTATTATGCTCCATCATAAGTGACTAGACATAGTTCCCAGTGCGACACATTGCTAATCCATTCCAAAGGCAGTAGTCTGCATCTATCACCTCAAGCTCCAAATCCATCCCACTCCCTCCCCCTCCCCCTTGCAACCACAAGTTCTATTCTCCAAGTCCATCATTTTTCTTTTCTGTGGAAAGGTTCATTTGTGCCAAATATAGATTCCAGATAAAGCAAATATCTTTTTGACTGAAAGTTTTGTCCACATACATGCCCAGGAGTGGGATTGCTGGGTCTTATCGTGTTCTATATTTAGGTTTCTGAGGTCCTCCATAGTGTTTTCCAAAGTGGTTGTACCAATTTTACACCCTACCAACAGTGTAGGAGAGTTCCCTTTTCTCCACACCTTCTCTAAGATTTGTTATTTGTAGACTTACTAATGATGGCCATTCTGACCTGTTAGAAGTGTTACCTCATTGTAGTTTTGATTTGCATTTCTCTAATAATTAATGAGGTTGAGCATTTTGCATGCCTGTGGCCATCTTTATGTCTTCTTTAAAGAATGTTTATTTAGGTCTTCGGGCCATTTTTCAATTGGTCTGGGGTTTTTTTTAACTCCTGCGTTGTGTGAGTTGTTTGTTTTATTACGGAGATTAGGCCCTTGTTGGTTGCATAATTTGAAATTATTTTCTTCCATCCCGTAGGTTGCCCTTTTTTGTTTTCCCTATGGTATCTGGTGCTATGCAATAGCTTTGTAAACTTGATTAGGTCCTATTGGTTATTTCTCTTTTATTTCCATTGCTTTGGGAGATTGAGCAAAGAAAATATTTGTAAAGTTGATTGTCAGAAATGTTTTGCCTATGTTCTCTTCCAGGAGTTTTATGGTGTCTTGTCTAATGTTGTAGTATTTAAGCATTTAGAGTTTATTTTTGTGCATGGTGTGAGCGTGTGTTCTTGTTTCATTGGTTTACCTTCAGCTGTCCAGTTTTCCCAGCATCACTTGTGGAAAAGACATTTTTCTATTTTATATTCTTGCCTCCCTTGTCAAAGATCAATTGACCACAGGTGTCTGGGTTTATTTCCTGGCTTTCTATACTGTTACATTGGTCTGTATGTCACTTTTTGTACCAGTACAACACCACGTTGATTACTGCAGCTTTGTAATATTGTCTTAATTCGGTGAGAGTCAAGCCTCCTGCTTGTTTTATTTTCCTCAGGTTTCCTTCGGCAATTTTGGGTCTTTTATGGTTCCATGTACATTTGGGGATTGTTCAAACTAGTTCCAGGGGAAATGTCATTGGTGATTTGATAAGGATTACTTTGAATCTTCAGATGGCTTTGGGTAGTTTGGCCATTTTTATGAAATTAATTTTTCCATCTGAGGAGCATGAAATATCTTTCCATTGCTTTGAATCCTTCTTAATTTCTTTGATAAATATTTTATAGATCTCAGCACATAAGTCTTTTACCTTCTTGGTAAGGTTTGTTCCTAGGTGTTTAGTATTTTAGAGTGCAATTTTAAAAGCTATTGCATAATTATATTCCTTTATATATTTCAATTTTAGTATACAGAAATGCAACTGATTTCTGAAAGTTGAACTTGTATCTTATGGATGGAAATAGAGACTCTCATACAAAGTGAAGTAAGTCAGAATGAGAAGGACAAATACCATATGATATCACATATATCTGGAATCTAATATACAGCACAAATGAACCTATCTACATAAAAATACAAACTCATGGACATGGAGTGCACACTCGTGGTTGATAAGAGGCAGGGGGAGGGAGTGGGATGGATTTGGAGTTTGGGGTTAGTAGATGCAAACTAGTGCATTTGGGGTATATAAGCAATGAGATCCTGCTGTATGGCACAGGGAAATATATCTAATCACTTGTAATGGAACAAGATGGAGGACAATATGAGAAAAAAATGTGTGTGTATATATATAGTATAATATATGCGTCATTTTGCATTACAGCAGAATTTGACAGAATATCACAAATCAACTATAATAAAAAAAAAAAAACTTAAATCAAAAAATGAAGTAATAATTTTCTCTCTCAAAAAAAATTTGTTTCCTGCTACTTTTCTGAATTCATTAATGACTTTGAGTAGTTTTTGTGTGGAGTCCTTAGGGTAATCTATATATAGAATCATGTCCTCTGCATACAGTGACAATTTTATTTCTTCTCTTCGAATCTGGATACTTTTTATTTCTTTTGTTTGATTGCTGTGGCTAAGACTGCCAATACTACATTGAATAAAAGTGGTTTTGAGAATGGGCAATCTTGCCTTATTGCAGATTTTAGCCGGAAGACTTTCAGCTTCTCTCCATTGAGTATTTTATTGGCTGAGGGTTTCTCATAAATGGTTATTAGTATGTTAAGGTATGTCCCCTCTATATCCACTTTGGTAAGAGTTTTTATTATGAAGGGATGTTGGATTTTGTCAAATGACTTTTCTGCATCTACGAGTTGATCATATGGTTTTTTACTCTTGTTAATGTAGTGTATGACATTGATTGATTTGCATTTGTTGAACCATCTTTATACCCACTTGCTCATGGTGTATAATCTTTTTTATGAGTTATTGGATTTGGTGGCTGAATTTGGGCTGAGAACTTTTGTGTCTGTATTGTTCAAAGATATTGGCCTATAATTTCTTTTTTTGTCAATATCTTTCTCTGGTTTGGGTATTAGGGTGATGGTGGCTTCATAGAGTGTCTTTGGGAGTGTTCCTTCTTCTTGAACCTTTTGGAAAAGTTTAAGAAGAATGGGTATAAGTTCTTTTTGTGTTTGGTAGAGTTCACGTGTTAGGCCATCTGGTCCCAGACTTTTGTTTGTAGGGAGTGTTTTATTATATTTCTTTCATCAGCATCTTGTAGTTTTCTGCATACAGAATTTTTGTCTCCTTAGGTAGATTTATTCCTAGATATTTTATTCTTTTCGATGTGATGATAAATGGAATTGGTTCCCTAATTTCTCTTTCTGATCTTTCATCATTAGAATGGAAATAAGTCGATTTCTATGTATTAGTTTTGTATCCTGCAAGCCTACCAAATTCATTGAAAGCTCTAAGAGTTTTCCAGTAGTAGAGTCTATAGAATTTTCTGGGTATAGTATCATGTCATCTACAAACAGTGATAGTTTTCCTTCTTCCTTTCCAATTTGGATCCCTTTATTTCTTTCCTTCTCTGATTGCCATGGCTAGGACTTCCAAAACTATGTTGAATAATAATAGTGAGATTGGACATCCTTGCATTGCTCCTGATTTTAGCAGAAATTCTTTCAGCTTTTCACCATTGAGAATGATGTTAGCTGTGGGTTTGTCATATATGGCCTTTATTATGTTGAGGTAGATTCCCTCTATGCTCAATTTCTGGAAGTTTTTTATTTTTCAGGAATGGCTGTTGGATTTTGTCAAAAGCTTTTTTCCATATATTGAAAAGATCATATGGTTTTTATCCTTCAGCTTGTTAGTGTGGTGTATCACGCTGCTTGATTTTCAGATATTGAAAAACCCTTGCATTCCTGGAATAAATCCCCTTGCTCATGGTTTTCAATTATTTTAATGTATTGCTTGATTTGGTTTGCTAATATTTTGTTGAGGATTTTTGCATCATGTGCATCAATGATATTAGTCTGTAGTTTCCTTTGTGTCAGGGGCTATCTTTGTCTGGTTTTGTGATCAGGGCGATTGTAGCCTCATAGAATGTGTTTTGGAATATTCCTTTCTATGCATTTTTTAAATAGTTTCAGAAGAATACGTGTTAACTCTTCTCTAAATTTTGATAGAAGTCTCCTGTGAAGCCATGTGGTCCTGGACTTTTGTTTGTTGGAAGTTTTTTAATTATTTTTTTCCCCACTGTACAGCATGGGAACCAAGTTACACATACAAGTATACATATTTTTTCCTCCCATTGTCATGTTGTGGTGTAAGTATCTAGACATAGTTCTCAGTGATGCACAGCAGGATGTCATTGTAAATCCATTCCAAGAGCAATAGTTTTTTAATCACTGTTTCAATTCCAGTACTTGTGGTTGATCCAGTCTTCTGTTCTCTTTCGTCATGCTTTAGTCTTCTAAGAATTTGTCCATTTCTTCTAGGTTTTCCAATTTATTGGCATATAGGTGCTTGTAGTACTCTCTTATGATCCTTTGTATTTCTGTGATGTCCATTATAACTTCTCCTTTTTTTTTATTTCTAATTTTACTGATTTGAGTCCTCTCGCATTTTCTTGATGAGTCTGGCCATGGGTGTATCAATTTTGTTGAACTTTTCAAAGAATCATATTTTATTTTCATTCATCTTTTCTATGGTTTCCTTCATTTATATTGCATTTATTTCTGCTCTGATCCGTATGATTCCTTTCCCTCTGCTAACTTTGAGTTTTGTCTGTTCTTCCATCTCTAGTTTCTTTAGGTGTAAAGTTAGGCTGTTTATTTAAGGTTTGTCTTGTCTCCAGTGGTAGGAATTATTGCTATAAAATTCCCGCTTAGAACAGATTTTGCTGCATCCCATAGGTTTTGGATTATTGTGTCCTTGTTTTCATTTGCTTAGATATTTTTAATTTCCTCTTTGATTTCTTCAGTGACCCATTGGTTGTTTAGCAGCATGTTATATAGTATCCAATTGTTTGTGGGTTTTGCAATTTTTTATTGTTATTTTCCCAACACACTTTTCTTTTTCCACTTTATATCATGGGGACCCAATTACGCATACATGTATACACAATTTTTTCTCCCATTATCATGCTCTGTTGGAAGTACCTAGACACAGTTCTCAGTGATACACAGCAGGATCTCATTGTAAATCCATTCCATGGGAAAGAGTTTGCATCCATTAACCCCAAGCTCCAAATCTATCCGACTCCCTCCTCCTCCCCCCAGGCAACCACAAGCCTATTCTCCAAGTCCATGATTTTCTTTTCTGTGGAAAGGTTTACTTGTGCTACATATTAGATACCAGATATGAGTGTTATAGTATGGTATTTCCCTTTCTCTTTCTGACTTATTTCACTCAGTGTAAGAGTCTCTAGTTCCATCCATGTTGCCACAGATGGCATTATTTTGTTCTTCTTTTATGGCTGAGTAGTATTCCATTGTGTATGTATAACAACCTACCTAATCCAATCGTCTATCAGTGGGCTTTTGGGTTGTTTCCATGTCTTGCCTATTGAGAATAGTGATCCAATGAACATGCAGGTGCATGTGTCTTTTTTAAGGAGAGTTTTGTCTGGATATATGCCCAAGAGTGGGATTGCTGGGTCATATGGTAGTACTATGCAAAGATTTCTAAGGTACCTCCATGCTGTTCTCCATAGTGGTTGTACCAGCTTACATTCCCACCAACAGTGCAGAGGGCTTCCTTTTCTCCACAACCCCTCCAGCATTTGTTGTTTGTGTACTTATTAATGATGGCCATTCTGACCGGTGTGAGGTGGTATCTCATGGTAGTTCTGATTTGCATTTCTCTAATAATCAGCGATGTTGAGTATTTTTTCATGTGCTTATCAGCCGACTGTACATCTTCCTTAGAAAAATATCCATTCAGGTCTTTTGCCCATTGTTCCATTCAGTTGTTGGTTTTTTTGCTGGTGAGTTGTGTAAGTTGCTTGTATATTCTAGAGATTAATCCCTTGTCAGTTGCATCATTTTAAACTATTTTCTTCCATTCTGTAAGTCATCTTTTTGTTTTCTTTTTGGTTTCCTTTGCTGTGCAAAAGCTTGTCAGTTTGATTAGGTCCCATTGGTTTATTTTTGCTTTTCTTTCTGTTGCTTTGGGAGAGACTGACCTGAGAAAACATTTGTAAGGTTGATGTCATAGAATATTTTACCTATGTTCTCTTCCAGGAGTTTGATGGTGTCTTCTCTTATATTGAGGTATTTCCACCATTTTGAGTTTATTTTTGTACATGGTGTGAGGGTGTGTTCTAGTTTCATCGATTTGCATGTAGCTGTCCAGGTTTCCCAGTAAGAGTTGCTGACTGTTTTTTTTTTTTTTCCCATTTTATGTTCTTCCTCCTCCGTCAAGGATTAATTGACCATAGGGTCTGTGTTTATTTCTGTATTCTCTCTTCTGTTCCATGGGTCTGAATGTCTGTTTTAGTACCAATAACACACTCTCTTGATGACTGTGGCTTTGTAATTTTGCTTGAGGTCTGAGAGTTATGCTTCCTGCTTGGTTTATGTTTCTCAGGATTGCTTTGGGAATTCTGGGTCTTTTGTGGTTCCATATGAATTTTTGGATTGTTTGTTCTAGTTCTGTGAAAAATGTCATGGGTAATTTGATAGGGATTGAATTGAATCTGTAGATTGCTTTGGGTAGTATGGCCATTTTCAAGATATTAATTTTTCCAACCCAGAAGCATGGAATATCTTTCCTTTTCTTTACACCTTCCTTAATTTCCTTGATTAATGTTTTGTAGTTCTTGGCATACAAGTCTTTCACCTCCTTGGTCAGGTGTATACCCAGGTATTTAATTTTGTGGGGTGCAATTTTAAAGGTATTGTATTTCTGTGTTCCTTTTCTAATATTTCATTGTTAGTATACAGAAATGTGACTGATTTCTGAATGTTAATCTTATGTCCTTCTACTTGACTGAATTTGTCAATCAGTTCAAGTAATTTTGGGGTTGAGTCCTTAGGGTTTTCTATGTGCAGTATCATGTCATCTGCATACTGTGACAGTTTTATCTCTTCTCTTCCTATTTTCATGCCTTCCATTTCTTTTGTTTGTCTGATTGCTGTGGCTAGGACTTCCAATTCTATGTTGAATAGCAGTGGTGAGAGTGGGCATCCCGGTCTCATTCCAGATTTTAGTGGGAAGGCTTTTCTCCATTGAGTATTATCTTTGCTGTAGGTTTGTCATAAATGGCTTTGATTATGTTAAGGAGTGTTCCCTCTATACCCACTTTGTTGAGAGTTTTGATCATAAATAGATGTTGGGCTTTGTCAAATGCTTCTTCTGCATCTATTGAGATGACCACAAGGTTTTTTACTTTTCTTTTGTTAATATGGTGTATGACATTGATTGACTTGCATGTGTTGAAGCATCCTTGTGAACCTAGGTTGAATCCACCTGCTCATGCTGTACGATCTTTTTGATATGTTGTTGGATCTGGTTGGCTAAAATTTTGTAGAGAATTTCTGTGTCTATATTCATCAAATATATTGGCCAGTAGTTTTCTTTTTTGGTGGTATCTTTATCTGGTATTGGATTTAGGGTGATGGTGGAGTTGTAGAATGTCTTTCATAGTGTTTCTTCTTCTTCAACCTTTTCAAAAGTTTAAGGAGATCTGGCATCAGTTCCTCTATGTATGTTTGGTAAATTCTCCTGTGAAGCCATCTGGTCCTGGACTTTTATTTGTAGGATTTTTTTTTATTTTCCCACTGTACAGCAAGGGGATCTAGTTATCCTTACATGTATACATTACAATTACATTTTCCCCCACCCTTTGTTCTGTTGCAACATGAGTATCTAGACAAAGTTCTCAATGCTACTCAGCAGGATCTCCTGGAGTGTTTTATGACATATTCAATTTCATTCAGCTCATGACAATGCCAGATCCTTAACCCACTGAGTGAACCCACAACCTCATGGTGCCTAGTCAGATTCGTTTCTGCTGCACCGTGATGGGAACTCCTAGGATAACTTTTTTGATAGTTTACAGTCTATTTTGTTGGAGGTTGTTCAGCAGTTTGTTGTATTTTTGTTGCTTCTATGAGAGAAGGTAAGCTCCAGTCCTTCTATTCCACCATCTCAATCCCATCTCCCTTGCTTCTCTTTTATTTAGAGAAGCCCTTTCAGTATTTCTTTTGAATGGGTTTAGTATTGCTATACTCTTTCAGTTTTTGTTTGTTTAAGAAATTATTTATTTCTTCTATTTTAAATGATATTCTTGCTGGGTAGAGTATTCTAGGCTGCAATTTTTCCCTTTTGGAACTTGACCATATCTTGCCACTCTCTGGCCTGTCGTGTTTCTGTAGATAAATCAGCTGATAGTCGTGGGGGTTCCCTTATACATAACGCTCTGCTTTAAATTCTTGTTGCCTTTAGAATCCTCTATTTATCTTTAACTTTTGCCATTTTTATTAAAATATACCTTGGTGTGGGCCTGTTTAGGTTCAACTTGTTTGGGGCTCTCTGTGCTTACTGTATCTTCATATCTCTTTCCTTTAGATTTGGGAAGTTTTAAGCCATAATTTCTTCAAATATATGTTTAATTCCCTTTTCTTTTTCTTCTCCTTTGGAATCCCTATTATGCATATATTGGCCCACTTTATATTATCTCTTATGGTGCTTTCATTTTTTCATTTGATGTTCTGTCTGCGATCCTGACTGGGTGATTTCCATGATCCTATCTTCCAAGTCACTTATTCACTCCTCTGCATTATTCATTCTGCTCTTCAGTGCCGTTAACTCACCTTGCATCTCTGAAAAGGAATTTTCTAATATTTCTTGGCTCCTTCTATATTTTCTAGATCCTTTCTAAAGTAATATGCGTTACTCTTCATATCTTCTCTTAACCTTCAGATTCTTTCTTAATTCCGTCAGTATCTTCACTCTCATTTTTGAAATTGGTGTCTGCTAGACTGCAGAGGTCTATTTCTTTGTTTGCTCCTTCAGGATATTCTCCTGTTCCTGAGCTTCTTTATTTTTCTTATAATTTTTCTTATTCTGTGAGTTTAGGGAAAGCACCCCCTGTGGTCTTGGGGCTATTTATATGTGAGAGTACACCTGCATATTTTGTGAGGGCTTATTGTTTTTTTGGTGTGAGAGCTTGTAAGCTTGCTAATTTCTCAGTGTGTGCAGGCTGTTATTGCCTTGATATGATGCTGCGTGTGTTTTCATGGAGATGGAGGCAATGGGCAGGGCTAGGAGCCCGTGCCTGGTTGCTGGACCCTTGACAGTGGCAAGGACCCATGGGAGGGTGGCACAGGCTTCTCCTAGTTGCAGGGCCCTGGGAAGAGGCAGTGATAAGGCAGGCGAAGTTGGCACCTGGAGTATTTGGCAGTGGCAGCAGCAGGCCAAGTGCATCCCTAGGGCAGTGAGAGCAGCAGATGGTGCTCTTTCTGCAGTGTCCTCTTCTTTGCCAACCTCTGAGATGACTGGGCCCTAGTGGTGGTGGGCCATGGCCACCTCTGGAGTCAGAGATAACTGTGTTGTTTTCCCCAACACTTATAGACCACAGGAAAACATCACATCACACTTAACCCATGCAGGAGGTGCCACCACCCACAGAAGTCTCAAAAGGAGCCATTGCCCATAGCACACACAAGAGTCAGGTCATCACCCATAGCCCTGCCCCCCAACGAGTCCACACATTCTCAAAGAAAGATGTTCCTATGGCAGTCAGCCCCTGCTCCCCTTGCCCTTCTGACATTGTGTTTTGCTTTTCCTGGGGGTCCAGACATCCTCCCAGGTTCCCTCAGGTGTGATGCTCCACTTCCCAGCCCTTGACACAATGTTTCCTATCTCCCTCAAGCTGTCTGCACACTGCTAACTCTAGTCCTCTCAGTGGAACCGACCTCCAGAGCCTAAGTATCAGCATCCAGCCTCTGCCTGAGCATCTCAGGCTGTGGTATCTGGAAGCAGTGGTATCAATGGTCTTTGTGAATCTCTCTCCTTGGCCCTCCTTAAGCCAGCTGCTTCACTTTGGTGCTTTGTTCTCTGCTGATTTGCAGTTGCACTCTCTCAGCTGATCTCTCTGTCACTTAGGTGGTGTCCCAAGTTGTAGGTTCCTTTCCTCTTTCACATCTCTCTTGGGAATGCTGGCCCCAACATGATTACTTTCTCTCTCTCATTGTCTCTCCTCCTCTCTCCCTCCCTATCTCTCTTTTTTTTTCCTTTTGAGGACTGTTACTTTGTGGTAGTCTGAAGTCCGGGAGCCTGATTCCTCCAGCTCCTTTTGTCTTTTTCAGGATGTCTGTGGCTATTCTGGGTCTTTTGTGCTTCCAAACAAACTTTAACATATTTTGTTCGAGTTCTGTGAAAAATGTCCTCAGTAATTTGATAGGGATTGCATTGAATCTGTAGATTGCCTTGGGGAGTATAGTCATTTTGATAATATTGACTCTTCCAATCCAAGAGCATGGCATGTCTTTCCATCTAGTTGTGTCATCTTTGATTTTTTTTTTCATTTGTGTCTTATAGTTTTCAGAGTACAGGTCTTTTGTCTCTTGAGGTAGGTTTACTCCTAGGTATTTTGTTCTTTTGGATGTGAGGGTAAACAGGATTGCTTCCCTAATTTCTCTTTCGGCTCTTTCATTGTTAGTGTATAGAAATGCTGTCAATTTCTGTGTATCAATTTTGTATCCTGCGACTTTGCCAAATTCCTGGATGAGCTCTAACAGTTTTCTGGTAGTCTTTAGGATTCTCTAGGTATAGTATTATATCATCTTCAAATAGTATAGTTTTACATCTTCCTCCCCAATTTGGATTTTTTTTTCTCTTTTACTTCTCTGATTGCTGTGGCTAGGACTTCCAAAACTATGTTGAATAGAAGTGGCGAGATTGGACAACTTTGTGTTGTTTCCGATCTCAGCAGGAATTCTTTCAGATTTTCACCATTGAGAATGATGTTAGCTGTGGGTTTGTCATATATGGTCTTTATTATGTTGAGGTAGGTTCCCTCTATGCCCACTTTCTGAAGGGTTTTTATCAGAAATGGGTGTTGGAATTTGTCAAAGACTTTTTCTGCGTCTATTGAGAGGATCACATTGTTGTGATTCTTCAGTTTGTTAATGTGGTGTATCACACTGATTGATTTGTGGATGTTGGAAAATCCTTTTATCCCTGGGATAAATCCCACTTGCTCATGATGTACAATCCTTTTAGTGTATTTTTGGATGTGGTTTGCTAGTATTTTGTTGAGGATTTTTGCATCTATGTTCATCAGTGAAATTGGCCTGTGGTTTTCTTTTTTGTGGTATCTTTGTCTGGTTTTGGCATAAGGGTGATGGTGGCCTCATAGAATGAGTTTGGGAGTGTTCTTGCTC